>NW_026652293.1:1956514-1995994 GCF_009828535.3 Hylobates moloch
AAATGCTCATCATCACTGGCCATCAGAGAAATGCAAATCAAAACCACAATGAGATACCATCTCACACCAGTTAGAATGGCCATCATTAAAAAGTCAGGAAACAACAGGTGCTGGAGAGGATGTGGAGAAATAGGAACACTTTTACACTGTTGGTGGGACTGTAAACTAGTTCAACCATTGTGGAAGTCAGTGTGGCGATTCCTCAGGGATCTAGAACTAGAAATACCATTTGACCCAGCCATCCCATTACTGGGTATATACCCAAAGGACTATAAATCATGCTGCTATAAAGACACATGCACACGTATGTTTATTGCGGCACTATTCACAATAGCAAAGAGTTGGAACCAACCCAAATGTCCAACAACGATAGACTGGATTAAGAAAATGTGGCACATATACACCATGGAATACTATGCAGCCATAAAAAATGATGAGTTCGTGTCCTTTGTAGGGACATGGATGAAACTGGAAAACATCATTCTCAGTAAACTATCGCAAGGACAAAAAACCAAACACCGCATGTTCTCACTCATAGGTGGGAATTGAACAATGAGAACTCATGGACACAGGAAGGGGAACATCACACTCCGGGGACTGTTGTGGGGTGGGGGGAGGGGGGAGGGACAGCATTAGGAGATATACCTAATGCTAAATGACGAGCTAATGGGTGCAGGAAATCAACATGGCACATGGATACATATGTAACAAACCTGCACATTGTGCACATGTACCCTAAAACCTAAAGTATAATTAAAAAAAAAAAAAAAAACCATCACATTGTACACAATAAATATATACAATTTTTGTCAAGTGTACTTCAGTTAAGCTGGGAAAAAAAATACACAGTTTTCATATACTTCTGTCCTCTCTTGGGCAGCATACAGCATTCTCCACTGTCAACATCCCATTCCCAAGTAATATACTGACACTATACCACTACACTGACACTATACCACTACACTGACACTATACCACTACACTGACGACACCATCATTACCACCCAAAGTTCATAGTTTACGTTTATTCTTGGGATTGTACACTCTGTGGGTTTGGACAAATGCATAATGACATACATTCGCCATTACGGGATCATATGGAATAGTTTTACTGCCCTAAAAATCCTCTGTTCTCCCACCTAAACATCGCTTTCTCTCCCTTCCCCCCTGACAATGACTGATGTTTTTAGAGCCTCCATAGTGTTGCCTTTTCCAGCATGTCATATAGTTGGGATCATATGGTATATAACATTTTAAGATTGGCTCTTTCACTTAGCAATATGCATTGAGGTTCTTTCATGTCTGTTCATGGCTTGATAGCTCATTTCGTTTTATCACTGAATAATATTTCATTGTCTGGACATGCCACAGTTTATCCATTCACCTACTGAAGATGTCTTGATTACTTTCAAATTTGGGCAATTATGAATAAAACGCTGTAGACATACTTGTGCAAATTTTTGTGTACACATAAGTTATCGGTTCATTTAGATACATACCCAGGGCTTTAGTTGCTGAATTATATGGTAAAAGTATGTTTAATGTTTAAGAAACCTCCAAACTGTCTTCCAAAGTAGCCGTACCATTTTCCGTTTCCACCAGTAATGAATGTGATTTCCTATTACTCCACATCTTTGCAAGCATTTGGTGTTGTCATTGTTTTGAATTTTGGCCATTCTAATAGGTGTATAGTGGTGTCTCATTGTTGTCTGAATTTGCAATTCCCTAATGATGTATGATGTTGAATATCTTTTCATATCCTTATTTGCCATCTGTATATCTTTTTTGATGAGGTGTCTATTCAGGTCTTTTGCTCATTTTTAATTGAGTGGTCTTTTTATTGCTGTTTTAAGAGTTATTTAATATTTTGGATAACAGTCCTTTATCAGATGTCTCTTTTCAAATATTTTCTTCTAGTAAATGGCTTATATTCGCATTCTTTTGACAATGTCTTTTGCAGAGCAGAAGTTTTTAATTTTATTGAAGTCTAGCTTATCAATTATTTCTTTCATGGGTTGTGCCCTTGATGTTATACCTAAAATGTCATCTATATTTTTCTCTTGTGTTATCTTCCAGGAGTTTTATAGTTTCAGGTTTTACATTTAGGTCTATGATCCATTTTGAATTAATTTTTGGGAAGAGTATAAAGTCTGTGTCTAGATTTTTTTTTCCACATATGGACATCCAGTAGTTCCACTTAACTTTTTTTTTTTTTACATATGTGTTTAAATAGATTTTAGAAGAAAAATTTTGGCAATATTCTAGTAAATTCTTTTGGCACCAAGATGACTGCCGAGCAGTTTGGGAAATGTTGATCTCCTAAATAACGACCCTCCACGGCTTGGTACCGCCCACCTCTGAAGCCTTGGCCCTCAGCACTCCCTCTACACATTCAGTCCTCCAGCCAGCCTGAGCTACAGGCTGTCCTTCCCAACCTTTTTCCTATTGAAATGGCCTTTTTTTTTTTTTTTTTTTGAGACAGAGTTTTGCTCTCGTTGTCCAGGCTGGAGTGCAGTGGCACAATCTTGGCTCACCACAACCTCCACCTCCCAGGTTCAAGCAATTCTCCTGCCTCAGCCTCCCGAGTAGCTGGGATTACAGGCATGCTCCACCATGTCTAGCTAATTTTGTATTTTTAGTAGAGATAGGGTTTCTCCATGTTGGTCAGGCTGGTCTCGAACTCCCGATTTCAGGGGATCCACCCACCTTGGCCTTCCAAAGGGCTGGGATTACAGGCATGAGCCACTGCACCTGGCCGAAATGGCCACTTTCTAAAAACCCCTTCTCATCCAGCTTTCGCTGTGGAAACTTCCCTGCTGAGGTACTCTCTGACTCCTCTGGGCTAACACATATTGTACTTATGCCTCTGTCGTAGCACTTGTCAAATTGCATAATGATTGGTTCTTGATTTGTTTTTGCTTTCCCTTCTAGAATCCACATTTTCCTTTGTAACACCCCTTTTCAAGTTATGAAGTCTATGTTCTCCTTTTTATTACAAATTGGATAGGTGGGCTGTAGACAAACCCATCTGTCTTCCAAAGTCCTACCCTGCCTAGGAACCAGTCAATGTGAGGATGATCGTTTGGATCTCCTTAGATTTGTGTACTTTGGCTACAACTAAAACATTTGGGAGGTGCAAGAAAGAGCAGAAATGGCGTGACATGTACCATACGTCTAGATATTTCAGTTATAAATAAAGATAATAAACTTTTTTAAAAATATAATTCTGCAATTTAAAACTTTTAATTTAAAAGTAAACTTTAATGTTGAAAATGCAAACTTGGGGAGGGCAAAAAGATCACACATAGGGCTGCCACTTCACACTTGGAAGGTTGCACAGCAGCCGGGCAAATGTGCTCCTCACTTCCCAGACGGTGGGGCGGCTGGGCAGAGGTGCTCCTCACTTGAGAATAAACTATTAAATAAAATGTGTTTTATTATCCTAGCTTAACAAATATACCTTTATTATTTATTTATTTATTTTTTGAGATGGAGTCTCACTCTGTTGCCCAGGCTGGAGTGCAGTGGTGCCATCTCGGCTCACTGCAACCTCCGCCTCCTGAGTTCAAGCGATTCTCCTGCCTCAGCCTCTCAAGTAGCTGGAACGACAGGCACCCGCCACCATCATGCCCTGCTAATTTTTGTATTTTTAATAGAAACGGGGTTTCACGATGTTGGCCAGGCTGGTCTTGAAGCCCTGACCTCAGGTTGTCCGCCCACTTTGGCCTCCCAGAGTGCTAGGATTACAGGTGTGAACCAACGCACCCAGCCAACAAATATACTTTTAGAATGACCTGGAAGAACAATTTCAAATGTAGATTCTTTTTTTTTTTTTTTGAGACGGAGTCTCGCTCTGTCGCCCAGGCTGGAGTGCAGTGGCGCAATCTCGGCTCACTGCAAGCTCCGCCTCCCGGGTTCACGCCATTCTCCTGCCTCAGCCTCTCCGAGTAGCTGGGACTACAGGCGCCCGCCACCACGCCAGGCTAATTTTTTGTATTTTTAGTAGAGACGGCGTTTCACCGTGGTCTCGATCTCCTGACCTCGTGATCCGCCCGCCTCGGCCTCCCAAAGTGCTGGGATTACAAGCGTGAGCCACCGCGCCTGGCCTCAAATGTAGATTCTTGAATTCCTTGGAGTCCTGCCCTGAAATGTGGTGGCACAGGACACGATGACTTCCTGCCTCTGCTTCCTTTCCTGCTTCTGGCTCTGTCCAAGGGACCTCATGTGCAAGCCTGTGGATACTCCAGAATGTGGTCCAACCTCTGTCCACATGTCCTGCCAACAGCTGCCCCAAGGCCACCTCTCAGGCCCACAAAAACTCTGGGGGCAGGGTCAGAGAGGGCCAATGTCCAGAGTATTCTGGTGTCCCAGCTACCTGGAGCATGATCTAGAAGGGAAGGTGGGTGCTGGATGGCCACGTCTCCTTGGCCCTGAGGACTGTGCATGCAGTGAGGAGAGGCACAGCTGGAGGAAGCACAGTTCTCTGACTTTAATGCACATGTGAATCACCTGGGATCTTATTAAGTAGGTATGGGGTAGGGCCTGATATTCTGCATTTCTCCCAAGCTTCCAGGTGCTGTTGATGCTGCTGGTACAAGGGCCACACTTTGAATAATTAAGGTCTAAAGCAGAGGCCCAAGGCAGGGGTCCTTTTTACCTTGGCAGAGCAATACCATTAGCAAAAAAGGATGTGTTTGATAATTTAATCACTCCCATGGATAAATTACCAATAGAACTTAGTACGTACTTAAAGTTACACAAAAACAATATATGTGCAACACAAATTTGAATGTAGCACCAATGCCTACATGGAGAATTCTTTAACACAACCAGGTGAGTCTCACAGCCTTTGGCCCTATAAGTTATCATGTTCTTCCCCTTCTTGCACCCTCTGACCCCTTCCTGTATGTGGTTCACCCTGCATGACTCACTGACCAGGTACTGACATTTCTAGTAGTCTTCATTGTTCCTTCCGCAGATCCTTAACAGACACATTTGTTACTTTTTTTTTTTGAGACTGAGTCTCACTCCGTCGCCTCAGCTGGTGTGCAGTGGCATGATCTCAGCTCACTGGAACCTCCGCCTCCCGAGTTCAAGCAATTCTCCAGCCTCAGCCTCCAGAGTAGCTGGGATTGCAGGTGTGCGCCACCATGCCCTGCTAATTTTTGCATTTTTCGTAGAGACAGAGTTCCGCCATGTTGGCCAGGCTGGTCTCGAACTCCTGACCTCAGATGATCCGCCCGCCTCGGCCTCCCAAAGTGCTGGGCCTACAGGCGTGAGCCACCGTGCCCGGCTGCATTTCTTATACTTTTCGTCATTTACTATGCTCTTTTCTGTCATGTGCTTCACCGCACTCACAGCACGTTAGTCCCGGCACTTTCTGCAACAGACTTGTTACTTTTCCAGGCCCTTTTGCCCTCAGCCCTGGAGCCCACTGGGCCCGGTGCTGGTGCTGGTGCTGGTGCTGCTTCTCCGGCAGCTGCTGCCTCCTGTCTCTGAGCTCCCTGATACTGGAAAGAACCCTCCCGAGGGTTCCGTCTGGCATGTGGAGGCATCTTCAGCCAATTCCATGTGGCAAGTGAATCTATTTATACCTTTTGGAAACTTCATCATTTGGGCAGGAAGTGACCAACTTCCTGGCAAAGAACTCCCCAGAACATCTTCCCAAAGGGAAAAGAGAGAAAACATATCTCTGACGTACATGTATGGTTTCCTCATTTTTAACTGGTCCTGCCCCAGCCCAGCAGTGCGCCTGCAGGCTGAAGAGCCTCTGCTAGGGACAGAAACCCACCCTGGCTCAAGGACTTAGACGCAGCAGGTGTTTAGTCAGCCTCGATTGAATCGAGCTGAATTTCCTGCGGCTGAAAAACTGTTTCCTATTTACTTTCTGCTCCTGCCAATCCTTTCACAGGGCACTGTCAAATATTAATGTGGCTGGGTGCAGTGGCTCACGCCTGTAATTCCAACACTTTGGAAGGCCGAGACGGGCGGATCACAACGTCAGGAGATCGAGACCATCCTGGCTAACACGGTGAAACCCTGTCTCTACTAAAAGTACAAAAAATTAGCCGGGCATGGTGGCAGGTGCCTGTAATCCCAGCTACTCGGGAAGCTAAGGCAGGAGAATGGCATGAACCCAGGAGGAGGAGCTTGCAGTGAGCCAAGATTGCGCCACTACACTCCAGCCTGGGCGACAGAGCGAGACTCCGTCTCAAAATAATAATAATAATAATAATAATAATAATAATAATAAATATTGGTTAATGCATAAAGATCACCTTTTGAAGGCCGGGCGCAGTGGCTCACGCCTGTAATCTTAGCACTTTGGGAGGCTGAGGCGGGTGGATCATCTGAGGTCAGGAGTTTGAGACTAGCCTGGCCAACACGGTGAAACCCCATCTCCCTGTCTCTACTAAAAATACAAAAATTAGCTGGGCATGGTGGCGGGCCACCTGTAATCCCAGCTACTTGGGAGGTTGAAGCAGGAGAATCACTTGAACCCAGGAGGCGGAGGTTGCAGTGAGCCAAGATTGTGCTACTACACGCCAGCCTGGGCGACAAGAGTGAGACTTCGTCTCAAAAAAAAAAATCACTTTTTGCTACAACTGAAGATTCAGTGTATGTCAGAATACTCACTGCTGACTCAAGGGGCTCACGTTATGGGTACAGAGAGCGATGTAAACTTCCTTCTAGATAGAGGAGGAAATAATATGACATGGAGCCAGCCCCCACCACCCCCACCCCAAACAAACTAACAAAAAACTCCTGCGTTGACTGGAACACATGAGAACTTTGTCTCTAGAGTATGTAAGAGATGGCTTTAGGGGTCTATAAACAGGCTGTTTCTACATGGTGATGTATTATAGAAGGACTAAACACTAGTGCTGCCTCTATGACTGCTATAAATGCTGTGAGAACTTAATACTTTGGCAATGACTGCAGGTGAAATTACTGCTTACTTTGGTACCATTTTGAGTTTTACAATACATAGTTTTTCAAATCTGCTACACCAAATTCTAATAGTCAAAGATGTGCCTCCAACTCAAAAAGGAAAAAAAAAAAGATTAAGAACCACCACACTACTACCCTTACAGGACTCAGCAGGACTAGCCCCAGGGGCAAAACTGAAACTGGAGAGTTGGTCTCCAGGGAATACTTCCTTCTTCCTGCTACGACCTTCTTGCCCACTGTTGCTGGCTTCATCTCAACAATGCAGAAAACTTACTGTTCAACCATTCTTTCTCCCAAGGTTAATGGCTTCAAGGTACAGTCCTGCTAATGTTAATGTGATTGGCCCTCCCTCACATTCACTGTACATTTTCATGACGGCTCTCTGGTGCTTGTTGGGGTAGAAGGCACTGACAGGTGAGGAAACCTTGGTGTGGGAAGTACTTCTGCACAGATAAGGTCTTGGGACCCTCCTATTTTATCCTGGCGTGCTGGCTTTTTTCTCTATGCAAGTGGTGCTCACTACTGCTATTGGTCTGATGGACTGACCCATTAGCTGAATTTCTGGGTGACAAATGAAGGCCCAAGGTTGATTTTGTATTTTATTTTGAGACAGGGTCTCACTCTGTCACCCAGACTAGAGTGGCACAATCTCGGCTCACTGCAACCTCTGCCTCCTGGGCCCAAGCAATCCTCCTACCTCAGCCTCTCCAGTACCTGGGACCACAGGTGTGTGCCACCATGCCTTCATTTTTTTTTTTTAAATAAAGATAAGGTCTCACTATGTTGCTGAGGCTGGTGTCAAACTCCTGGGCTCAAGTGATCCTCTCTCCTCAGCCTCCTAAAGTGCTGAGATTACAGGTGTGAGCCACTGTGCCTGGTCAGTTTTCTTTATATTTACTCTGCTTGGAGATTATTGAGCTTCTTAGATGCGTGAGTTTATAGTTTTCATGAATTTGGGGAAAATTTCAGCCATTATTTTTTCAAAAAAAATTTCTTATTCCCCTCTTCTGGGACTCAAATTCCATGTTACGCTGCTTAATATTGTCTCTCAGGTAACTGAAGCTCATTCTCTTTACCTCTCTTTTTATTTTTTGTTTCTTTAGTTGTTTTTCTCTAGATAGTTTCTATTGCTATGTTTTCAATTTATTGATCTTTTCTTTTCATAGTCCAATTTGTTCTTAATCCCATGCAGTATATTTTCCATTTCGAAAGTATTTTTCATCTCTAGGAGTTTCATTTGGATCTTTTTTGTATCTTCAGTTTATCCTTTCATTGTGTTCATGTTTTCTATCTATTTTTATTTTCTTTTTTGAGACAGAGTCTCTCTCTATTGCCCAGGCTGGAGTGCAGTGGTGTTGCCTCAGCTCACTGCAATCTCCGCCTCCCAGGTTCAAGCAATTCTCGTGCCTCAGCCTCCCGAGTAGCTGGGATTACAGGTGCATGCCACCACGTCCAGCTAATTTTTGTATTTTTAGTAGAGACGGGGCTTCACCATATTGGCCAGGCTGGTCCTGAACTCCTGACCTCAAGTGATCCACCCACTGCTGCCTCCCAAAGTGCCGGGATTACAGGCATGAGCCACCACACCTGGCTCATGTTTTCTATCTTCCTCAGCATGTAAAGCATGCTTATAGTAGCTGTTTTTAAGGTTCTTATCTGCTAATTTCATCATCTCTGCCATTTCTGGGTCTGTTTTTACTGACTGACTTTTCTCCTAGTTATGGGTACTATTTTCCTATTGTGGTGCATGCCTGGCAAGCTTTGACTGGTTGCTGGATATTGTGAATTTTACCTTGTTGGATAGTAGATTTTGTTGTAATCCTTTAAATAATGCTCTAGTTTGTTCAGTTAAGTTACTTAGATTTAATCTGATCCCTTCAAGGCTTGCTTTTCAGCTTTGTTAGGGTGGGTCCAGAGCAACAGGTAGTCAGGGGGATATTTAGCCACCATGACCTTACCCTTCTGTGGACTCTACTTAATGCTCTGTGTGTGATGAGGTCTTTCCACTCTGCCTAATGGGAACTGAATTCTGTGACCTTCAGGAATTTGGGATGTTCTTGCTTTTTTTTTTTCTGAGACGGAGTCACTGTCGCCCAGGCTGGAGTCAGTGGCGCGATCTCGGCCCACTACAACCTCCGCCTCCCAGGTTCAAGAGATTCTCCTGCCTCAGCCTCCTGAGTAGCTGGGACTACAGGCGCATGGCGCCATGCCTGGCTAATTTTTGTATTTTTAGTAGAGACGAGGTTTCACCATATTGGCCGGGCTGGTCTCAAACTCCTGACCTCATGATCTGCCCACTTCGCCTCCCAAAGTGCTGGGATTACAGGTGTGAGCCACCGCGCCCGGCCCGATGTTCTTGCTTTCTATTGCATGTATGCTTGTTTCACACAGTTTCATGTTGTTTTCTCTCCTACATGCACAGATCAGTACCCAGTGAAATTATCAACCTGCAGATCCTGGCGCTCTCTTGCAGGGCAGGTTGTCCTCCTCTCTGATATGTTGCCTCTCAAATTCTCGCCATCTCAGCATTCCTAAACTTCAGTCTCTCAACTCAGTGAGACCACGAGGCTCTGCTTGGTTTCCTCTTCCCCACACTGCAGCCAGGAAACTGCCTGTAGCCAGTTAAACTGAAGCAATCATAGGACTGACCTTGGTTTCCCCCTCCCTTCTTTCAGGGACACAATCCTGTGCTAACTAACCAAATCCTGAAACTGTTGTGTCGTATAGTTTGTTCAGATTTTTAGTAGTTTGAGGTAAGAAAGTAAATCCCTGGCTGGGCGCTGTGGCTCACGCCTGTAATCCCAACACTTTGGGAGGCCAAGGCGGGTGGATCACCCGAGGTCAGGAGTTTGAGACCAGCCTGGCCAACATGGTGAAACCTCGTCTCTACTAAAAATACAAAAAATTAGCTGGGCGTGGTGGCGGGCACCTGTAACCCCAGTTACTAGGGAGGCTGAGGCAGGAGAATTGCTTGAACCTAGGAGGCAGAGGTTGCAGTGAGCCAAGATGGCGCCATTGTACTCCAGCCTGGGCAACAAGAGCGAAACTCCATCCATCTCAAAAAAAAAAAAAAAAAAAAAGTAAATCCCTGGAGTCTATTATTTCATCGTGGCGAGGAACAGAAGTTCTCTCAACACAGATCTAATTATATAACACATGACATTTTACATCATGATCTTTTCACTTAAGTGTAGATTTTGGTTGTTTTTCCATTGTATTACACAGTTGTAGTGGACATTGTTTTAAACTATGTACTCATTCATTATCTTATTAAACAACTACCTACTGAGTGTCTTCTATGCTCCAGGCACTGGATAAAGCAGTAAAACAACAACAACGACAAATCCAAATAAAAACAAAACAAAACAAAACAGAAACCCAGGTAAGGTCACACTGTCATGGAGCTTTTACTCTAGTAGCAGGAAGATGGGAAAAAGGTAAGTAAACAGATACATGAGCAAACCTGACAGCGATAAGTGCTGTAAGATAGGGTGAGTGGGCCGGGCGCGGTGGCCCACGCCTATAATCCCAGCACTTTGGGAGGCTGAGGCAGGTGGATCACGAGGCCAGGAGTTGGAGATCAGCCTGACCAACATGGTGAAACCCTGTCTCTACTAAAAATACAAAAATTAGCCAGGGGTGGTGGTGCACACCTGTAATCCCAGCTACTCAGGAGGCTGGGGCAGGAGAATTGCTTGAACCCAGGAGCCGGAGGTTACAGTGAGCCAAGATTGTGCCATTGCACTCCAGCCTGGGCAACAGAGCAAGATTCTGACAAAAAAAAAAAAAAGATAGGGCGAGTGTTAGAGGGTGACTAAGACAGTTATTTAAGATGAGTGTTAAAGTCGTAGAAAACTTTTAGGTTTCTTCTAGAGCACTCCTCCTCAAAGTCACTGCACAATGATCCCTGCATTAGATTTTGCCTCTAGAGAAGCTGACTTCAGACAGAATATGCACCTTCTGAAGATTCCGGATTCACTACATCCTTATTGCTTAAGAATTCTATTTTTAGAAATACTATGTCCACTGGAGACAATTTGAAACTTACTCAATCACAATGAAAAGTAGGAAGCAGTTGAAGGTGTGGGAGGTGGCAGATGGGTAATTGAAGGATAACTAAAGATCCTGAGGTAAAGAACTAATTGCAGCTTGATACGGTCTGAATGTTTGTGTCCCCCAGAACATTCATATGGTGAAACCTAATCCGCATGTGATAGTATTAGGAGGTGGGGTCTTTGGGAGATGATTAGGTCATGATGGTAGCGACCTCACTGATGGGATTAGCACCCTTAGAAGAGAGACCCTGAGAGATCCCTTGCCCCTCTGCCATGTAAGAATGGCCATCCATGAACCAGGAAGCAGGCCCTCACCAGACACTGATTCTCCCACATGTCATGATCTTGGACTTCCCAGAACTGTGAGAAATAAATTTCTGTTGTTTATAAGCCACTTGGACTATGGCAGTTCGTTATAACAGCCCAATAGACTAAGACATAGCTGATGGCTACATGTAGAATTAGAGTTCTTTTGGGTTTGAATGGGTTAGGAACAGAAGTCTGTGAAGACTTTGGAATAACCATACCTAACCTTAAACCGAGTAGGCCATTTGGAATCATCCAGGTGAACATGTTGCTCCTTTTCCTCAGCAACTATTAGAGCCTGCAGGTTACCTCTCTGGTCCCAGAACACATCCCATTTTCCTCTAAAGGAGTCTGCCATTTGATCCAGAGGCCCGGTGGTTTAAGATCTAAGGACAAAAAAACAGAAACACGAAAGCCAAGGGTGTGAGCAATGGTGAAAAGAAAGAAGGGGGCAAACTGAGAGACAAGAATGAGGCTACAGATTAGAGAAGGAAAACTTAGGGTATCTTGAAACTTCAGTCACAATTCTTTCTTTCTTCTCTGTGGGAGAAGAAGATAGTCAAGTGGGAAAGTTGAAGTTCAGCAGTGGCAAATGCCCCACCACTACCCTTCCCCACTCCCTGACTCCCCCATCTCCCCACCTTCTACCCACTTTTTGAAGAGAAGATCTTAGATAAGGGAGGCTGGGCAGAGTGTTTGGAAGTGCTCTCTTATTGAGAGTCTGGGCAGATTCCAACCTGGCATTCAAGGTAGATGGCAATTCCACTGCCAAGCATTTCTGGAGAGGCCAATATCTGAAGAGGCTGTGATCTAGAATCATTAACAAATTCAACCAAATATTAAGAAAATGAGAAGGGACTCCATGCAGGTAGGCAGTCGGTCTTCCCCTGGGTTCTTGTGCTGTCTTCATCTTCGTCAGAATCGAAATAGTAATGATTGAGTACACACCTGAATATACCCCTTAGGTGCTGAGAACATACAGTCCTTCAAACGCTGCCTTCACCTTAGGGAGGGCATGCCCTTTGAGTTCCATTTTCAGGACTGTGATTGGGTCTTATAGGGCCAGTCACAGGTTATGGTAATAACTAACAATTGAACAGGACATTACAACTTCCAAAATACTTTCACAAATATTATTTAGCTGCCACTATCTTAGTCCATTTGTGCTGATATAACAAAATACCAGAGGCTGGTTAGCTTATAAATAGCAGAAATGTATTTCTCACTGTTCTGAAGTCTGAGAAGTGCCAGATCAAGACACTGGCAGACTCAGTGTCTGGTGAGGGCTTTCTGGTTCATAAATGGCACTTTCTAGTTGTACCCTCACATGGTGGATGGGATGAACAAGCTCCCTTGGACCTATTGTGTAAGGGCACTGATTGTATTCATAAGGGTGCTGTTCTCATGACCCAATCACCTCCCCAAACGCTCTACCTCCTAATATCATCACCTTAGGGGTTAGAATTTCAACATAGGAATTTTGCGGGGACACAAACATTCAGATCATAGCAACCACTCATCTGTATGGTAGCTACTCTTACTATTGTTGTTTATGTTTTTTCAGATGGGTGCAGTAAGGGTCAGAGCAATTCAGTAATTTCCCCAAGATCCCATAGCCAACAAGAGGCAATCCTTTTCTTCTGGTCTAAAATCTATATATTTCACACTGTCTCTGTCCCATTCTCTGCTCACTGGAGTCTTCTTGTGTCCTGATACCCAGAGATAGGAGTTCTAAGATCCTAGAAAGGGCAACAGGGAGCTGGCCATCCATGGGCTCCCAAAAACCTACACTCTCTCTCAAGGGGGACTTCCCATACTTGTTGGAAAAGGAACATTAAATCCCACCCTTTTTTTTACTTTAAGGACAACTCTCAACTTTCTGGACACAGAAAGCACTTCATTGTCTGCTGATTTGCCCTCTCTCATTCTCAGGATGGAAGACCTCTCTAGCCAATGGGAAGATGGCAAGATGTGTGAATGTACCCCTGGGAGCAAAATCACGGAGCCTGTGTAATCCTCTATACATGTAGGGACTGAGTGTGGGTATCTCTGGCCAGTGTGGATGTTGAGCACATTGTTTCATAACCTGGCCTCATTGGCTTCTCTCTCCCCTACCTCCAGAACTGTCTATCTAACTCATCTGTGGTGATGGAATGCTATTTCTTTCACATTACCCGAAATTAAGTATCATTAGAAAGGTAACTGCTGTGCTTAAAACAAATAAATCACCTAACACATTCCAGAGATAAATTCAAATTATTTTTAGATAATCCGTCCTTTTGGATTATCCAAATGACTGCTGCTTCCCCTAGCAGGAATAATTGAGAACTGAGACGAAAAGAAACTTAACCAAAATTTAAGCCAACTTGCAGACCAGCTATAAGGCTTACTGTGGAAGAAAATATATAGTGATGGCATTTGGGAGTATGTGTCATCCCTAGGAACATGGTGGTGGTAATTTCAGCATTTGCAAAGCTCTGACTCATAGCAAAGCATGCTGTGCTATGGGGATAGACCCAGCTCTGGATTGGACAGTTTCTGAGGCACAGTCACCCAACAGGCCTGGGAAGCTTATTAATCCTCATCAGGGTGTGATTACGGTTGCCAACCCAAGCCAGCAGTGAACACAAATGCCCTGCTGAGATTCCCAGGCTGGGACATGTGGGGGCAAGACTTGCCCAGGAAGGGATATAGAAGAGTCTCTACACTACACTATCCTATACTACAGATCCTCCTCTCATGCTCACAGAATAGAGACAGCTTAGTTCAGGGTACAGAGGGCACCAGGCTTGGGTGGTGGCATGGGGAACAGAGATCAGAGACAAGATGGGTGGCTTGACCTCAGCCTTAGAGTAGTCATGCCTGCCATTCCTCAGCACCACCAAAGTGGGGCAAAGCAGCTATGCCTATATCTGCAGGACTGTTGGCAAAACAAAGAGGACCCTTGAGGGTGCTTGGAGCTAGAAAATTCTGCTCCCCTCGTCAACAACACTGAACGCTGATTTTGGAGATCCTCGCATCAGTTGTGGAGGCACCGAGGCAGAAGTACAAGGGAAAGCTCCTACCTGCTAGGAACTGCTGCTGTAATGTGAGGGGAGTTCTGGGTCAAATGCCAAAGGCCCTAGAGGGGTTTGGGAACAGGCTGTGGAGCTGCTCCATGAACTAAAGGGCTCTTAAGTTCCTTCCATTCCTAACATTCTGTGATTCTAATTTAATGGGAGACTGGAGAAACATATGTCGAAAATACACAAATGCTAAGCAGCAAGAAATGTAGTGACAGAGTGAAGCCTTGACTTCCTGCCTTGAGCGTGATCTGTATAGGTTGTGGTCCTCAGCCAGGGCCCAGACCACCAATAGTAGGGCTGAAGACAGAAAGACAGTGAGGCTGGACATGGGACGAAGGGCGTGAGTGTGAGAAAAGACAGGTGAGTCTAGTTGAAAGTTCAGAGAGCTGTTGTAAAAGAGATTGGAAAGAGGAAACTCCAAAAAATGACTTCTTTTTTTTTTTTTTCACTCAGAGGCTGGAAATCTCTTTTCTCCTGGAGAAGAGAAACTTGGCTGTTGTTTCATTTGAGATATTAAGTTCTTCTAGTGTAAGATGATTCCACTCTTCCCCCTGAAACGAGTTTTTGGTGAGAGGGAGGTGGGCGTAGAGGATTCGGGGCTTCTTTGGGCCTTGTCTGCAGTGACTGAGGCATCTCAGGACCCTGCCTCCTGTGGATCAAAAACCTGAGATGGGTTCCTCTCCTGCAAACACATAAGCAATTGTCATGTGGATGGACTGAAGATACTTTTGTGACTGCTCAGTAAATGTCTCAAGGGAAAATCATTTGGAGGGTAAGCTAGGAAAGGGGAGAGGTAACTAGAGTGTTCTAAAGCTAAGCAGATTCCAGCAAGCAGGAAGGTTTTCTAGAAAGGGGGAGTTCAAATCTGCTTGGCTGATGAAGGTGAGCTGTCTTCTGTCTCACGCATGACCCGCAAATGCATCTCCGTGTGTACTAACCTGATCTGCTCTGGTGGTATGGCTCTTAAACATCCAAGTTGGTCAAATCTCCTTTGATGGATTAGAGCAAGCCAAGGATGTTTATTGAGCACCTCCTGCCTGAGGAGGCTTTGTAGTACCTTGGAAAGTGCCTGAGTTCTGTGGCCAAAAGGATCCAGGTACAAGTCCTGCCCAGGCCACTTACTAGTCACATCTCCTTAAATAAGTTGCTTGATCTCTCTGATCCTGCAGGGTCCTTAGTTATAAAATGGGGACAGTCACTCACTTCACAGGGTTGGATTGAGAATGAAATCTGACTAAGGCCCAGAGGTAGTGCCTTGGGCCTGTCTGTTGTGTTTCTTCTTGGCATTCATGATAAGAGCTGAGAAATGAAATTTCAAAAGGAGAAATAGTAGCTAAGATCACATGAATAAAACTTCCAGTAGATAGACAGATTTTCATTTTTCTTTTCACATTTCAGTATTATTTGTGAGTATTCTTGTATGAGAATGTTTCTGTCAGGGCTTAAATACGTCAAACAAGAAAGAATCGGAGGAACCAGAAGTCTGGGTTTCTGCTCCAGCTGCTATTAACTGAGAGAGACCTTGGGCAAAACCTTTGATCTTGTTAAGCCTTGATGATCTCATCTGTAAAATGGGAAGACTGGGGCCTCTCTCAAAGGGTTGTGGTTAGGATCAAATAAAATCATAAATGTAAAAGCCCTTGATGAACTGGGGGGAATGTGACACAAATGGAAGCTAGTTTTTGCATGTCAGATGTTCATCGATCATCTGCTCGAGGCATACATATTAACTGGGTTGATTTCCTAGGCAGTCTTATCCATATTTTGGCAGACATGTGCACCTGCTTTTTCTTTTCTTTTCTTTTCTTTTTGAGACAGAGTCTCACTCTGTCGCCCAGGCTGGAGTGCAGTGGTGTGATTTTGGCTCACTGCAACATCCACCTCCCGGGTTCAAGCGATTCTCCCACCTCAGCCTCCCAAGTAGCTGGGACTACAAGCGTGCACCACCATACCCAGCTAATTTTTGTATTTTTAGTAGAGACAAAATTTCACCATGTTGGTCAGGCTGATCTTGAACTCTTGACCTCAGGTGATCCACCCACCTTGGCCTCCCAAAGTGTTGGGATTATAGGCCGGAGCCTCTGTGCCCGGCCCGCCTGCTTTTTCTTTCATCATTCAATCCTTATCTCAGTCTCAACCCTCCACCAGGTTAAAGAGACTGAGACACTGTTAACCTTATTGTGCCTGGGGCAGGCCAGATGTTCCTGAATGGTCATTAAGGACTCTGAACCATGAGGATGATCACCACTTGATGGTGAAAGGGGCTTTTTCTGCTTGCCTGGCAAACCCTCTCAGGGCTCATGATGCTATAGCCAGCACTCCTTTGCCGTTCCCTGCCTTTTCTTCATCAAACATTATTTTAGGATAACCAAGGAAAGAAAAGATTCATGGGATATAGGTAATAGGATGTGACCACTGTGGCCTCCAAGTTGCTCCACCCACAAACTTTGTATGAAACACTTAAATACAACAAAAAAGAAATGGTAGTGTCATTCTCCAATTCTCTCTTATGCATCTCCCTGTCAAAAACTGCAGATTGTAGAGAAGAAGGCTATAGCCATACAGCATGAAAACAAAAGCAATTCCCAATCATTCTGCGTTAATGTGAGTTTACTGTCACTTGTTTGTCTTGCTTTGAGCATAAACTACCTTGTCTTCTCAATTTATTTGCATTAAAAATTAAAACCTTTTCTGGCCAGGTGCTGTGGCTCATGCCTGTAATCCCAGCAGTTTAGGAGGCCAAGGCGGGCAGATCACCTGAGGTCAGCAGTTCAAGACCAGCCTGGCCAACATGGTGAAACCCTGTCTCTACTAAAAATACAAAAATTGCCAGGCCATGGTGGCGGGCGCCTGTAATCCCAGCTACTCGGGAGGCTGAAGCAGGAGAATCGTTTGAACACAGAAAGTGGAGGTTGCAGTAAGCTGAGATTGGGCCACTGCTCCCCAGCCTGGGCGATAGAGCAAGACTCCATCTCAAAAACAAAACGAAAACCTTTTCTAAAGATAAAATTATACATACTTGTAGGAAATTTAGAAAATAAAGAAAATGATAAGGAAGAAAAAAAGAACTACTTGTAATTCCACCACTGATAATGTCTAGGGGTTTGCAGTCATAAAATGTAGATAATCTGTCCATAGTTTTCTATATTTTTTCACTCAGTTTTATGACATGAAAAATTTCCCATAATGCTAAAATTATCAGAAAAACATAGATTTTAATGGCTGCATAATATCCATTATACTGATGAATCATAAGTTATTTACCGATTCTCTATTGTTCAACATTTTGACTGTTTTTATTTTTTTCTCCATTAAGAATAACACTGCTGGCCTGGCGCAGTGGCTCATGCCTGTAATCCCAGCACTTTGGGAGGCTGAGGTTGGCAGATCACGAGGTCAGGAGATCAAGACCATCCTGGCTAACATGGAGAAACCCCGTCTCTACTAAAAATACAAAAAAAAAAAAATTAGCTGGGCGTGGTGGCGGGTGCCTGTAGTCCCAGCTACTTGGGAGGCTGAGGCAGGAGAATGGCATGAACCCGGGAGGTGGAGTTTGCAGTGAGCCGAGATCACGCCACTGCACTCTAGCCAGGGCGACAGAGCAAGACTCCGTCTCCAAAAAAAAAGAATAACACTGCTATTAATATCCTTGTACATAAGTGTCCATGTCTCTGATTATTTCCTTAATATAAATTACTAGAATAGAACTACTGGGTCAGAGTCAGAACATTTCTGAAAGTCTTGATATATGATGCCAATTTGCCCTTAAGGAAATATGCACCAATTTACCTCCCACTAATCGTGTATAATAGTAATATTTCAGCACCCCCTGCTAAGAAGGCTGCATATTATCTCTATTTTAATATTTTCTATTTTAATGAGTGAAACTGATTTGCTTTGTTTTTATGTGGCCACCCTGCCCTGTCACTCCAGCTGTGGTACTCGTTCCTTGTTACCTGTTTGTTAAGTGTGTATGCCCTGTCTACTTCCAAACAGAATCTGAAGTAGTTCTGACTAAATCATAAGCCCTTAAAGCCAGCAATTTCCCCTCTTTTTAGTTTAAGGTTTCTGTGACTGGCACAGTGGGTTTCACATATTCAATATTTGATATGTTCGGCGGTTATTTTTGAACTGTATAGAAATATCCACTAACAGAATATTCTCTCTTTCGTGGATGCATGTGGCTCTATTATGTCCCCATCTCTCAACTCTCATCGTCCTTACAGGTGTATTATGTAATTAAATGTTTCATTTTATATCTGTATAATTATGCAGTAGTTTGTTGGGAGGAAAAAACAAACAACCCAAAAAACCCTGTCTCCCTAGCTGGATTATCAGTTACTTGAGGTAAGGGAATATGTTATTTATTTCTCTTAGAAAACACGAGCACAGCGTTGAGCACATGCAAACACTGTGTGTGTGTGTGTGTGTGTGTGTGTGTGTGTGTGTGTGTGTTTTCTTTGATTTTTTTTTTTTTTTGAGACAGAGTCTCGCTCTACCGCCCAGGCTGGAGTGCAATGGCACAATCTTGGCTCACTGCAACCTCTGCACCCCGGGTTCAGGTGATTCTCCTGCCTCAGTCTCCCGAGTACCTGGGATTACAGGCGTGCATCACCACACTTTGCTAATGTTTTGCATTTTTAGTAGAGACGGGGTTTCACCATGTTGGCCAGGCTGGTTTTGAACTCCTGACCTCAAGTGATCCACCTGCCTCAGCCTCCCAAAGTTCTGGGATTACAGGCGTGAGCCACCGCACCCGCCCTGTTTGTTAAGGCATGACTTATCAGTAAAAGCTTTCCCACATTTATTGCACTCATAAGGTTTCTCTCCTATATGGGTTCTCCGGCAAACACTTTTTTTTTTATTAAACATGATTGAGGCTGGGCGCGGTGGCTGACGCCTGTAATCCCAGCACTTTGGGAGGCTGAAGCGGGTGGATTACGAAGTTAGGAGATCCAGACCATCCTGGCTAACACGGTGAAACCCTGACCCTACTAAAAATACCAAAAATTAGCCGGGCGTGGTGGCGGGTGCCTGTAGTCCCAGCTACTCGGGAGGCTGAGGCAGGAGAATGGCGAGAACCCGGGAGGCAGAACTTGCAGTGAGCCGAGATCATGCCACTGTACTCCAGCCTGGGTGACAGAGCGAGACTCTGTCTCAAACAAAACAAAACAAAACAAAAAACAAACAGCAACAACAACAAAAAACATGATTGAGTGTTTGTTACGTGTCAAACACCGCACTCAGTGCTGAGGAAACTAGTGCACAGTCTGATAGAAGGGGTGGCATTTGGGGGCACAAGGAATGTGATAAGAGCTTTGGGAGAGACCTGAAGTCCCAATTGGAGGAATCAAAGAGGACTTCCTGAAGTAGGCAGTGACTCAAAAGAGTTAGCCAATAAATAATGCAGCTGAGAGATTGAGTGTTTCAGGAAGACAGAATAGCATATGCAAAGAAAAAAATTTATTACTGGCTGGAGGAATTTATTACTGGCTCAACATATTCAGAACAGAGACAATTGCAGGAGGTAAGGCTGGAGAGGTGAGCAAGGTCCATTATGTTCACAGTGAGAATGGAAGCCGCCAGCTTTGGCCTTCATCAGTGTGTATAGTGGCGACCCCATTAGCATCAATACCCAGCTCTCACAAACTCTTGAGTCTCACTGGCTTAACTAAAAGAAGTCAAGATCCATGCAGGAAATCAAAGTTATTTTCAGAGTCTTTTCTACCGAATACTTAGGGGACTCTTTGGGGAGTACTTTTATGTTTTCATGAACCCATTTAGATTACCACTTGCTACCATATCTAGCCAGGCTGCAATTATGCAGTTCCGAGGCTTAATGATTTAACAGGGTACCAACGCAAGGCTGGAACATTTTCCCTATTATTGGCATGAATACCTAGACAATTAGGTTCATAATGTTGAAACTGGAGCATCGTTCCTGCATCTGAAGACCAGACTTTATTGCCACTGCTCTAGTCAAGTGTGAAAGAAAATGCTCTGATTGGCTACAGGTCAATTAAGGGTTCCATGGCAAGCCTGCTTGGCTCCAAAGTAACAGCTCTTTAAACCTCCACACAAGCACCTGCAATGGTTGGAAGGTTTGTGTCTCTCCAAAATCCATATTGAAACTTAATCCTCAATGCAAGAATATTAAAAGGTGGGGCCTTTCAGGAAGTGATTGAGTTATGAGGGCTCTGCCCTTGTGAATGACACTAATGTCCTTATAAAAGAGGCTTCAGGCCGGGCACGGTGGCTCACGCCTGTAATCCCAGCACTTTGGGAGGCCAAGGCAGGTGGATCACCTGAGGTCAGGAGTTTGAGACCAGCCTGGCCAACATGGTGAAACCCCGTCTCCACTAAAGTTATAAAAATTAGCCGGGCATGGTGGTGGGCACCTGTAATCCCAGCTACTTGAGAGGCTGAGGCACAAGAATCGCTTGAACCTGTGAGACAGAGGTTGCAGTGAACCAAGATCGTGCCATGGCACTCCAGCCTGGGTGACAGAGTGAGACTCTGTCTTAAAAATACATACATACATACATACATACATACATACGTACATACATACAAGAGGCTTCAGAGAGCTACCTGGCCCTGTTTGCCTTTCCATCATGTGAAAACACAGCATTTGTACCTTCTGCTTTGTGAACACACAGCAAGAAGGTAACATCTTGGAAGCAAAGAGCAAGCTCTCTAAATCTGCTGGCATCTTGCCCTTGGACTTCCTAGCCTCTAGACTAGAAGAAATAAATGTCTATTGTTTATAAATTACCCAGTTTTATAAATTACCCAGTCTGTGGTAAATTACCCAGTCTGTAAGAAATAAATGTCTATTGTTTATACATTATATTGTTTATAAATTACCCAGTCTGTGGTAT
The DNA here is from genome assembly GCF_009828535.3 of Hylobates moloch. Classification (NCBI taxonomy): domain Eukaryota; kingdom Metazoa; phylum Chordata; class Mammalia; order Primates; family Hylobatidae; genus Hylobates; species Hylobates moloch. Next base: position 1,977,773 of record NW_026652293.1, read on the forward strand.
TTTGTTATAACAGCAGCCCAAACACACTAAGACACTCATTTTCTCTCAGGACCCACACAGGCTGCCAAAGCAGCTAAGTGAGACAAGTTCCAGTATTGGCTTCCACAGTGAACCCAGAACGACACTGCTCTTGGACATTCTGGCTCAAATGCTGGGTTGGATCCAAGGGGCCAGATCCCTTCTGCTCTATGATGATCTACTTTCCAGCACCCCCCACACCACCACCACTTTAATCATGCCTCCCTCAGGGCCACCCCAGTCCGTCAGATGACTGAAATCCAACCAAAACAAGGTTCAGACCTTTTCCTCATAGACCATACTGTTTAATCTCTGTGTAAATCAATGTATGTAAATGGACACATGGGGAGAAAGGAGTTGAGTTGCATAACTGTCCCTATCAAAGGCATCTGAACACCATCTCCTGCCCAGACAACATGCTTCACTTTGTTAAAAAACCTGGACTTTATTCTGTAGGCAAAGAACAGCCAATAAAGTTTTTATGTAGTATGCTAGAATGCTAATTATACTGTATTAATTGATAATTAATATTCATAATACACAAAAACTCTCAGAAATTGATTAGAAAAGACAAAACTAGTAGAAATAGATGATTTGAATGAAATGTAATTCATAGAAGAGAAATTCTAAGTGTCCAATATTTATTTATTCATTTGAGACTAGGTCTCCCTCTGTTGCCCAGACTGGAGTGCAGTGGCACGATCACGGCTCACTGCAGCCTCACTTCCCTGGGCTTCAGTGATCCTCCCACCTCAGCCTCCCAAGTAGTTGGGACCACAGGCGTGGGCCACCATACCCAGTTAATTTTTGTACTTTTGGTAGATATGGAGTTCCGTCATGTTGCCCAGACTGGTCTTGAACTCCTGAGCTCAAGCGATCCACCCTCCCTGGCCTCCCAAAGTGTTAGGATTACAGGCATAAGCTACCATGCCTGGCCAATAAGTAGATTTAAAAGATGCTCAATATGACTATCAATCAGGGAAATTAAAATTAAGGTAATAACATAATATCACTTTATACCCTTCAGATTGGTAAAAATTAAGAGGGAAAACATCTACTATTGGTAAGAATGAGGAGAAAACAGGTACTCATATATTGCTGGGTGCAGTATGAGTTGCTACAAACCTTTTGGCAATCAGGCAAAGACTATACAATTTTAATACATTTGCCCTTCAACCTAGCAATCCCACTGCTGGGAATCTACGCTATAGAAATAAAAGCACCGATACAAAAAAAAAATGCATGTACAGAGGTGTTTATTGCTGCATTGTTTGTAGTTGGCGAAACACTGAAAACCAAGTGAAGCCCATCATTAGGGGAATGAATGAATAAATTACAGTGTGCTTATACATGGGGAATTGTGTAGCCATTTAAATATATGTTAGATCTGTATTAATGGACTTGGAGAGATTTCCATGAAATGTGATTAGGTGGGGAAAGCTATGTGAAAGGTATAGATGTACTCTGAACCAATTTTCAGAAAGTGATGATATCTACCAACAGCAAAACAAAAACCGTAAAACCGTTTGTGTGTGTGTTTTGGTACAGCCCGCTAGCTGCCTACCTAAATCCATTATTTCTTTCTTCCTTACTAAGAGAACCTCCATCATTAGGGGTAGCAACGTGCTCAAATGTGTCTCTTCTTGCAGATAAGAATGGCCAATGAAATTTAAGTGGAAGTTTTGGATGAAGTATTTGGATGAAGTTTAGGTGAAGCTCTTTCTGGCCCCTGGTCTTCCCCATTTCTTACCTGAAAAGGATGTATGGCTGGTGCTTTTATAGTCATTATAGGACTTTGAAGATATGACAATGTGAAAGATTGCCAGGCACACAGTTTGAAGGAAGCTGGCTCCCTGATCACTTTGTGTAGCCACCATAGCAGCCCTGGATGCCTACATACAAGAATAAACTCTAAAGGGATTAAGCCTGTGTTGAGTCACTATTATGGGGAGCCAAATGCAACATATGATAATATGAGCATGAAGAAAAGGTATGAAGGTACACATACCAAGTTATTAGCACTGGTTACCTGGGGTGCAGGTGAAGCCGTGAGGAGTAGAAAAAGAGAAAGGAGGGAAGGTAAACAAAAAAGATTACTTAACTAGAATGTTCTTGTAGCAGATTTTGCACAGTAAAAAATATTAAAAAAATAAAATGTGCCCCTCTTTAAAAACAAAACAGCATTATGATTGTACTAGTGCATTTTCTGTTGCTTATAACAGAATACCTGAAACTGGGTAATTTATAAAGAAAAAGAGTTTATATCTTACAGTTACGGAGGCTGAGATAGTCAAGGAGCCACATCTGGTGAGGGCCTTCTTGCTTCTGGAGACTGCACAGTCCTAAGGTGGCACAGAGTATCACATTGCAAGGGAGCTTAGCATGCTAAGATGGCTAGCTCAGGCCTCTTTTCCTCTTCTTATAAAGCCACCAGTTCCCCTTCCATGATAACACTTTAATCCACTAACCCATTAATCCATTCATCCATGAATAATGGCTCTGCCCTCACAATCCATTCATCTCTTAAGGCCCAAACCTCTCAGTACTGCCACATTGGGGATAAAGTTTCCAACACATGAAATCTGGGGGACACATTCAAACCATAGCAATTAGATTATGACACTTGTTTACAAGTATACATACCCTCTTTCTAGGCCTTCTTTGTCCCTAATTAAAATTGTTCCTCCTTCAGCGCCACTCTCTGACATCTGAATTCCAATGAAGATCAAAGTTCAGACCCTTTTCTCATATGACTGATCAACATAAAAAGGTGCATGAAAGGATAATCACCAAAAAGTGGAAGAATGAGCGTATCTCAGGGTGGTGGGATTTCAGGTGATCATTTCTTTCTCCCTCTTATTTTTATGATTCTTTGCATTTTTATATTGACCTTGTAGTATTTACATAATCAGAAAAGAAAACAAGAAAGCTGTTTTCAATGTGAAACAACAACAACCTAAGGATTGGAGTGAGGCAAGATTGGAGGCAGGGTCAACTACAAGGGCATTTTAGTAATCCAGGTAAGAACTGATGATGGGCTGAATGTAGGTAATGACAATGGAGATAGAGAGATGTAGAAACATTTAAAAATAATAAGGTGGTAGAATCAACAGGACACAGTGATTGATTGGGAGAGAGGAAGAAGGCAAGCTTTCTAGCTTAAGTAAGTGGGTGGAGATGTATGCTATTCTCTGACATAGGGAACACAGGAGCAAAAGCAAAGACTGAGTGGAAGTGGAAGACATGAAGCATCTTCAAAATATTGAAGCCCGCTCCCCACTCTGAATACTTTAGGCAGTTATTTCCAGTGATTCCTAGCCACAGCCAGAGCTGAAAATTGCTGGTGAAAACCCCAACATGGGGCTCTCAGGGGAACCCACACTTGAAGTGTGGACTGAGGACCAGGAACTTAAAGCTAAGAAAACATGGCCAGGGAAAGAAAGGGAAACCAAAGAAAAGCTTGTCTTGGAAACGGACAGAGGAGGAAGTTTCTGCTGGTGCTCAGTAAATACTGACTAGATGACAGAAAGAAGGAGAGTACAATGGTGTCAAATATTCCTGACGAGTTGAGAAAGAGAAGGGTTATAACGTGTCCAATGGAGTTAGCCTTGAAGAGGTCACCTGTGACCCTTCTGGGATCTGTTTCTGTTGTTGAGTGGTGAGAAGTGGGCAAAAATCAATGGTTTGACAACTGAATGGAAGAGGACAAGCTATCCTATTGAAAAGTGTGATACTAACTTAGAAATTACATTTACAAAACATAATTTGTGATATTGAAAAATACTTAGAGTATAACACTAAGTGAAAAGCAGGATATAAAACATTACCTATACTATATGATTCCAATTCTGGTATAAATTAGAGGCATAAGGAGCAAGGTTAAGATCTCACCCTCTGAAGCCAGACTCCCTGGGATCATATCCTGACTAGGCCACTGATTGGATGTGCAACCATGGTAAAGTCCCTCACTGGGTGATGGTTAGCCTGGCACACAGAAAGGGCTCAGTAAAATGTTAGCTATTAAATGCTGAACGTAGCTATTAAATGCCGAACGTAGATATATACACATAGAAACAAAATATCCTCAGGTGGGGCTGGGCGCTGTGGCTCATGCCTGTAATCCCAGCACTTTGGGAGGCTGAGGTGGGTGGATCATGAGGTGAGGAGATCGAGACTATCTTGGCTAATACGATGAAACCCTGTCTCTACTAAAAATACAAAAAAATTAGCTGGGCATGGTGGCATGCACCTGTAATCCCAGTTACTCAGGAGACTGAGGCAGGAGAACGACGTGAACCCGGGAGGCAGAGCTTGCAGTGAGCCGAGATCACACCACTGCACTCCAGCCTGGGGGACAGAGCGAGACTCCATCTCAAAAAATAAATAAATAAATAAATAAATAAATAAATAAATAAATAAATAATATATATATCTCCTCAGGTGGAGAGATTCCAAAATGAGTGGCAGGCTTACAAAGTTGTTTTTTTTTTTTCTGTACAGTTTTCTTTGTTTTCTAAATATTCTGTAATGAACATGTACTACTTTTATAAGTAGAGAAAAATGTGAAACAGTATTTAACAAAAAATAAACTTTTCTGTTAAAGGAAAGAGAAAGAAAAGGCATTTTAGTCTGTTTTGTGCTACTATAACAGGATACCACAGACTGGGTAATTTATAAAGAAAGGAAATTTATTTCTCATAGTTCTAGAAGCTGGGAAGTCCAAAATCAAGATGCTGGCTCCTTTTGGGGGCCTTCTTCCTGCATCCTCACATGGAAAGCAGAAGGGCAAGAGAGAACCAATTTCCTCTCCGAATCCCTTTATTAGGATATCTAATCCCATTCAAGAGGAGGAGCCCTCATAGCATAATAATCTCTTAAAGCCCATGCCTCTTAATTCTATCACATTGACAACACCTGATTTTTGGAAGGGACCCATTTAAACCATAGAATTGGGCAATAGCTACAGGGTATAGGATTAATGTTTCATGTGCTCATAATGAGACTTCCTATTCACAGTTTTTGGGAAAGATCCTGAAAGGAGTTGAGGGTGACAACTGATGTAATGATTTTTTTTTTTTTTTGAGACAGTGTCTCACTCTGTCGCCCAGGTTGGAGTGCGGTGGCGCAATCTCGGCTCACTGCAAGCTCCACCTCCTGGGTTCATGCCATTCTCCTCCCTCAGCCTCCCGAGTAGCTGGGACTACAGGCGCCCGCCACCACACCCGACTAATTTTTTGTATTTTTAGTAGAGACGAGGTTTCACCGTGTTAGCCAGGATGGTCTCGATCTCCTGACCTCGTGATCCGCCTGTGTCGCCCTTCCAAAGTGCTGGGATTACAGGCATGAGCCACTGCACCCGGCCGTAATGATGCTTTTGTGAGGAAAAAGGAAAGCATGAATGTGGTGTGGGGAATTAGTCTCTAATAGGACATCTCTTCCTGTGATTGGGGAAGAAAGAATTTATGAGTAGGTATAAATACAGTAATTTGTAGGTGCAGAAACAGGAGGTTGAGGAAGTTCATGACTGATAGTCTTGATGTTAATCACCGAAGCCAGCAAGGCTGTCCGCTGAGAGGGGGGATTCTGAATAACCACAGAGGGATAAAGGAGGAAACTGACACACAGCTGCATTACCAAACAGCACTGAGAGCCTGGTGCTGCCTGGAGACGTGACTCTGCTACGGCCCTGACCTAGGTCACCCCCAGTGCAGCAGATGCAGCCGTGGTTCTGTCACACCGTTCTCGCGTGCTTGTGGCTTGCTCTAGATCCTTAATTGGGTTGCTTCCCATGGGAATTCCACTCCTTCTCCCTCTCGCATACAGAAATCCTACTCAGTCTGCAAGGCTAGCTCAGGTTTGTTTATTCAACTATTCAGATATTAATTCATCCAGTTTCCAGCTGGTCTCTCAGAACCCCATGGCTTCTGGGTTCAGGAACTTGCAAAAGCTCCATCTCTGTCTTTTCTCTTTGATACCTGTGCTATCTGATCATGAAAGAGTCGCTTCAGGACAGAGGGCTTGCCTTGAAGTCTGACTTCCTGATGATTTTTGATTGGGGGCCAGTATTATATTCAGTCTGTGTGTGAGTGTACATGTGCTTCCTTTACTTCTGCTATTAGGGGTTTAATTTACTGGAGGGGAAGCACCTGTAATCCCTGTTTGGAAAAATGTCTGCTTAATGGCAATTCTCCCGGATGTGACCCACTTGATAATAAAAGTTCCAGTGGAATCGGGTCTCTCTGTAGCCCAGTTCATGTGAAGATATAATCAGGCATTTGGCCAGCTATTTGGAAGTGGCTGTGTCCTCCAGATAGCTTAATCCTAACCATACCTATTCTTCGATTTTATCAAGATCTCCAGCACTTCCACTCCTCCATTTTCTACCAACTCAGTGCATCTCCTGGCACATTTTTCTTGTACAACCCGCCTGAAACCCATGGCATATTTTCTGGCATTCTCGGTATCCAAGCTGCCTCATCTTCCTGTCACAGCTAGTTTACAGATTATCAGCTGTGATGAATCCTGACATTCCTCCTGCTTCTTCACCAAGGCTACTGGGCCCTTCATCAGGGTCTAGGCTTTGGCTCCAGCGTGGCCAGCAGCAATTAGTGAGGGAAGAATTTAGTCCTGATGTCACTGGCGGGAATCAGTGGGGCAGCAGAACCAAGGACTGGCTCCAGAATGGCCAAAATACTGTTTACATACAGGAAGATTGAGCAAATACATAAATGTACAGAGGATAACGAAAGCTGATTCTCTCACTGTGAATGAAGAGAGTTACAAATATGGAAAGGGTCCTGCTGAGGAGCACCAAAGGAAATAAAAGTTAAAATTAAAAAGACAAAAATGGAAAGGGGAAGGCTAAAATAAATCCTGTGATGTTGGATTGGAATTGGAGGCATTGGTGAGTGCTCGTGGTTTTTAGTAGATAGTTACAGAAACAGATACAGGTGTGCATGTGTACATATATGTGAGTATATACATATGTACATTTCCTAGCTCTGTCCACTGAGAGGATAGGGGCCTAGAAGTAATGAATGACACTGTAGTAGCAATGAGCACACTAGTACCTAGATCCTGCTTTGTGAATATCACTTTCCACAAAAAGAATCAAGCCTCCTTGGAGAAATGGCTGATTTCAGGGGAAGGGCAGAGGAGTATAAAATGAGCCTGGAACCTGCTACCAGAAGTAACAAAGTCCTCAAAGAATGATGGGGGACATACCAAAAAGACACAAGAAGTAACTTAAAGGGATTCCCATTGGCCAAATCTGGGATGATTTGAAGACTAAAAAAAAATAATAACAGTAATACATCGTATCACTGAATAAAATAGGAATCCGTGAGTCTACACAATTGAATTTTAACCAAAAGTTAACAATAATTTGTGGAGTTTATAACATATGTAGAAGTAATAAAAGGCATTATAGCAATAGAAAAAAACCCAGAAAGGGAATAAATATAAGTATGTTGTTTTATGTTTCTTACCTTATACATGAAGTGGTATAATCTTACTTCAAGATATACCTGTGATAAGTGATGGATGCATATTATAAATTCCAGAGCAACCACTAAAACAAACAAAAACCACGTGAACTAGCTCAAGAGTCAATAGAGGAGATAAAATGAAACCCTGAAAATTTTCTTCTTGCTTTATACAAAAGAAAGCAGGAAAAGAGGCAAGAGGAAGAGAGAACAGATAGGCTAAATTGAAAATAAATAGCAAGATAGTGGACATCAACTGCGTCAATAATTACATTAAATATAAATGGTCTTAACACTATAATTAAAAGGCAGAGTGGATAAATAGGATGGTCTAAGAAAGCCTCGCTATGAAGGTGACAATTTAAAAAATACTGTAAGAAGAAGGATCAAGGATGCAGATAATAACTAGAATAAGAGTGTTCTAGACAGGTAAACACATACAAGATCCTGAGGTGGGTGCATCCCTGGTATGACAGAAGAACAATGAGTAGGCCAGTGTGGTAGATCTAAGTGAGCGTAAAGGAGGTGAGGTCAGCCAGGTAATGGGGTAATAGATTAAACAGGACCTTGAAGGCCATTGTAAGAACTCTGGATTATACTCTGAATGAAATGGGAATCCATTTTCGATGGTTTTGATCCAATAAATGACATAATCTAATTTGCATTTTTAATCTTTATTGCAATACAATTTTTTTGAGACAGGGTCTTGCTCTGTTGCCCAGGCTGGAGTGCAGTGGCACAATCATATCTCACTGCAGCCTTGACCTCCTAGGCTCAAGCAATTCTCCCACCTCAGCCTCCTAAGTAGCTGGGACTATAAGCACACAATACCACATCTGGCTAATTTTTTATTTTTTGTAGAGACAGGGTCTCACTATACTGCCCAGGCTGGCCTCAGACTCCTGGGCTCAAGCGATCCTTCCATCTTGGCTTTCCAAAGTGCTGGGATTTCAGGCATGAGCTACCACGGCTGGCCTTGCAATATAATTTGTATATAATAAAACTTGCCAATTTTAAGAGTACCATTTGATGAGTTTTGACAGATGTATGGAGTCATGTAACCGCCACCACAATAGCCACATAGTACATTTCCATCACCCTACTCTGGATCCTGTGCTGAGAAAGACTGAAAGATGGAAGCAGAGAGATGAGTTGAAAACGTGACTGTGGTAATCTCGGTGAGAGATAACCATGGCCTTAGACCAGGTGGCAGTAGTGCAGGTGGTGATTAGTGGTCATAATCTGAATATATTTTGAAAGTAGGAACAACAGGTTTTTCTGAAAGACTGGCTATAAGGTGTAAAATAAGTCGCAAATGACTCCAAGGTTTTTGTCCCAGCATATTGAAAGGATAGAGTTGCCATTAATTGAAAAGGGCAAGACTGTGGGAGGAGCAAGTTTGGTGGCAGAAGACGAGTTTGGGGTATTTTCAGTTTAAAATGTCTAATAGATATTCAAGTGTAGGTAGTTTGAAATACAAATAAAATGTCCAACTGACTGGAACAATCTAAGCAGGGGAGAGGTGTGAGTTAGAGAGAGATTTGAGAGATAAACTGTTTCGGAAATAAGCTATAATGCATCCATCAGGAAAGGATAGCACCCTCGGGGTGTTTTGTGGTGGACACAGACTGTTTCAACAAGGCAGCTGATTAGCAGACACTGTCCAGAAGAGAGGCTTCCTGGATTCTCAGTAACTGAAACATTCAGAAATATTCCTAGAATATATATTGGTAAGTTATTATGTTCTCGGAGATTTGTAGGAATATCCCTCAGAACACAAGAAGTTCTGATTCTTGAATAGGCCTTTTCCGAGTTGATTGTTCCACATTTTACACAAGCCCCTTGTGGAAAAGGTGCCCAGTTTATGGTGATAATGATTACAGAGTCGTAGAGTTAGAGCTTGGAAGATATCTTAAAGGTTCTCTTGGTCCAAACTCACACCTATGGCATGGCTGATAGATAATTAGAGTCACATCCAATGGAAATGATCTCACATCTCCCAGGCAGATTCTTCCCCTGATGGTCAACTCCATTAGAGAGTTCTTTCATGTCAGACGTAGTGGCTCATGCCTGTAATCCCAGCACTTTGGGAGGCTGAAGCGGGTGAATCACCCGAGGCTAGGAGTTCAAGACCAGCCTGGCCAACATGGTGAAACCCTATTGCTACTAAAAAATACAAAAATTGGCCAGGTGTCATGGAGCACGCCTGTAATCCCAGCTACTTGGGAGGCTGAGGCAGGAGAATTGCTTGAAACCGGAAGGAGGAGGTTGCAGTCAGCTGAGATTGTGCCACTGCACTCCAGCCTGGGTAAAAGAGGGCAACTCTGTCTCAAAAAAAAAATAAAAAATAAAAAAAATAAAAGAAAGTCCTTCCTTGCGTGAAGCACACATATGCCTCACTGTCGTTACATTTTTTTCTGCATCTAAGAGACCCCGATGAATGCCTTACTACAGTTAGCAAATGAGACTCAAAGTGCAAGAGCTTCAATGTGGCCATAAGTTTCACCTTCACGGGGCCTGTCAAATGGTTTAGGTTTCAAAACTTAAGCCCTTGGCCTTCACTAAACCTTCCCAGTATCTTCTGTCAAGAGGCTTCCTGGACTTTTGAAGAGAAAGTAAACCAAATGGGTGTTTGTTTCTCATCAGTGAAAGCAACGTGCTTGCAGGAGCCAGCTGGTCTATTTTTGTCTGTGGGTGGTGGATGGTTGCCAGGATCGCGCAGAGGTGTTTTCCTGTGGTAAAGACCAGAGATGGGGGTTGGTGGAGATGGTTCTTGACGCAGGAGAAGGAAGATTCGTGAACAGAATTCAGAACCTGAGAGCCCGTTGAGATGGTCCTAGGTCTACCTTCAAGCTCAGACCCCTCATTCGCCACCCCACGTGCATCCTTTTTTAACATGTGCTCAGGGACTGCTAAGAGACTCATTCCCCCCTAGCAGGCAATAGCTATGAGGCTTTTAGTTGGGCCAGGTCTTGCAGGACACTCATCCTTCTGTATGATGGTCTCATTGCTGGTACCCTGGGTCCAAGCGTACCCTACTCATCCTCACTAACATGGCTCTGGCACTGCTTGTTTCGATGCAAATGTCTGGGATGGGAGGACGTAACCACCTGTAGTGGCACAAAATGCCCAGGAGTCAAGTTAATCCTTAGGATTTGGGGACTAACTCAGATGCAAAGCCTGAGAAACACCTTGTCCACAGGCCCAAAGTATGTCTCGGGTTTTAGAGCCATGGATTTGAGACCCAGTACAGCTGGGACTAAATGAAAGCAGTTTGGGAATAAGCCAACGTAGGGTCCTGGGTTATTTTAGCATCTGCACTTTCTTTAAGGGCCCACGTGTATGTGGGATATTCACAAGTGTGAATTCAGGGTGGTTTTTTTTTAAATCGGGATTTTTAAATATAGATTTTAAAAATATAGATAAAAATATGGATTTCTGGGCCTTGTCCTTAGAAATTCTGATTCAGTGAGTCTGAGGGGGACTCAGAAAGCTTTTGAAAACTTTCCCAGTTCACTCTGATGCGTGTTTGGGAATCATCGGCTTAACGAATTAGAGGTGGGGCAGACACTTGTCTGTCAACATCCAAATTTCCTGTCCCCAGCCTTGGTGGTGTGCTTGCCTTCACGTTTCTTTTGCCTACCTGGATGACTGCCGCGACTTGATTACCTCCCTGCCCAGTCTTAGCAATTCCACAGGGCTGCTGTGAGGCTTAAGTGAGCTAATGTGTAAAGAGTGCTTAGCATAGGGCCAGTGCTTAGTAATCACTCAATAAAAGCGGGTTGTTATTCCTATTATCTGTGGTTAAAATGATATGACATGCCTCAGCTGTGTGACTCATTGGACCAGGAAGTAATATCCCTTGAACACAGTGGAACTAGGTCAACCTCCTACCACCACTAATCCTGGCATCTCTCCTCCCCCAGTGAGCTTCCTATTTGGCCCTGTTGGGTTCTCACTTGGTGCCAGTCTGACTTTCTTGGGTTTGCTTTCTATTCTTTTGGCAGGATCCACAGCAGGTGCAATCCCCTTTGTGTTTGTTTAGAAACTGCTCTTCAATGGTTGAGAGGAGTTGGGCCTCCCAGTCACAGTGTTTTGGTGGTTTGTTTCCATTCCTCCTTTGTGGTTGTGTTTATGACTGTGGTACAACTACTTGGAACTGAAATATAGTTTCTTTGGAGACAGGGGTATTCTGTAGACACAGTGAAATTCCTTGGACTTGGAGGGTCTCCAGAATGCAATACAATATCTCTAACTGGCTCTAGAACTACCCAGAGTGAATAGGATTCTATTGTTACAGCTAGAACTAGGGTGAATGAATGCAGGATTCTTCATTTATTCAGCCAATGTGTGTGAGCACTTCTAATGTGCCAGGCACTACTAATACTGGGAAGAATAAAATAGCCCTGACCATTGCAGCCAAGATTTTCTTTGTTCCCTTTCTAGGCCATCAAGCACAATGCTGCCAGATTAACCTTCACACACTCGCATTCACAGGTGTTAACACTTACTGTATGTTAGGGTAAAAAGTTGGTAGGGGGCCAGGCGCGGTGGCTCACGCCTGTAATCCCAGCACTTTGGAAGGTCAAGGCAGGTGTATCACCTGAGGTCGGGAGTTCGAGACCAGCCTGGCCAACATGGCGAAACCCTGTCGCTACTAAAAATACAAAAAAACAAAAAACCACAACAACAAAAAAAACCCAGAGGGCATGGTGGCAGGTGCCTGTAATCCCAGCTACTCTGGGGGCTGAGGCAGGAGAATTGCTTGAGCCTGGAAGGAGAAGGTTGCAGTGAGCCAAGATCGTGCCATTGCACACCAGCCTGGGCAACAAGAGTGAAACTCGTCTCAAAAAAAAAAAAAAAGTTGGTAGGGTATAGTCCCTGTTGCTCAGAAACACAAAATTATCCTATTTTAGGCCTGTTTGGAATGAATGAAATATGTTTATTCTACCAAGTACTTGGGACTAGAATGGAGTTATAATAGAAATGCATGGAGAGTACAGGAGCATGAGAACTAAATCTATTTCAAAGGAGTCATTTGCTGAATACCTACTATATGGCCAGCGATGGAGAAAAACAGCTTCAGCTTCAGAACTGAGATGTGCGGACTTTTGAGTAAAGGAAACCTGAGTTTGTAAACTGGATCTACCACTTAACAGCTGTGTGACCTTGGGCAAGCTATTTACCCTCTCTGAGCCTCACATTTCTCGTCTATGAAGTGGAAGAAATAATATCTACCACAAAGCATTATTGGAAAGGATAAGACAGACTTTTTTTAAAATTAATTAATTTTTGTGAGACGGAGTCTGGCTCTGTCGCCCAGGCTGGAGTGCAGTGGTGCAATCTCGGCTCACTGCAAGCTCCGCCTCCCGGGTTCACGCCATTCTCCTGCTTCAGCCTCCCATGTAGCTGGGACTACAGGCGCCCGCCACCCAACCCGGCTAATTTTTTGTATTTTTTAGTAGAGACAGGGTTTCATTGCATTAGCCAGGATGGTCTCGATCTCCTGACCTCATGATCTGCCCGCCTCGGCCTCCCAAAGTGCTGGGATTACAGGCGTGAGCCACCGTGCCCCATCTTTTTTTTTTTAAAGCTTTTAGTCTGGTAGCCTTTTGTTCTCGTTTACCACCATATATGAGATCATTTTTTTGGTGCCTGACTGTTGCCCTAGACCATGAGCTTCCCAAGGGTGGCGACTGTCCTATTCAGTTTCATATCTACTGTGACTATTGCTTGTTGAAGTGACTATTTCCAGCTTACCTCTCGTTTCAGAGTCTGCCTACCAGAGACCCTCACAGCTGTTGCTCATGCTCGCATGCTGTGGCCCGTGAGCCTGTGGCTAAGCTGAGCTGATTCTCACTGCAGAGGACAGTATCAGTACTGGGTCATGGTGCAGGAAGCTGCCTCTGGTTAAGTTGCTCCTCTTCTCCCAGGTTTCTGATGTACCCCTTCCATTTCAGCTTCCACTCACACCAGGTTCTTGAACCCACTTGGCCCCAACCCCTCTCTTGGTGCCTATGTGGGCACTACCTTGTCTGCCTGCTGCTGACTTCCTGCCTGGCCTGATTCACCAAATCCAAGGTCACCTGGCTCCCTGGTAGTCTGATTGACAGCACTGTATGCTTCAGAAGTTTGTGGTCACACAGGAGCCACTCCAACTGGGCTCTAGATGTCTGACCCAATGACCTACTGGTCACCTTGTTATCAGCTTGGCCACCCCAGTTGGACTCTGGTTCCACCTTTACCCACTCAGCATACATGCATTGAGTTCTGAAAGTGTACCAGGCCCTGTGATAGGCAACATGCAGATGAATGACATGGTTCTTGCCCTGAAAGACACCTGTAACTGTCCCTGTCTTCAACATCCTCAGGCTACAAATGATGTTGTTAGAAAAAGGGTCTGCAGCTGGTGAGAGGACTGGTTGCGGGAAAACACCCTTTTCACAGCCACAATGAGGTTTCTTTGCCTGCTTTGATAAGTAGATAGCAGTGTGCCGTCTGGCAGAGAACTAGGGTGGGATTCTTTATCTGACCTGAAAGAAACGCACAGACATGAAGCAGGTATAATAGAAGTGAGATATAGGCCGGGCGCAGTGGCTCATGCCTATAATGCTGGCACTTTGGGAGGCCGAGGCAGGTGGATCACTTGAGGTCAGGAGTTCGAGACAAGTCTGGCCAACATGGTGAAACCCCGCCTCTACCAAAAATACAAAAGTTAGCCAGGCGTGGTGGCACACACCTGTAATCCCAGCTACTTGGGAGACTGAGACAGCAGAATTGCTTGAACCTGGGAGGTGGATGTTGTAGTGAACTGAGATCACTCCACTGCACTTCAGCCTGGGTGACAGAGCGAGGCTCCATCTTGAAAAAAAGTGAGATAGGCCAGGCGTGGTGGCTCACGCCTGTAATCCCAGCACTTTGGGAGGCTGAGGCGGGTGGATCACAAGGTCAGGAGTTCGAGACCAGCCTGGCCAATATGGTGAAACCCTATTCTTAGTATTCTCTACTAAAAATATAAAAATTAGCCGGGAGTGGTGGCGGACGCCTGTAGTCCTAGCTACTCAGGAGGCTGAGGCAGGAGAATCACTTGAACCTGGGAGACAGAGGTTGTAGTGAGCCGAGATCGAGCCACTGCACTCCAGCCTGGGAGACAGAGCAATACTCTGTCTCCAAAAAAAAAAAAAAAAAGTGAGATATAATTTCTGTCCTCACAGAGCTTGGAGTCTGTGGTAAGCAGAATAATGGCTCCCGGAGATGTACACGTTCTTATCCTCAGATGCTATGACTTTGCTGTGCTACATGGCAAGGGGGAATTTAGATTACAAACAGAACTAAGGTTGCTAATTAACTGACTTGGAAATAGGGAGATTGGCTGGGTGTGGTGGCTCATACTTGTAATCACAGCACTTTGGGAGGCTGAGGTGGGAGGATCCCTCGAGGTCAGGAGTTCCATGACCAGCTAGGCAACATAGTGAGACCTCGTTTCTGCAACATTTTTTAAAAAAATTAACCAGGCATGGTGGCACGTGCCTGTAGTCCCACTTACTTGAGAGGCTGAGATGGGAGGATTGCTTGAGCTCAGGAGGTCAGGGCTTCAGTGAGCCATAATTGTGCCACAAGCACTCCAGCCTGGGCGATAGAGTGAGACCCTGCCTCAAAAAAAAAAAAAAAAAATTCAGATTATCCTGGATTATCCAGGTGGGCCCAGTGGGATCACAGGATCCTTAAACATGGAAGTTCAGTGTTAAAATGATGTGATATGAGAAAGACTTGATCAGCCACTGATGGCTTTGAAGATGGCCAGGGAACCTAGGAACAAGGGCAGTCTCTAGAGGCCAGAAAAGGCAAGAAACAGTTTCTCCCCTAGAGCCTCCAGAAGGAACACAGCCCTAATGACACCATGATTTTAGCCCAGTGAGAATCATTTCAGACTTCTGACCTCTAGAACTATAGAACATTAAATGTATACTGTTCTAATCCACTGACTTTGTGGTAACTTCTCATAGCAGCAATAGGAAATAAATACAGTCCAACTGGAAATATGGGAATTAAAGAAGGGATTACAATTCCAAGTGATGTGTGCAGGGACATGAGAAGTAGGGAATGCTGTGGGGATCCCCAGAAGTTCCCTCCTGCCGTGGGCATGGTGGTGGAAGAGTCAGCCAATGCGTTCTGGAGGAAGAGGGCTTGGTACCCTCAGGAAAAGGAAAGGAGCCAGGCAGGAAATCTACTGGAACTGTGTGAGGAGGGCAATGACCTGATCTGTCCAAAGAGCTGTGGGAAGACCTGGGCTCTGAGTGAGGCAGGCGTGCAGAGCTATCTGGGTTGGTTCACCTGGGTTGGCTCCTCTGCCTGAAGTTCCTCCCACATGAAGAGGAATTTGGCTAGAGTTCAAAATGTCAACGGTGGATGAATACATTGGCATAGTCATACAATGAAAGCAGTAAGTCTTTACAACTTCCCCGGTAGGTTCTTGGAAACTGAGACTTTAGGTGAAACCAATTTTACCATAGGCTAATGGGTATAAGCAAGAGTTAAATTCCTTCGGCATATTTCTGGTCACAGAAACAGCTTCTAAATAAAGACAAAAACACTTCTAATATGAAATGTTTAAATAAATGTGAGCTACATATACGTACATTTAAGGAAGATTAATAAAATCAAGTAAGATCACTATTTACCTGCTTATTCCAATTCAGGATCTCTGGTTGCCAGAGCCCATCCCGGCAGCTTGGGGTACAAGGCAGGAACCCACCCTGGCCAGGACACCATCCTATCACAGGACACACTCACACACACACCCACTCTCACTCAGACTGGGACCATTGAGGCACACCAATGAGCCTCCCGGGTACAGCTTTGGGATGTGGGAGGAAACCGGAGTACCCGGAGAAAACCACGCAGACATGGGGGAAACATGCAAATTCCACACAGACAGCAGCCCTAGCAGGGAATCCATTTTATTCTCATCAATGTTCTAATGAAACAACAACATTGTTTGAAGATCTGCCGTATTACACTTCAATTAAAAAGCAAATAAAAATATTATTTTGGCCTGGCGTGGTGGCTCATGCCTGTAATCTCAGCACTTGGGAGGCCAAGGTGAACGGATCATTTGAGGTCGGGAGTTCGAGACCAGCCTGGCCAACATGGGGAAACCCGTTTCTACTAAAAATAAAAAAAAAATGAGCAGGGCGTGATGGCACACGCCTGTGGTCCCAGCTACTGGAGGGGCTGAGGCAGGAGAATCACCTGAACCCAGGAGGCAAAGGTTGTAGTGAGCCAAGATTTTGCCACTGCACTCCAGCCTGGGCAACAGAGTGAGACTCTATTTCAATAAATAAATAAATAAATAAATCCTATTATTTTACAGAAAAATGTAAAAGTCACAATCTCTGACCCAGCAATTTTCACTGCTAGAATTAGCCTTCCACATGTGCTCTCACAGGGGTTCAAGGGAATGAGGAAGGAGGCTCCCCGCTGAATTCTTTTTTTTTTTTTGAGACAGAGTCTCGCTCTGTCGCCCAGGCTGGAGTGCAGTGGCGTGATCTCGGCTCACTGCAAGCTGCGCCTCCCGGGTTCACGCCATTCTCCTGCCTCAGCCTCTCCGAGTAGCTGGGACTATAGGCGCCCGCCACCACGCCTGGCTAATTTTTTGTATTTTTAGTAGAGACAGAGTTTCACCGTGGTCTCGATCTCCTGACCTCGTGATCCGCCTGCCTCGGCCTCCTAAAGTGCTGGGATTACAAGCGTGAGCCACTGTGCCCGGCCTGAATTCTTTGTAATAATTAAAAACTAAGGGCCGGGCATGGTGGCTCACACCTGTAATCCCAGCACTTTGGGAGGCCGAGGTGGGTGGATCGCTTGAGCCCAAGAGTTTGAGACCAGCCTGGGCAACCTGGCAAAACCCCGTCTCTACTAAAAATACAAAAATTAGCCAGGCCTAGTGGCAGGCCCCTGTAATCCCAGCTACTCCGGAGGCTGAGGCACGAGAATCACTTGAAACTGGGAGGCAGAGGTTGCACTGCACTTCAGCCTGGGAGAGAGCAAGCCTCCATAAAAAAAAAAAAAAAAAACCCCAAAAAACAAAAACAAAAACAAAACTAGGAATGACTATTCATAAATAGATGATTTGGTTACAGTTGAGGTATCTGTGATATGCCATTCCGTGAAACTTACTAAAAGCAAAAAGGCGGATTCATTGTGCCTGATAAATAGAGTGACTAAGAGATTTATCCAAACCAGGATTCTTTTGAGAGTGGGAAGGGATTCTACTGATAATTATACTGGGACAAAAACTGTAAACCAGGACTGGCACAGGCAAACTGGGACATATGATCATACTACTGATAAAGAGTGATCGCCAAAGAAGATTTTTAGGTGAAGAAAGCAAGATGTATAACAGTATGTATAGCATGATTCTGTATGTGTTATGTTGTGTTGTGTTGTTTTTTTTTTTTTACAGAAAAGATACATTCTTATATATGCATACATACTTTTTATAAAAATGTACAAGGATGCCGGGCGCGGTGGCTCACGCCTGTAATCCCAGCACTTTGGGAGGCTGAGGCGGGTGGATCACAAGGTCAGGAGATCGAGACCATCCTGACTAACACAGTGAAACCTCGTCTCCACTAAAAATACAAAAAATTCTCCGGGCGTGGTGGCAGGCGCCTGTAGTCCCAGCTACTCAGGAGGCTGAGGCAGGAGAATGGCGTGA
>NW_026652293.1:2005994-2032336 GCF_009828535.3 Hylobates moloch
AGTAGAGACGGGGTTTCACCGTGTTAGCCAGGATGGTCTCGATCCCCTGACCTCATGATCCGCCCGCCTCAGCCTCCCAAAGTGCTGGGATTACAGGTGTGAGCCACCACGCCCGGCCTCTCTTTTTTTTTTTTTGAGACAGAGTCTTGCTCTGTCGCCCAGGCTGGAGTGCAGTGGCACAATCTCGGCTCATGCAGGCTCCGCCTCCCGGACTCAAGCAGTTCTCCTGTCTCAGCCTCCCGAGTTGCTGGGATTACAGGCGCATGCCACCACACCCAGCTAATTTTTTTGTATTTTTAGTAGAGACAGGGTTTCACCATATTGGTCAGGCTGGTCTCGAACTCCTGACCTCAGGTGATCCACCCGCTTCAGCCTCCCAAAGTGCTGGGATTACAGGCGTGAGCCACTGGGCCCAGCCCTGCCTGTTCTTTTTGTAAGGACACTGGTTGTACTGGATTATGGGGCCCACCCTACTCCAATATTACCTCATCTTAACTTGAATTCATCTGCAATGCCCCTGCTCCCGGATAGGATCACATTCTGAGGTACTGGAGGTTAGGACTTCAACATGTCTTTTGTTGGGGGAACACATTTTAACACATAACAAAGATGGGGTAAATTTTAAGTTGCATTTTAATTAACACCACATGCTCTGACTTTAAGGAAAACAAATTTCTCCCTACTAAGAAGAAACACTAGGCTGGGTGCGGTGGCTCACGCCTGTAATCCCAGCACTTTGGGAGGCTGAGGCGGGCGGACCACGAGGTCAGGAGATGGAGACCATCCTGGCCAACATGGTGAAACCCCGCCTCTACTAAAAATACAAAAAAATTAGCCAGGCGTGGCAGCACATGTCTGTAGTCCCAGCTACTTGGGAGGTTGAAGCAGGAGAATCGCTTGAACCGAGAAGGCGGAGGTTGCAGCGAGCCGAGATCACACCACTGCACTCCAGCCTGGCGTCAGAGTGAGAACCCGTCTAAAAAAAAAAAAAAAAAAAAACTGTGAGGCAGAAACAAAGGGAACTGGGGTGGGGTGGGGGCGTGGTGGGGAGTTGAGTTTTAGAGGCAAATTGAAGCAGCTGCTTAATGAACAAACACAGTCCTTGGCTCCTGAGAGACAAAGCGTTTTAGAGCCGGAGTGGCAAATCAGTAGTGACCAAAGCTTGAAAGCAAACTCTAGGCAGCACTTTCTCCATGAAGAGCTCTCAGCTGGAGGCGGCTCCCTTAGATTAATCTGCACTGCCAGGGAAGGGTGAAGGAACCACAGTTTCTTAAGTCAACACACTTGGGCCTGAAGCAATATTTATTCAGGAGGATCTGCGTTAGGTTCTGCTCTGCCCAGAACTGGGCTGTGCAGTCCCACCTTGCCAGGCCCTGGGGCCAGTTGAAATGACACCAGCATTCTTCTTTCCTACCTGCAGGCCTCCGCTTCCTTCCCAGAGAGCTGTTTTGTTTTTTATCCTGACTCAAAGGATAAAGGCAGCTGTGTTCACTTCTCCAAAGGACTGGGCCAAGGGAGGGCATGGTCAAAGCAAGGATTCTGCGACCTTGGGGAAAAAAAAAAATCCCGTCTCCAGGAAGTTTGTGGACCCCGAAACCTGTTACTTAAGGAAGTCAGGGCTGCATTGTAACTTCTGCTGGCCCTCGGCACTTATGCCTTTTATGGGTCCTTCCTCCATAAGAAAATATTAAATTATATTTTACATAACCGGCATAAAGATGAGTATGATCCAAGCTGGATTATTATCTATCCATTCTTATTACATCCTTTGTATTTTCCTGGTTTGAAATCAAAATTAAAACATTTTTATTGGCCCCTAAAATATTCTCCACGCTGTGCCCACTCTGCCTATGGATAGGTCAGCCCTGGAGAGAGGCTATTTCTAAGCATGTGGGTGTGCGGTACAGTAGGAGGGGTGTGTGTGTGAGAGAGAGAGAGAGATCTGGGAGATGATTTGAAATCAGTCCAGTCTAGGCCAGGTGTAGTGGCTCACACCTACAATCCTAGCACTTTGGGAGGCCGAGGCAGGCAGATCACTTGAGATCAAGAGTTCACGACCAGCTTGGCCAACATGGTGAAACCCCATCTCTACTAAAAATACAAAAATTAACCGGGTGTGGTGGAAGGAGCCTGTAATCCTGCTACTCAGGAGGCTGAGGCAGGAGAATCGCTTGAACCTGGGAGGGAGAGGTTGCAGTGAGATGAGATTGCACCACTGTACTCCAGCCTGGGTGACAGAGTGAGACTCCATGTTAAAAAAAAAAATAGAATTAAGAAAAAAATAAAATCAGTTCAGTCTAGTTAGAGGGGAATGATCAAGATGACCTTTTGAGACCCATGTAAGGTGAAGGAATAGGGTTTAAGGTATCAAGCTGTTTGTCTTCGTAGTTAGATGCTCCCATTTCCTCCTATGGACCCAGATGTGTGTTCGAATGTAAAGTGCATCTGCCTTGTCAGTGGTTGCCTGTTATCCAACTGCAATATCTGGATACCTTGCTCCACATCAGGACAAGAATGTGGATGGGGTTGTGCAAACGGGGTAATGAATGGGGAGAAAGTTGAGAGGAATTACCTGGACCACTGATCTAAACAGGGGCCCAGGATCTGACATTATTGCATATCAACACAAATTTTTCCTTGCTGGGGTCCCAAAAAACATTTTTTCACTAGGACCAGAACTCTTCACAGTTTTGAGCACAAAGTATTTCATCTTCCATCTAACCTTGTACTCACCTCCCTTCTCCTCCATCAAGGAAAACTGTCAACTCTACTGAGTCTAGGAAGCACTAATCGAGTAATTATAGACTAACCTAGAGGTTGGCAACTTTTTCTGTAAAGGGCCAGATAGTACGTATTTTAGACTTTGCAGGCCTTATGGTCTTTGTTGTAACTACTTAACTGTGCTGTTAGAGTGGACAAGCAGCCATAGACAATATGCAAATAAATGGGCATGGTTGTGCTCCAATAAAACTTTCTTTTAAAAAACAGATGGGGCCTGGTGCGGTGGCTCATGCCTGTAATCCCAGCACTTTGGGAGGCTGAGGCTGGTGGATCACGAGGTCAAGAGATTGAGACCATCCTGGTCAACGTGGTGGAACCCCGTCTCTACTAAAAATACAAAAATTAGCTGGGCGTGGTGGTGGGCACCTGTAGTCCCAGCTACTCAAGATACTGAGGCAGGAGAATCGCTTGAACCTGGGAGGCAGAGGTTGCAGTGAGCCGAGATCTCGCCATTGTACTCTGGCCTGGTGACAGAGCGAGACTCCGTCTCAAAAAAAAAAAAAAAAAAAAAATCAGATGGAGGGGCCAGGCGCGGTGGCTCATGCCTCTAATCTCAGCACTTTGGGAGGCTGAGGCAGGTGGATCACTTGAGGTCAGGAGTTCGAGACCAGTCTGGCCAACATGGTGAAACCCTGTCTCTACTAAAAATACAAAAATTAGCCGGGTGTGGTGGCGGTGTGCACCTGTAATCCCAGCTACTCAGGAGGCTGAGACACAAGAATCACCTGAACCTAGGAGGCAGAAGTTAGAGTGAGCTGAGATCACGCCACTGCACTCCAGCCTGGGTGACAGAGCGAGACTCCACCTAAAAACAAACAAACAAACAAAAACAAAAACAGATGGAAAGCCAGATTTGGCCTGTGGTTTATTGTTTGCTGAACCCTGAAGTAACCTATCTTTTATTTCCTGACCACATCATTTTCATTCTTTCCAGAATATTTTTTGAGTGTCTTTTATGTGCCATGCACTATGTTAAGTACATTATGAGGCCTTGTAATATATATTTTATATATATATATATATTTTTGAGACAGAGTCTCACTCTGTAGCTTATGCTGGAGTGCAGTGATGCGATCTTGGTTCACTGCAATCTCCGCCTCCCGGGTTCAAGTGATTCTCCTGCCTCAGCCTCCCGAGTAGCTGGGATTACAGGCATGCGCCACCACGCCTGGCTAATTTTTTTATTTTTAGTAGAGACGAGGTTTCACCAGCCAGACTGGTCTCAAACTCCTGACCTCAGGTGATCTACCCGCCTCAGCCTCTGAAAATGCTGGGATTACAGGCGTGAGCCACTGCACCCGGCCAAGGCCTTGTAATATTTAAGTTTTCCTGTCCTTTTTCTGGTTTCTTCAATAACCTCGATGGCCTTGTTTTCTTCCATATCCACTCTGAGGCCTAATACAGTGCTGAGCTGAGCATACTCTGGTTTTTTAGGCTATTTATTGCTTACATTCTTCTAGTCTCACAATCAATGGGGAAGGCATTAGTTAAATTCACTAAGACCCACCTATTGGTTTTTGGTGTTCAACCACCTTTCCTCTCAGGCCTCTGCTTTCCTCATGGAGCAACCTTCAGCTCTTGTCTGCAAGGCTCATCCTACAGAGCTTTGCTTTCTGTTAACTCTACTTGCCATTCATTCATTTATTGATTTATTTAATTTTTTTTTTTTTTTGAGGCAGAATCTCACTCTGTCGCCCAGGCTGGAGTGCAATGGCGTGATCTCGGCTCACTGCAAGCTCCGCCTCCTGGGTTCACGCCATTCTCCTGCCTCAGCCTCCCGAGTAGCTGGGACTACAGGCACCCGCCACCACGCCCGACTAATTTTTTGTATTTTTAGTAGAGACGGGGTTTCACCCTGTTAGCCAGGATGGTTTCACCCTGTTAGCCAGGTTTCACCCTGTTAGCCATAAAAGAAAAACTATTTGTTATGACTGTATTAGTATAAAGATGATTATAATCCCAACTCCATCTCCTGACCTTGTGATCCGCCCGCCTTGGCCTCCCAAAGTGCTGGGATTACAGGCGTGAGCCACTGTGCCTGGCCGCCATTCATTTATTTAGTCAACAAATATTGATTGAGTGCCTACCAATATACTCTAGACAATGCTAGTAAATGTGAACATTTCCAAAATAGAAGATGCAATCTCTACCCTAAGTGTTTATAAACTGTGGTCAACATTGATGGCCCCCGGTAAACCACATCTTCTGCTAGTCGTATCCTTTTGAAGACCTTTCCCACATTGACTTGGGGATTTCTGTTTTGTTTTTTTTTTTGAGATGGAGTTTTGCTCTTGTTGCCCAGGCTGGAGTGCAATGGCGTGATCTCAGCTCACTGCAACCTCCACCTTCCTGTTTCAAGCCATTCTCCTGCCTCAGCCTCCCAAGTAGCTGGGATTACAGGAGCCTGCCACCACACCCGGCTGATTTTTGCATTTTTAGTAGAGACGGGGTTTCACCATGTTGGCCAGGCTGGTCTCAAACTCCTGACCTTGTGATCCATCTGCCTCAGCCTCCCAAAGTGTTGGGATTACAGGCGTGAGCCACCATGCCCGGCCATGACTTGGGGATTTGTTGTGTGACTTCTTTGGCTAGTGAGATACTAACAAACATGAAACAAGTAGATAAGTTCTTGCATATGGAGGCTCAACTTCTTGAAATACTCTCTTTTGGAATTCAGCCACCATGCTGTAAAAAAGTCCAGGCTACCCTGCTGGAGACAGAGGCTCATGTAGACAGGCCCTGGAAGATGAGACCCCACATAGAAAGATGGGACAATCAGCCCCTCCCTGTTCTAACCTCCTCAGCTGAGGTGTCAGACAGGTGAATGAAGTCCTCTGGAATCCTCCCACCACTGCGGAGCCTCCAGATGACTGAAGCTGCATGAGAAACATCAAGCCAACCAGCAGAAGAACCAACCAACTGATCCCAGCCTAGTCAGGAGTAAATCAATAGTTGCTACTAAGTTTGGGGGTGGTTTTTCATGCAACAGTAGATAATTGACAGACTAATAAGGAAGAGAGGGGACACACACACAGAGAATCCAGCCAAGAAGCCACACAGGCCATAGCTGCTAGATTAAATACATGTACCAGCAATACAGAGCCCAAAGAATAGGGCATCAGAGCAGAGTAGGCTGGAACAAAACCATTGAGGAAGTGCACCAGGCCCTGACTGACAGCTAGGATTTGAATATATGGAAAGGAGCAACCTAAGCAAGGGACAGCTAGGGCAAAGGCTCATTGTCCCTGGATTATGTGCCTTTCAGTGGAGATTCTGGGGGCTAAATGAGTCCCTAAGGACTGAATCTAATAATAGATCTTCAGGAACAGTGATGTGAGGAGCCATTTTTGTATGTGGCTGAGGCACCTCCCCATGTCTCTCAGAACACACACGTAGGTAGCAACCTACTCCACTTACTCATAAGGTCAGCCCTGATAAAAATAATCTATTATCATTTTAGAAACCTCGTAGAGCTAAATCTCCAGGACCCTAATAGAGGCTTCTCTTAGGGGAAATAGCCAGGAACAGCTAGTTTTCTACCTTCTACTGTATAAAATTGCCAAAGGCCAGGTCTTAGGGTCCCATTTTTCTCTCTCCTGGTCCATTTTATATATACTTTGGTTTCTTGTTGTTAATCTCTTCTGTGAAGGCTAAATGCTTCTCTAACCCCTGACTTTTTGGTTTCCTAATGGCAACACCATCAACTGAGATGCAGAGCTGGACAATTACCACATCATATTGTAGCTGACTATCCACTTCTCTTCATCCTTATCAGAGCACAAGATCCTCAAAGGCAAAGATGTCTTATTTCCAACTTTGTGTCTCTAATGCTTACATAGTGGCCAGCACATAGTAAGTGTTCAATAAATGTGCAATTAATGACTGAATTAATGAGGAACCAAGAATACAACTACCATAAAACCAGGCAGATTAGAGTGGAAACATCATCAGGCACAAATATCACTAACATTGATTGGCACAACTTTGTTCCAGATTCTGTGCTAAGCAGATTATGAACCTTTTGTTTTTTCTCTCTCTCTCTGTTTGTTTAGCGGGGTTTTAGTTCAATTTGGAGAGGTTAAATTATTTATCTGCAGAGCTGGAATTCAACTAAGCCCTTCTGTTCCCAAGTTCATGCTAGGTTTTCTTGCCCTACTGGATATTGAATACTGCCCAACTGCTCCTATGTGAGGGTTCATCAAATAGGGGCAGGAGATAGAGGGGAGATTCACAAGGAAATCTAAGAGAATTTTTGCTTAGGCCTCAAGAAAGAAGTTAACCCTGAATGCATGCTGAGGAGGATTAGGATGCAGACAGGAGAGGCCCTGAGAGTCTTTGCATTGGCACAAAGAGAGAGGCCTTGGCACCCAGCTTCAGTGGGAATAATAAGGACGAGTTCTTCCCAGGCTGCTCTTTTCTTTCTCAGGAACGAGTTCATGCTTTCTGCAAGGACCGACAGGCAGGAGAGGGCAGCCAGATCTGCCTATTCATAGGGTGGGGTGTTACCACTTAACCTTATTTCCCCAAAGTTTCATGATTAAGACCTGGAGCTAGGGGTGGGGTAGGGGCTTGGCACCGGGGATGGGGTAGACAAGGCACATTTGGGCTCATGAAGGGCAGGGCGGAGCTGGGCTGACTCAGTGGGGCTGCCTTTGGCAGGCAGAGGCAGATCCGAGGAAAATGTCTAACCGCACATTTGTGCCTGTAAATTTGCAGGCACCATTTGGCAGCTGCAGTGTGCTAAGGTCATCTGTGGCTTGGTCTCTGACATCCTAGGCTCAAATTTTAGCATGGCCATTTACTATCTTTGGCTCTGGCAAAATCATTTAACTTTTCCAAGCTCCCATTTCCCTTTTTATAACATGGGACCAAAAAGCTGGGTTGGGGTGACAAATAAATGGGAAAACACACTGAATATCAGTTTCCCTCCATCTCCCTGTCCTGACCGGCTCTTGCTTGATATTAGCCAGAGCCTTAAAGGGTAGCTTAGTCAGGGCCACATTGTCATTTTCATGGGTCCCTTTTGCCTTTCTGGTTGCTTTCTCCAAAAAACAAACAAACAAACAAAAAACAAAAATAAAAACTATATGTTATGACTGTATTAGTATAAAGATGATTATAATCCCAACTGGATTTATTACCTCATATTAATTATTATGCTCATTTTTCTTCTGATTCCAAAAGAAATGGAAATATTTTCATGGGCCCCTAAAAGTGTCAGGATCCCTTGGTGCTAAGTTTCCTCTGCCTAATGGACAAATCAGATCTGGTGTCAGGCCACGAGTTATTCCTGCAGGCTCAGGTCTTTTCTTTCTTCCTGCATCTTTGAGTCCCATTGCAATCCAGGTGGTTCAGGAGCGTGAATTCACAAGTGAGGGAGCCTTTTTCCCCTCAGGTCAGTGACTGTGTTGTTTCCCATGGCTGTCTGGCCGTGCTATGTTTCTTTTTCTATCTATGAGTATTTCTATGATTGTTTTGGTGCGTCTGCATTTCAGGAGGTAGCTGTTTTGGAGTGGAGTGGGGTAGTGTGAATTCCTAGACTATGAAGTCCCTGAAACTTTACCTGTTCATTCAACAAATTCTTTTGCATATCTACTACATGCCAAGCGCTGTTACAGGAACTGGAGATATTGTGCAATAAACAAAAAGACAAAGTCCCTGTCCTCACATACGTTACGTTCTAGTGCAGGCAGATAGATAGTAAACAAAAATTGATGGCAGGTGGTAAGTGCTAAAGCAGGGCAAAGGGGAGTAGAGGGTGTGGGTGATAAGATGGGAGTAGAGGGCCAGGCGTGGTGGCTCACGCCTGTAATCCCAGCACTTTGGGAGACCAAGGTGGGTGGATCACCTGAGGTCAGGAGTTCAAGACCAGCCTGGCCAACATGGTGAAAACCCGTCTCTACTAAAAATACAAAAATTAGCTGGGCCATGCTGGCACACACCTGTAGTCCCAGCTACTCAGGAGGCTGAGGCACAATAATTGCTTGAACCCGGGAGGCGGAGGTTGCAGTGAGCCGAGATCGTGCCACTCTACTCCAGCCTGGGTGACAGAGCAAGACTCTGTTTAAAAAAAAAAAAAAAAAGGATGGGAGTAGAGTTTGTTATGACTTATGAGATGGTCTGGAAACATCTCTGTGTCAAGGTGATATTTGAGCAAAGTCCCAAAGTAAGTGAGGGATGGAGCCATGTGGCTATCCGGAAGAAAAGCTTTCCCGGCAGAAGGGAAGGCAAGGGCACAGGGTCTGTGGCAGGGGTGTCCTTGGTGTGCCTGAGGAGCAGCATGGAGGCCAGAGGCTGAACTGGGCCGGGGGAAGAGTGGCAGGGAAGGAGGTCAGACAGGTGGCCCAGCGCCAGGACATGGAGGGCTTTGGAGGCTCTTGTAAAGACTTTAGCTTGTAGTCTGAGTGTGATGAGAAGCCACTAAAGGAATTTGTTAGAGAAGTGACATGAACAGACTTAGCTCTTAACAGGATCACTTTGGCTGCTTGCTTGGAATAGATTGGGTGGGGCAAGTGCAGAAGCAGGGAGACCAGTTGGGAGGCTATAGTGTGTTCCAGGTGAGAGTTTATAGGGATTTGGACCAGAGGGTTAGCAGTATTGTGCTGAGAGACAGTCAAATTGTGGAGATGAAAGCAGAGCCAACAGGATTTGCTGGCAAATTAGATGTGGGGAACCAGAGAAAGAGAAAACTCAAGGAAGACTGTAAAGTTTCAGACTGGACAAGAAGAATGGAATTGGCATGTACTGAAATGGGTTTAGGTTTAGAGAGAGACTTGGCTGTGATCAAGTTAACTTTGAGATGCTTTTTAGACTGAATTGCCTCAATCTAAGGCACTGGGCAAGGCTTTGTAACCCCATATGGCCCAGTCTTTGGATGTGGGCTGCCCCCAGTGAGGGGGTGTAGCATTGAGCCAAGGAAGCTCCCTTCAGCTGCCAGCAATTGCCCGGAGAGGGACACAGCTGTGAGCCATCAATAGTCAACACTCTTGGATGCTGAGGAGATGACTGTCTTAGTTCTGAAGGAGGAATTTGGAGGTGCTATCACAGAGTCCACTACAAACCACGAACCACTCCTTTCACCATTCAAATCCATTTGCTTCTTATAATAAATTCACTCCATCTGGGAATAACTTCTCTAGGATTCTGCTTGGTCTATTTCCTTGGGAGACTTAAAGGTTAGCAGGATGAACTAGCCACCCCTCCCTCCGTCCCCTCTGCTGCAGCTAGTCTTAAGGCCACATCAACATTCATCATCTCCCTCCTCTTCTACCCATTCTAGAGTCCCCTCACCCTTCGCTAGCAACTCTGCTGTTCCAAGTGGCTTACCTTGTGTGTGGTATGACCCAGACCTTCATCCCTAAGAAGTCTTAGCTGTGGGTCACCTTGCCCTTCTCAGATCAAGGCTGCACTTCTCCACTTACCTCTATAATTAGGAAAGGAAGTGTCAGGAAATATCTCAGTGGATTACATGAATTTGAAATTCTTCTCTGCCCTCACAGCATAACACAGCCTTATCGCCTTATGATCAGGGTCATTACGTCAGCCTGTGTGGTCACTCCCTTCCTTGTGTGCTGGTCTCTTGGCATGAGGAGCCTAGTGACCGGGCAGCACCCATAGCTTAGTTTACTGAAACTACCACACCTCCTCCTGGTGGAAGCATTCTCCCTTTGGAAACTAGGACTTCCAGAGCCACAGAAGCCAAAGTTGCAGAGAAGGGACACACATATTCCTCCAGGAGGTCACTGGAGTGATGGTAAGTGGGTCTATGCCTTGCTTGCTGGACCTATGTATTCTGCCCACTGGGGACACAGTATCATATCATGGTTGTTGATTTAGGATGATACCCTGGAGGATGACACCTCAACTTTGTGGGATATCAACTCCAATTTGGCACCTCAGCTGCATCTTTTTAAAATTGCTTTTTAATTTTATGGATACGTAGTATATATTTATGGGGCACATGAGATATTTTGAAACAAGCATACAATATGTAATATTCACATCAGGATAAATGGGGTATCTATCTCAGCACCATAGGAAAGGTTTTAAAAAATGGAGTATCTATCACTTTAAGCATTCATCTTTTTTTTGTGTTATGAACATTCCAATTGTACTCAGTCAATCTAAAATGTACAACAAATTATTGTTGACTGTAATAACCTTGTGCTATCAAATACTAGATCTTATTCATTGTATGTAACCGTATTTTTGTACCCATTAACAATTATTTCCCTCTCCCCCTCCTGCCATGACTTTCCCCACTACCTTTCCCAGCTTCTGGTAATCACCCTTTTATTCTCTATCTCCACGAGTTCAGTTGTTTTCATTTTTAGCTTCCACAAATCAGTGAGAACATGTGAAGTTTGTCTTTCTCTGTCCGGTTTATTTCACTTAACATAATGTCCTCCAATTCCATCCATGTTGTTGCAAATGACAGGATCTCATTCTTTTTTATGGTCGAATAGTATTCCATTATGTATATGTACCACATTTACTTTAGCCATTCATCTGTTGATGGACACTTAGGTCGATTCCAAATCTTGGCTATTGTGCATAGTGCTGCAATAAACATAGGAGTGCAGATATCTCTTTGATATACTGATTTCCTTTCTATTGGGTGTATACTTAGCAGTGGGATTGCTGGATCATATGGTAGTTCCATTTTTAACTTTTTGAGGAACCTCCAAACTGTTCTCCATAGTGGTTGTACCAATTTACTTTGCCACCAACAGTGTACGAGGGTTCCCTTTTCTCCACATCCTTGCCAAAAATTCCTATTGCATCTTTTGGATAAAAGCCATTTTAACCGGGATGAGATGATATCTCATTGTAGTTTTTATTTGCATTTTTCTGATAATCAGTCATGTTGAGCACCTTTTCATATACCTGTTTGCCATTTGTTTAAGAAATGTCTATTTAGATCTTTTGCTTATTTTTAATTAGATTATTAGATTTTTCCCTATTGAGTTGTTTGAGCTCTTTATATATTCTTGTTATTAATCCTTTCTCTGATGGATAGTTTGCAAATATTTTCTCCGTTCTGTGAGCTGTCTCTTCACTTTGTTGATTGTTTCCCTTGCCATGCAGAAGTGGTTTTTTAAATTTGTTTTTTGTTTTTTAGAGATGGGGTCTCATTATGTTGACTAGGCTGGTCTTGAACTCCTGACCTCAAGTGATCCTTCCATCTTAGACTCCCAAAGTGCTGAGATTACAGGCATGAGCCACTACACCAGCCCTGTGCAGAAGTTTTTAATTTGAGGCGATCCCATTTGTCCATTTTTGCTTTGGTTGCCTGCGCTTTTGGAGTATTAAGAAATATTTGCTCTGACCACTGTCCTGCAGAGTTTCCCCGATGTTTTCTCTTAGTAGTTTCATAGTTTGAGGTATTAGATTTAAGTCTTCTTTTTTTTTTTTTTTTTTTTTTTGAGACAGTCTTGCTCTGTCGCCCAGGCTGGAGTGCAGTGGCACAATCTCAGCTCACTGCAACCTCTGCCTCCTAGGTTCAGGCGATTCTACTGCCTCAGGCTCCCCAGTAGCTAGGATTACAGGTGCATGCTGCAGCACCCGGCTAACTTTTTTTTTGTATTTTGGTAGAGACGGGGTTTCACCGTGTTGCCCAGGCTGGTCTTGAACTCAGGAATTCTGCCCATCTCGGCCTCCCACAGTGCTGGGATTACAGGCGTGACCCACTGCACCTGGTCAGATTTAAGTCTTTAATCAATTTTGATTTGATTTTTGTATATGGTGAGAGACAAGGATATACTTTCATCCTGCATATGGATATCCAATTTCCCCAGCACCATTTATTGAAGATATTGTCCTTTGCCCCATGTATGTTCTTGGCACCTTTGTCAAAACTGAGTTCACTGTAGATGTATGGATTTATTTCTGGGTTCTTTACTCTGTTCCATTGGTCTATGTGTCTGGTTTTATGCAAGTACCATGCTGTTTTGGTTATGATAGTTCTATAGTATAAGAAGTTGGGTAATGTGATTCCTCTTACTTTGTTCTTTTTGCTGAGGATGGCTTTGGCTATTCAGGGTCTTCTGTGGTTCCATATAAATTTTAGGATTACTTTTCCTCTTTCTGTGAAGAATGTCATTGATATTTTGATAAGAGATATAGAGAGTTCATTAAATCTGTAGATTGCTTTGGGTAGTATGAACATTTTAACAACATTAATTCTTCCAATCCATGAACATAGAATATCTTTCCTTTTCTTGTGGCCTCCTCAATTTCTTGCATCAATGTCTTATAGTTTGCATTGTAGGGATCTTTCACTTCTTTGGTTAAGTTTATTCCTAGGTATTTTATTTTATTCATAGCTATTGCAAATTGGGTTACTTTCTTGATTTCTTTTCCAGGTCATTCACTGTTGGCATATAGAAATGCTACTGATTTTTGCAGGTTCATTTTGTATCTTGCAACTTTACAGAATTTGTTTATCAGTTCTAATAGTTTTTTTTTTTTCAGCTGCCTCTTTAAGCAGCCACTCCATCACTCTGTCAGGCCAGTAGCTTTGGGGTATGAGATAGAACTAGTGCATACCATGGTCATGTGCCCACTTCCACACACCTTTTGCTGAAAAGTAAGGCCCTTGGTCCAAGCCAAGGTTATACTCAATCTCGTGTCAGTGGAGCAAATGTTCTCTGGATCCTGGTGTTGGCTGAGGCTCTACTGGTAAGAAAGGCAAATTCAAACTTGGAAGATCAATGTGGAATATGTTGTTTTAAAATTAAACTTTTATTTTTGATATAATTGTAAATGAACATGCAGTTTTAAGAAATACTACACGTACCCTTTATCCAGTTTCCCCCAAAGGTAACATCTTGCAAAACTGTAGTACAATATCACAACCAGGATATGGGCATTGATACAACTACCCAAACTTATTCGGATTGCTCCAGTTTTACTTGCACTCACATGTGTATGTGCATGTGTTTAGTTCTATCAAATTTTATCACATGGTAGGCTTGTATATCCACCACTGCTGTCAAGGTACAGAACAGTTCCCTTCTCACAAGGATCCCTGTGTTTGCCTTTTATAATCACACTCACCTCTCCCTCCCTTTCCCTGTCCCTAACCCTTGACAACCACTAATCTGTTTTCCATTTCTACAATTTTGTCATTTCAAAAATATTTTAGAAAAGACTTAAAAAATTTTATTTTAAGTTCAGGGGTACATGTGCAGGCTTGTTATATAGGTAAACTCATGTCACAGAGGTTTATTGCACAGATTATTTTGTCACCCAGATATTAAGCCTAGAACCTGTTAGTTATTTTTCCTGATCCTCTCCCTCCTCTCACCCTCCACCCTCAGGTAGGCCTCAGTGTCTTTTGTTCCCCTCTTTGTGTCCATGAGTTCTTATCATTTAGCTCTCACTTATCAGTGAGAACACATAGTATTTGGTTTTCTGTTCCTGCATTCGTTTGCTAAGGATAATGGCTTCCAGCTTCATCCACGTTCCTGCAAATGAAATGATCTCGTTCTTTTTTATGGCTACATAGTATTCCATGGTGTATATGTACCACATTTTCTTTATCCAGTCTGGCATTGATGGACATTTGGGTTGATTCCATGTCTTTGCTATTGTGAATAGTGCTGCAATGAACATACGTGTGCATGTGAGAATGCTTTATGTTCCTTTGGGTATATACCAAGTAATGGGATTACCGGGTTGAATGGTAGTTCTGTTTCTAGCTCCTTGAGGAATCACCACATTGCTTTCCACAATGGTTGAACTAATTTATACTACCATGAACAGTATAGAAGCATTTGTTCCTTTTTCTCTGCTCTCTGCAATCCTGCCAGCATCTGTTATTTTTTTTACTCTGGTTTTGTTTCTTGTGGTTTTGATTACATTTTCTAATGATAATGATGTTGAGTTTTTTTTTTTTTTTTTTTTTTTTGTGAGTGAAGTCTCACTCTGTCTCCAGTGGGATTATAGGTGCGTGCCACCATGCCTGGCTAATTTTTGTATTTGTAGTAGAGACAGGGTTTCATCATGTTGGTCAGGCTGGTCTCGAACTCCTGACCTTGTGATCCACTCACCTCGGCCTCCCAAAATGCTGGGATGGCAGGTGTGAGCCACTGTGCCTGGCCCAATGTTGAGCTTTTTAAAAGCATTTTTATGAAATGTTGGAACCATACAGTATAGAATTGACTCTTTTTATTCAGCGTAATTGCCTGAAGATTCATCCAAGTTGTTGCATTCATCAATAGTTCATTCCTTTTTATTGCTGAGTATCCCATGGTATGAATGTACCAGTTTGTTTAACCAGTCGCCCACTGAAGGACATCTTGGGCCGTCTCCAGTTTTTTGGCTGTTATGAATAAAGCTTCTATGAACATTTGTATACAGGTTTTTTTGTGAACATAAGTCTTCATGTCTCTGGGATAAATGCCCAAGAGTACACTTGCTGGGTCATATGATAATTGCACATTTGGTTTTATTAAAAACTGCCAAACTGTTTTCCAGAGTTTCCGTACCATTTTACATTTGCACCAGCAATGTATGACTGATCTAGTTTCTCCAAATCCCTGCCAGACTTTGATGTTGTCATTATTTTTTAATTTTGTGTAGTGATACATCACAAAATTTTTTAATTTTGTGAAGCGGTACATCATTATTGCTTTAATTTGTATTTATTTAATGGCTAATGATACTGAATATCTCTCTGCATGTGCTTATTTGCTGTCTACATATTCTCTTCAGTAAAATGTCTGTGGATATTTTTTGCCCATTTTCTAATTCAATTTTTTTTAACTATTGTGTTTTAAGAGTTCTTTATGTATTTTAGATACCAGTCTTTTGTTGGATATGTGCTTTGCAAATATTTTCTTCCAGTTGTAGCTTGTCTTTTCATCCTTTCCACAGGTCTTTCACAGAGCAAGTTTTTAATTTTGATGAGGACAAATTTATCAAATTTTCCTTTTATGGATTATGCTTTTAGCATCAAGTCTAAGAACTCTATCACTAACTCTTGGCAGAGCCCAAAGATTCTCTCCTCTGTTTTTTCTTTTCTTTTTTTTTTTCAGATGGAGTCTTGCTCTGTTGCCTAGGGTGGAGTGCAGTGGCACGATCTTGTCTCACTACAATCTCCACCTCCCGGGTTCAAGTGATTCTCCTACCCCAGTCTCCTGAGTAGCTGGGATTACAGGCATGCACTACGACACTCGGCTAATTTTTGTATTTTTTAAAGTAGAGACGGGGTTTCCCATGTTGGTCAGGCTGGTCTTGAACTCCCAACCTCAGGTGATCCACCCACCTCGGACTCCCAAAGTGCTGGGATTACAGGCTTGAGCCACCGTGCCTGGCAGTCTCCTCTGTTTTTTCTAAAAGTTGTATAACTTTACATTTTACATGTATATCTGTGATTCATTTGAGTTCATGGAATAGGTTTTAATCCCCAGTCAAGGTAAACTGTTATCTCTTCCAGAGTGAAGAAGGCCCAATGTAATCAACTTGCCACCAAATGATTGGATTGTCTCCTCAATGGATGGTGCTGTATTGAGACTGAGTAACAGTTTCTGTTTCTGGCAGGTTGGGCGTTTGCAGGAGCAATAGCTAGACCAGTCTTCGAGAGTGGCACTAATGGGGCCCATGACAGAGGCAGCTGACATCAGCTGGCTGAGCCATTCTGCCTGCTTAGCTGATGCTTTCTTGTGGGAATTAACTTGTGGTACAAAGATCTTCACACTTTGTAACTGTGTCTTTACACACACACACACACACACACACACACACACACCTCTCGGACCTTCTTGCCCCAATCCAATCTTTCACCTTCCAGGACCCTGACCAATACAATCAAGCCATTCACCAGAACCTATGAATCTTTGTACTTTTTACCTCATGCAACTTCTCTTTCCTCATCAATGAATGACAGATGCATAGGAGCACTGTCTACAGGGGAGATTTCCCCTCACCACTGTCTTTCAGAGCTGCCCTGAAATGGGTTGAGAGGCAGCACCATTTGTGGCTGGACCAATCTGTGAACCAAGGCTGGTGCTTTTTCCTCCTCTATCAGCTGATCCTAAGGGACCACCCAGGTGGTCACAAG
The DNA here is from genome assembly GCF_009828535.3 of Hylobates moloch. Lineage (NCBI taxonomy): Eukaryota > Metazoa > Chordata > Mammalia > Primates > Hylobatidae > Hylobates > Hylobates moloch. Next base: position 2,022,841 of record NW_026652293.1, read on the forward strand.
TGCGAGCTGTGGGAGAGGTGGTAGATGACATTGGTGTCTGGAAGCTACACTGCCTTTCCAACCTAGGCTCAAAGTCAACACAGCTTCATTACCATATTCAATTGGTAGAAACAATCATAAATTTTCCCAGATTAAAGGAGGATGGAATTAGACTCCACCTCTTGACGTGGGACTAGCAAGGTTGCAAGATTGGAACTATTGGTCCATCTTTGGGAAATACAATCTGTCACAAGGTCTCTCTACTCTGACTGGTCAGAACTTGAATGATCCAAGCCCTGCATGAGCTCTAAGATGTTTGGCTTCCATCTCCTCAGTCATTGTTCTTTCCCCAGCAGTTTCTCTTTGGCCTGGCCTCGTGGAGTGTCACCCTATGCGTGCATTGCTGGTATTCAGCTAGAGACTCCATGTTTTATATGGAGCTCTTTCTCTGTGTAGCTCCCTCCTCGCTGGTATTTTATCTAGCAAATTCTAGCTGATTTGGCTTCCTCATACTCCAGTCTCTGACTCCTCAACTCAGGAAGACCACGAGGCTCTTTCTGAGTTCTCCTTTCCTGTATTGAAATCTGGAAATTGCCTCTACAACTGTGGGTTCACCTCATTTGTTCCCTTCCCTGAGTGGTCACAGTCCTGTACTGCCTTTTGTCTATGTCTGGAAATAGCTGTTTTGTGTGTTTGATCCAGCTTCTTAGTTGTTTAGCAGGAGAAAGTAACTCCTGTTTCAGTTATTTCTCCATAAGTGGAAGCAGAGTCTGAATATATTGTGAAAATAAAGCCAGTAGGGCTGCGTGCAGTGGCTCATGCCTGTAATCCTAGCACTTTGGGAGGCCAAGGCGTGTGGATCACTTAGGGTCAGGAGTTTGAGACCAGCCTGGTCAACATGGTGAAACCTCGTCTCCACAAAAAATACAAAAATTAGCCAGGTGTGGTGGTGTACACCTGTAGTCCCAGCAACTCGGGAGGCTGAGGTGGGAGAATTGCTTGAACCCAGGAGGTGAGATTGCAGTGAGCCAAGATGGCATCACTGCACTCCAGCCTGGGTGACAGAGCGAGACTCTGCCTGAAAAAATAAATAAATAAATAAAGCCAATAGGATTTGATTATGAGTTGGATATAGGTTGTCAGAAGAAGAAAGACACTAAGGATGACTTCAAGCTTTTGGCCTGAAACTGGGAGAGAGGCATGGCTATTACCTGAGGTTAGATCACATTTGGGGTTGTGAGGGTGGGTAAAATTAGGAACTCAGTTTTAAACATGTTAAATCTGAGATGCCTGTTAAACATCCCAGTGGAGATGTCAGCTTTGCAGTTGGATATACAGGCCAGGCATTCAGGCTGAAGGCCAGGCTAGAAACATAAAATCAGGAATTGTCTGTGTACAGCTGGTATTTGAGGCTGAGTCTGGATGAGCTCAATAAGAAAGTGAGTGTAGAGAAAAAAGATAGAAAAGATAAAGCCAAGCACTGAGCCCTGGGCACTCTAATATTAAGTTATTTGGAGAGATGAAGAGGAACTCTTGAGCTGTTTGTGCCGACTCTCCCCACCCATCATCTCTTACACCCATGACGCTACCCATCCTGTCTGCTCGGTCAGCCTTCTCTTGCCACCTTTCTGGCACTGACTTCTGCTGACCTGCTTTGTTCTGTGGCCATCCAGCTCCAGGCCTGACTGATCAGTTCCGGGGCTGGTTCCGGGCCTTGGAAATGGACTCCATCAGGACTGGTTTTCCGCCAAAGTGTAGCCTGGGAATAAGGCAAATGGCCTGTGACTTCCAGAGTGAGCAGAGCCTTGGCCGGAAGCCCTTGCCAGTCCGTGGTGATGCCTCTCACGTTGAGAGCTCCAAAGAACAGGAAAAGGCAGATATATCACCCTAGACAGAGCAAGTAGTTTTTTTTTTTTTTTTTTTTTTTTGCCTCAGATTCCGTCCTGGACAATGTTCTGGTGTGGTTGCTTAGTAGCTACACTCCATGTTATTGACCTCAAAAGATTAAGTATACATTCCAAACATCCCCAGTTTCCCTATAGTAATTTATTACTGACCGGATAGTAGTAATTAATGTTGGCATTATTCATCCTGTCAAATCATATGTAAAAAGAACCAAATGAGGACGTTTGTTGCAGTGCTATTTATAAAGGTAAAAACATTAGAAACTACCTAAATAACCAACAATGGGGGACTAAATAAATAAGTTACGACAAATCCATAGTATGCACTTAGTAAAATAATTTTGCAGATATGGGAGATGTTTGTGATATGTTGCAGATTTAAACTTTTTTTTTAAGAGATGGGGTCTTACTGTCACCCAGGCTAGAGTACAGTGGCACAATCATAGCTCACTGCAGCCTCAAACTGGGGCTCACGTGATCCTACCACCTCAGCCTTCTGAGAAGCTGGGACTACAGGTGTGTGCCACCATGCCTGGCTAATTAAAAATATTTCTTTTTGTAGAGACAGGAGGGTCTCACTATGTTGCCCAGTTTGGTCTCAAACATCCGGCCTCATGCGATCCTCCCACTTAAGCCTCCCTAAATGCTGGGGCTGGGATTACAGGCGTGAGCCACCACGCTTGGCAGATTTAAACATTTTAATGGCGCAGTACAGTGTGGTGTTCAAGGGCACTTTAGCACAGACAGACTTGAGAATGCCATGACTTGAACTCTAGCAATTAATGACGAGGTAGAGAAAATGAACCTGCAAATGAGACTGAGCAAGAGTGGTCGGAGACATAGGAATTAGGCAGGAAGAGCGTTTCATCACAGAAGACAAGGAAAGCTTTGTTTTTTTTTTCTTTAAATAAGAAAGACCAAATGGTCCGTCATTCAACAGTGTCAAATGATGAAGAGCCAAGATGAGGCCTGAAAGGTGACCACTGTATGAAACAACACAAATGTCACTGATGACTGTTGCAAGAGCTGTTCCAGTAGAATAATGAGAGCAAAAGTCAGACTGGAGCGGGTTAAGGGGTGACTGGGAGGTGAGAAATGGAACTAGAGAGCGTAGAACTATTTTGAGGAATTAGTGTGTGTAGAGGCAGAGGATTTTTTTTTTTTACAGGGATATCAGCTTCTTTAAATAACCATTAGATGGATCCAACAGAGAGGGAATGATGAAATGCACAAGAGAGGAACTGGGTAATTTAGAGAGAAGGTTGATGGAAAGGTGGGAGAAAAATGCGATCTAGGGCTGGGCGCGGTGGCTCACGCTTGTAATCCCAGCACTTTGGGAGGCCGAGGCGGGCGGATCACGAGGTCAGGACATCGAGACCACGGTGAAACACCGTCTCTACTAAAAAAATACAAAAAATTAGCCGGGCGTGGTGGCGGGTGCCTGTAGTCCCAGCTACTCGGAGAGGCTGAGGCAGGAGAATGGCGTGAACCCGGAGGCTGAGCTTGCAGTGAGCCGAGATTGCGCCACTGCACTCCAGCCTGGGTGACAGAGCGAGACTCCGTCTCAAAAAAAAGAAAAATGCGATCTAAAACACAAGTGGTGGAGCTGCTCTTGATTAGACAGTCAGAAGAGAAACTCTTCAATTGCAACAGGAGGCAAGAAGGAGGGGTGCAGGTGTGGGTGGGTTTAAGCATTTGGTAACACAAGGAAGAACTCAAAGACTATGACATCTGTGCAGAGTAGGGGGTGGGGGAGTGTCAGAGGTATTGGGAGAGTGCAGAAGGTTTGAAATAGTTGATTATAGTAGGAATAGTGAGCTATAGTACTACATTTTCAGAGCACAGTAGTCATATTTTCGAGCATCCTTCGGTCCCATGTGGAATTGGTGATTCTGAATTATACAGAAACCCATCTGCCTTATGGTGACTTTCTCTGGTAGTATTTGGTTGCCTTAGGCCAGGCATGGTGGCTCACACCTGTAATCCCAGCACTTCGGGAGGCCGAGGCGGGTGGATCACTTGAGGTCAGGAGTTCAAGACCAGCCTGGCCAACATGGTGAAACCTCCGTCTCTACTAAAAATATAAAAATCAGCCAGGTGTGGTGGTGCACGCCTGTAATCACAGCTACTTAGCAGGCTGAATCAAGAGAATTGCTTGAACCTGGGAGGTGGAGGTTGCAGTGAGTTGAGGTCGTGCCACTGCACTCCAGCCTGGATGACAGAGCGAGACTCTGTCTGAAAAAAAAAAAAAAAGTATTTGGAAGCTGGTGCAGTGGCTCACGCCTGTAATCCCAGCACTTTGGGAGGCCGAGGTGGGTGGATCATCTGAGGTCGGGAGTTCGAGACCAGCCTGACCAACACGGGGAAACCCTGTCTCTACTAAAAATACAAAAAATTAGCCAGGCATGATGGCGCATGCTTGTAATCCCAGCTACTCGAGTGGCTGAGGCAGGAGAATCACTTGAACCGGGAGGCAGAGGTTGTGGTGAGCCAAGATTGCGCCATTGCATTCCAGCCTGGGCAACAAAAGCAAAACTCCGTCTCAAAAAAAAAAAAAAGTATTTGGTTTCAGGAAAGAAGGAAGAAAATCATTTCCTTCATCTGGGGGTGGGATTTAGCCAGAGAAGAGAGAGAATTTCCCTGCACTGCTTCAAGGCCTGGGTAGCTAGATGGAGAGAGCCAGTCGCTCAGCTCTTCTGTGGAAGCACAGCCAGAGGGAAGGGGAAGAGGGCGGTTCTCCATCCCCATGAAAGGAGGTTCCCTGCAGTTCACCTTCTAACTTCCTGTCCCTGGGAGAGCCCACCCTTTGTTAAGCCTGACAGATTCCCCATGTAGAGCTCAGTACCCCCATATGCTGTTTGCTGTTTTTGCAGGCCTGTCAGGAACAATCCTTTTCAGCCTTCAGAAAGGTCTTTTTTCTTGATCCATACTGTGCTTGGGAATGCACGGGAGGGCCAGGGGTGACCCCCTGAGGAAGGTCACTATTAATGTCTAGTGAGGACAAAACAGCCTTCTTTAATGCTCCCAGCTCACATGATACTCCAATACAGCCCATAAGAAGCAACAGGACTTCTCTTTCCTATGGCCCTTGGCTTCTGCGGGAAGCAAAATAGAATGCAGACACTTATTTTCCTGAGCTCTGTATTTTTTACCCAAAGAGACACAGGGCAGCCAAGTTTGAATTTGTGAATGTGTGGCCCAGTGCGGTGGCTCACGCCTGTAATCCCAGCACTTTGGGAGTGGCCCGAGGTGGGCGGATCATGAGGTCAGGAGATCGAGACCATCCTGGCTAACACAGTGAAACCCCATCTCTACTAAAAATACAAAAAAATTAGCCGGGTGTGGTGGCGGGCGCCTGTAGTCCCAGCTACTCGGGAGGCTGAGGCAGGAGAATGGCGTGAACCCGGGAGGCGGAGCTTGCAGTGAGCCGAGATCGCACCACTGCCCTCCAGCCTGGGCGACAGAGCGAGACTCCGTCTCAAAAAAAAAAAAAAAAAGAATTTGTGAATATGCAACATTCCTAACCTGGTCTCTGGGCCAGAGCTGGTGCTTGGAAGGGAAAGGCTTGGGGAGGAGGATGGAAGGAGTGGTGGCATCAGGTTCCAGCTCAGCCACAGGCTCCAGCCATGCCTCTACTGCTCGGGAGACAGAGGAGTGAGGGCGAACATGGGAGGGTGGCTCTGCTGGAGGGTGGGCGCTGTTCTCCAAGCAGTCTGGCCTTGGGGAAGGAGCCAGTCACCCCCACTCCCACCTGGACATACATACCCCAACCGGGGAAAGGCTGCCCTATGCATCCTGCATGCCTCTGTTACCTCTGGCCAGGGGCAACCCCATTTAATAAGAAGTCACTGGCCAACTGACAAGGATGTGGAAGTGACTTGTCATCTCTGGGCCCATTCCTCATTTACAACCTGAAAGTTGAACAGGGTAATTTCTTTTTTTTTTTTTTTTTGTTTTTTGAGACGGAGTCTCGCTCTATCGCCCAGGCTGGAGTGCAGTGGCGTGATCTCGGCTCACTGCAAGCTCCACCTCCTGGGGTTCATACCATTCTCCTGCCTCAGCCTCCTGAGTAGCTGGGACTACAGGCGCCTGCCATCACGCCTGGCTGATTTTTTGTATTTTTTTCAGTAGAGATGGGGTTTCACCATTTGGCCAGGATGGTCTCGATCTCCTGACCTCATGATCCGCCCACCTCGGCCTCCCAAAGTGCTGGGATTACAGGCGTGAGCCACCGCGCCTGGCCGAACAGGGTAATTTCTAAGGCTCCTTCTGGCTATTAGTCTCTGGTTGGTCTGAAATGACACTGGGTTTAAATTATTTTATAGTCTTTGGATATCAAGGTCTTCACATGATTCGGTTGATAAGCACAGAGTTCTGGCAATGGTCCCAGGGCTGTGGGGAAGAGAATGATTTGGGAGGGCTCTGCCTTGAAGAAAGGCCCTGATTCAGTTTTGTAGGCCTCAGTTTCCTCAACTGTAAAATGAGACTGTGAAGTCTAGAAGATCTTTGAGATCCAGTTGTGGTTCTCTATGCTGAATCTCTGTCTTCAGGCAATTTGGATTCCCAATAAATACATATTTCCTGAGCTATTTGCTTGGCATGTGTGCAGTACTATAGTGGAACATGGTCCCTGTCCTTAAGGAGCTCACAATATATTTAAAAAAAAAATAAGCCACATACATAGGAAAAACTAGTGTAATCTACATCCAAACAAATAATAGAGACACCAGAGGATGGCTGTTTCTGGGCATATTGCAGGCCGGAGGAAAGCAGGCAGAGGCTGTGACTAGAGCTTGCTCACCCCATGACTTCCTGCTAACTCGGCTCTCAGAGGGGCATGGTGGAGCCAGACTGTCTAGGTTCAGTCCTGTCTTCACCGCTTGCAAGCTTTAGGGAAGTTACTCAACCTCTCTAAGCCTTAGTTTCCTGATCTTTAGGATGGGGATAATAAAAGTATTGCCTTGCATCTTTGTTGTAAAGATAAAGTGAAATTACCCATGTAAAGTATGTAGCATAGTGCCTAACACATAGTTGGTGCTCTATCCCTTTCCTACCCTGACCTGCCAGGAAGCCCAGCTGTGGGAATGACTCCAGATTAGGGAGGGTTCAATACAGCTGGCCAAGTCCAATATGAACCTGGCTTAGTGCCAGATCACTCAATTCAAAGTCTAAGTCCATGTCTAGGTAGGACTGGGCATCCTACCTAGAGCATACCATTGTCCTCCTGGCCTACAGGTAATCCCTGCTTTTCCAGGAGAAAAATCTAGGTGCAGATGGAGTCAGGGCAGGATGAGGACTACATGCAAATCAAGGAGTGTCAGGGGCTGGGCGTGGTGGCTCAGGCCTGCAATTGAAGCACTTTGGGAGGTGGATGTATTAGTCAGGGTTCTCTAGAGGGACAGAACTAATGGGATACAGAGATATATAAAGGGGAGTTCATTAAGTATTAACTCACGATCACAAGGTCCCACAATAGGCTGTCTGCAAGCTAATGAGCAAGAAGAGCTAGTCCAAGTCCCAAAGCTGAAGAACTTGGAGACCAATGTTCGAGGGCAGGAAGCATGCAGCATGGGAGAAAGATGCAGGCTGGGAGGCTAGGCCAAGTCTAGTCTTTTCATGCTTTTCTTCCTGCTTTATATTCCAGCCATGCTGGCAGCTGATTAGATGGTTCCCACCCAGATTAAGGGTGGATCTGCCTTTACCAGCCCACTGACCCAAATGTTTTTGTTTTTTTTTGAGATGGAGTCTCTCTCTGTTGCCCAGGCTGGAGTGCAGTGGCATGATCTCAGCTCACTGCAAGCTCCGCCTCCCAGGTTCACGCCATTCTCCTGCATCAGCCTCCCAAGTAGCTGGGACTACAGGCGCCTGCCACTAGGCCTGGCTAATTTTTTGTACTTTTAGTAGAGATGGGGTTTCACCGCGTGAGCCAGGATGGCCTCGATCTCCTGACCTCGTGATCTGCCTGCCTCGGCCTCCCAAAGTGCTGGGATTACAGGCGTGAGCCACCGCGCCCGGCCCTGACCCAAATGTTAATCTCCTTTGGCAACACGCTCACAGACATACTCAGGATCAATACTTTGCATCCTTCAATCCAATCAAGTTGACACTCAGTATTAACCATCACAGTGGAAGTGAGAGCATCACTTGAGGCCAGGAGTTTGAGACTAACTTCGGCAACATAGCGATCCCCCGAGAACTTGTCTCTGCAAAAAATAAAAAAAATTAGCTGGCCATGGTGCCATGAGGAACATAGCAAGACCCCACGTCTATCAAAAAAAAAAAAAAAAAAAAAAAAAAAATAGCTGGGTGCATTGGCATGTGTCTGTAGTTCCATTCTCTTCTCTCTCTTTTTTTTTCCGTTTGAGACAGAGTTTCAGTGGTGTGGTGGTGCAGTGGTGCGATCTCAACTCACTGCAACCTCCATCTCTCGGGCTCAAGTGATCCTTCTGCCTCAGCCTCTCAAGTAGCTAGGATTACAGGTGTGCGTCACCACGCCTAGCTAATTTTTTTTTTGTTTTTTTTGAGAGAGAGTCTTACTCTGTCGGCCAGGCTGGAGTGCAGTGGCACAAACTTGGCTCACTGCAACCTCCACCTCCCAGGTTCAAGCAATTCTCCTGCCTCAGCCTCCTGAGTAGCTGGGATTACAAGTATCTACCACTATGCCTGGCTAATTTTTGTATTTTTAATAGAGACAGGGTTTCACCATGTTGGCCAGGCTGGCCTCAAACTCCTGGCCTCAAGTGATCCTCCTGCCTCAGCCTCCCAAAGTGCTGGGATTATAAGCATGAGGTGAGCCACCGCGCTTGGCCTTTTTTGTATTTTTAGTAGAGACGGGGTTTCACCATGTTGGCCAGGATGGTCTCAAACTCCTGATCTCAAGTGAACTTCCCACCTTGGCCTCCCAAAGTGCTGGGATTACAGGTGTGAGCCACTGCGCCTGGCCTGTAGAGCTCCCGTGTGCAAAGTTAGCTCAATTATTAGGGAGTCGCTTGAGCCCAGAAGTTTGAGGCTGCAGTGAGCTATGATTGCACCACCACACCTCCATACTACAGCCTGGATGATAGAGCGAGACCCTGTCTCAAAATAAACAAACAAACAAACAAAAACAAAGAATGTCAGGGATTGAGGAAAAGCAGCAGCAAGATGATGGGGTACACAGGGTAGAGTCAGAACAGGGCTGGGAGCTTGCTTAGGTACCTAAAATACTTTTGTCTGGATTTAGTGTGGAATCCTGGCTCCCTTGTTTAGTTGTTTAGTTCTAGTATTTACGCAAACTTTTAGAGTTGCCCTATTCCAGAGTTGCCCTATTCCAGAGTCACATGCCCATCAAAGATGAGCCTGAAATTGAAGTGGCCATAGATGGTAGAGGACCTTAAAATTGTCTCCCTCCAACTTGATTTATGACACGAAGAGATCTTGATGCTGTGGCCAATGGGATCCCTGAGTGTAGACAGCATCTGAATCTATATCCATGCAGAACGAGATAAATATATTGCCATAGAAGAAGATGCTGGCACCAACTGTGTCTGTATGTGTTCGTTTTTGTTAGTAACTTCTTTTTTTTTTTTTTCCTTTTTTTTTTTTTTTGAGACAGAATCTCGCTCTTTTGCCCA
>NW_026652293.1:2042336-2169524 GCF_009828535.3 Hylobates moloch
CCTCCCGGGTTCACGCCATTCTCCTGCCTCAGCCTCCTGAGTAGCTGGGACTACAGGCGCCTGCCACCACGCCTAGCTAATTTTTTTTTGTATTTTTAGTAGAGACGGGGTTTCACTGTGTTAGCCAGGATGGTTTCCATCTCCTGACCTTGTGATCCACCCACCTTGGCCTCCTAAAGTGCTGGGATTACAGGCGTGAGCCACTGTGCCCGGCCTATTCTGTGTTTTTATACACACAAAGATGTTTGTTGTGAAATTCCTTATCCTGGAAAAAATGCAAAGCTTCTTTGTATCTCTGCTCATTATTTCTTCATTTTCTCCTGCTTCTGAGAAATAAGTAACCCCTTTCCTCCCTAGTTTCAACTAAACCTTATTTTGTAAAACAACTTTTAACAATTCTCTGCCTCAGCCTCCCGAGTAGCTGGGATTACAGGTGCGTGCCACCACGCCCAGCTAACTTTTGTATTATTAGTAGGGACGGGGTTTTACCATGTTGGTCAGGCTGGTCTCGAACTCCTGACCTCGTGATTTGCCCGCCTCAGCCTCCCAAAATGCTGGGATTATAGGTGTGAGCCACTGCGCCCAGCCAAAATAACTTTTTAAAATTACAGTATTAACATATGCTTCTTGTGGAAAATCTCGAAATACAGACAAGCAAAAGAAAAAAATCACTTGTGGTTTCTACTATGATTACAGTACATTTCAATGTATGTGTCTATACATAATTTATACCAAGCTTGTCCAACCGATGACCCGTGGGCCACATGTGGCCCAGGATGGCTTTGAATGTAGACCAACACAAATTTGTAAACTTTCTTAAAATGTTATTATTATTAATTTTTAAGCTCATCAGCTATTGTTAGTGTTAATGTATTTTATGTGTGGCCCAAGACAATCCTTCTTCCACTGTGGCCCAGGGAAGCCAAAAGATTGGACACCCCTGATTTATACCATTTATGTATTTATTTAGAGACGAAGTCTCACTCTATTGCCCAGGCTGGAGTGCAGTGGCACAATTTCTGCTCACTGCAACCTCCACCTCCCAGGTTTAAGTGATTCTCTTGCCTCAGCCTCCCAAGTAGCTGGGATTACAGGTGCCTGCCACCACGCCCGGCTAATTTTTGTATTTTTTTAGTAGAGACGAGGTTTCACCATGTTGGCCAGGCTGGTCTCGAACTCCTGACCTCAAGTGATCTGCCCGCCTTAGCCTCCCAAAGTGCTGAAATTACAGGCATGAGCCACCATACCCAGCCAATTTATACATTTTATAACAAAATTATATATTATACCTCTTATTTTATAACTTATGTCCTATTTTTAAAAAGTCATTACAGTAGTATAATTTCTAATAGCCATATTTTAATTTATTTAAACGTTCCCTAAGAATGTTGGATCTGTGTTATCCAGTGTAATATCCAATGTAATAGCTACATGAAATAGGGGATTTTCTATCCCATCTTAACTCTGATGCCTAAGACCAAAACTCCACATGACCAAATTGGCTCAGACTGATGGGATCCAAGATGGTACTCACTTGACCTCTGAAGTACCTCTAACTTCATTATAATCTAATTCCCATACTAAATGACACTCCCACAGCACCATGACAGTTGACAATCACCATGACAATGACCAGAAGAAACCATAAAAGGACATAAAGGAAGGCAGCACTCCTTTTTTGAGGAGTTTTCCGCCTGTTCCCAGAAAAGACATGCATATTCCTCCCCTGGCTTTTAATGCTCAAACCTTTCATTAAATATACCTGTATCGGCTGGGCGCGGTGGCTCACGCCTGTAATCCCAGCACTTTGGGAGGCTGAGGCGGGCGGATCACAAGGTCAGGAGATCGAGACCACCCTGGCTAACGTGGTGAAACCCTGTCTCTACTAAATAAGAAAAAAAAGAAATTTATATATATATATATATATATAAATTAGCTGGGCATGGTGGTGGGCGCCTGTAGTCCTAGCTACTCAGGGGGTTGAGGCAGGAGAATGGCATGAACCTGGGAGGCGGAGCTCGTGGTGAGCTGAGATCGCACCACTGCACTCCAGCCTGGGAGACAGAGCGAGACTCTGTCTCAAAAAAAGAAAAAAATAAAAAATAATAAATAAATAAATAAATAAATAAACCCTGTATCTGTGACTTTCCAGTTCTCACAAGCTGATAAATTTTTATGAGTCAAACTTCCACTTCTTAAATTCCGTGGCCATTGAATAAAGCCCGCACTGCTAGACATTCACTTTTGGTTTTGTGTATTGGCTTTGTAGCATCAAACAGGGAAAGATCCCATTTTTACCAACAAACTGACTTTGTTGGTAACAGAAACATTTAAGCTGTTTCTATTTTTCCAAGATTTATATATAACACTGTGATAACTTCAACTGCATTTTTGGGCACTTTCTAAATTATTTCTTTGCCCATCTCTGTTCCTGATGCCATCCCTCCCAAGCCTCCATTTCTGGGACCCTGAACTACTGCTTCACCTCTCCCATAGCATGGGCCCTGCCTCTGGCTGGCTCCTTCCCTTCTGCCTACGAACATTACAGACTTGGTGCAGGGTACCTATTCTTCCAAACCCTCCTAGATTCTTCTGGCCTTTCCTGGCATCCTCAGCAGCCCCTCTGGCCTCACAGGTGGGGCTCCTCCTCCTGCTTAAGGCAAAGTCCCTTTCCTTCCTGCTTCCCTTGTTAACCCCTCATTGTTATCTGGGTCTTTAAAACCTTCTTTTCTTGCTTGCTTTCTCCTAGCCCATGAACTGATCTAATGTTTCCCATACCCAAGTCCTTTCTTGACCAGGACCCCCTCCATACCCTCAGTGTCTGTTCTTCTCACTTCTCTTCTCAGCCAAACTCTCTGGCAACGTAAACTGCACTTGCTCTCTCCCATTCCCTGACACTGCCACTTGGCTCCAATCTTACCTTCCAGATTGTCAAATGCAATTGACATTATTTGTGCTTCATCCTGCTTGACTTTACCGTTTTTCTCCTTGAAACTCTGTCCTGGACTCTCTCCCTAAAATAGCTTCTCAGTCATCTCTGTCAGCTCTCCTTTCTCTAGTCACCCCTAAATGCTGGCCTTTCTCCACACTAATGGTTCCGAAGTGTGGTCCCCAGAGCAGCAGCATCAGCACAGCTTGGGAACTTGTTAGAAATGCACATTTTCAGGCCCCAGCACAGACCTCCAGATAAAACCAAAAAACAAAAAACTGGTGGGGTGTTTGCTCAAGTTTGAGAACTGCTGTGCTACAATCTCCCTGGACAATCTTCTCTATAAACTCCACTTTAACTATTCTTTTCATACCTAATACTCCTAAATTCTTCCCACCCCAGACTACTCTCCTGAGTTCTAGTCCTATACATACAACTACCTAAAGGGCATCTCCACTGGCTATCCCACAGGTGTCTACAAGGGAAAGAATTTCCTCCCATAATCTGGTCATTTCTACTATTAATATACCCAATTCCTCCAAAGGACACCATCTATCTACCCACTACCTGGTGCCAGGATCCTGGGACTCATTCCAGGTTCCTCTCATATACTCACCTAAGAATAGTTTGCCATTTCAGGAGCATCTCTCAAATCAGTAACATCCTCTCATGTGCACCATTATTTTGTTTCAGGCCCACCTTCCTTACTGTATGGATCACTACAGTCACCTCCTGATATGGTTTGGCTGTGACCCCACCCAAATCTCATCTTGAATTGTAGCTCCCATAATTCTCACATGTCGTGGGAGAGACCCAGTGGGAGGTAAATGAATCATGGCGGCGGGTGTTTCCCGTGCTGTTCTCGTGATAATTATTAAGTCTCACGAGATCTGATGGTTTTACAAAGGGGAGTTCCCTTGCATATGCTGTCTTGCCTGCCGCCGTGTAAGGCGTGACCTTGCTCATTTGCCTTCTGCCATGATTGTGAGGCCTCCCCAGCCATGTGGAACTGTGAGTCAGTTGAATCTCTTTCCTTTATAAATTACCCAGTCTCGGGTATGTCTTTATTAGCAGTGTGAGAACAGACAAAAACATCTCCTAACTGGGTTGCCTGCCTAATGTCTGGTTCCTTTTCAATCTACCCTTTACATTACTACAGAACCACTTTTCTAAAATAAAAATCTGATTGTGCTTGTCCCCTGCTTGGTCATTCAGTAGTTGTCTAGTGCCTCAAGATAAAGCCCAAACTCAGTATGGTGGCAGTGCCAGGCCTTTGTGCCCTACCCCTGCTTGCCTCCACAGTCTCATCTCCTGCTGTTCTTTACATGTTCTCTGCTGCAGCCATCAGGGAAACTGGAGTAACTTAGAGTTCCCGACAGGACATTCTTTGTCATGTCCTCAAACCTCTGTTCATGGTATTGTGCTATTTCCTTTGCTAGGATAATTCTTCACTTAAATATCTGGAAAATTTGTTTTCCTCCAGAGTTAAGCTCAGAGTTGGCTTCTGTATGCAAACTTCCTGGGATCCCCAGGCTCATTTTAATGTGCTCCAACAGCCCCCAGATCATGCCTTCAGAGGACTTATCATTGCGTTCTTGTGTTTGTCTGCCCTGTGAGTCCAGGAGAAAGATGAGGATGGGCCCATGTATTGTCTTTGTTTAATGCAATGCCTGACACATAGTAGATGTTCAGCAAATAGCTGTTTAACAAGAGAAAGACTCCTCTTGTCTTGAAAGGAATTTACATCTACTGCTCATTTCCTAGCCACCTGTATTTTTTTCATTCCCAGCCATCCTTCATATCTATCATCCTACTGAAGTAGCTCTTGAGAAGGACAAAGACGTGCTTAATTTAGCTTTATTTAAGTTATCTTCGTCAACCTCTCTGCAGCAGTGAACACCCACTTCTCAGAAACTTCTCTTCCCTGGGCTCCTGAGCTGACGCTATTTGGATTCTCTTTCCTTTTGATCTGCACTTTCACTGGTTGCCTTTCTTCTTCATGCATCTTACAACCACTATGCCAAGCACTACAGCAAGCACAGGGGCAGGCAGGTGGTGGTAGAGTTATGTGCAGTGATGTGCTGGTAAGCTAGCTCTCCAGAAAAAAATAAAAAAGACCCTGATTTGTACCTTCCATAGTGTAAATACTCTTGCCATGACTGAGTATTTACTACTGAATATCAGGCTACTAACACTTTAATAGCTCACAAAATCCCTGAATATTTAATAATTGGCTGTCATGAGTTCCAGCACAATACTGGGTATAGAGATGAGTAAGACCAGTTGGATATTGAGGAGACTAGTCTAGTGGAGAAATACAGAAATAATTCTAAGAAAAATGTGCTAAGCACTGTCAGAGTGTTGAAACCAGACACTATGGGGCCGAGTGGAAGGAAGCTATATTAGGAAAATCTGTGAAGAATTCCTACAGGAAGTGTTGGAGGGATTGAACTGGATCTTTAAAAATGAGGGCTTAAAGGTAGTCATAAGGTGGGAAAACTATTCCCGGCAGAGGAAACATTTTGAATAGCAAAGTATTCAAGTATTCAAAATATTAGAAATACCAGAATAGCAAAGTATTGAGGATAATGGCTAATAGATCAAGAGGACTGGGTGCAAAAACTGTAGGATACCAGCATGGATTCTGCCACTATCTAGCTTTGCGACCCTCTGTATCTTTAAAATAAGAATTTGATTTCTATGCCCCATTTCTGCATTGATTTGATGGTTGACCTTGAGAAGAGAAAGAAAATACAAGACTGGGGAAGGAGAAAGGAGGAAATGCATATGATGTGGAGCTTTAACAGGCCGCCAAATGCTGCAGTGCTGGCAACGCTGTAGGACCTCCCTCTGTTGGCCACCCCTTGCTGTCTTCTGGCTCAGTCCCAGCTATGAAAATCCCAAATCCCATGCTTGAGCCACAGCACACTTTGCTGAAGGGACAATTCTTTTCTTTTAAACTGAATGAATATACTGAATCCTGACAGTACCTGGAGAGGCAACTTAGCTTAATCCTTCTGCTTTAAGGGAACAGAGGATTCTCCTGTTTTCCTTAGAAAGTATCAAGAAGACCCACAGTCTCACTCCAGTAGCTTATTCCCTTTGAAGAACTGTTAGCAAGTCTATCTAGGCCTCCCCAATGCCCACCTCTTATCTATCTTCTCTAGAGATCTGATCTTCATTCCTTTAAAAAAAAACCTTTAAAAACATCATGAATCATAAAACATATATAGAAAAATGTATAAAACATAAGTGCAAGATATAATTATAGAGCAAACACTCATATAATCCACTCACCAGGGCAAGAGACAGAACTTTGCCGTAACCTAGGAAGTCCTTCATGTTACTTCCCAAGTACAACCCTCCAGAGGGAACTACTGTTTCATTATAATCAAATCATGATTCTGTTTTTTGCTGTTTACCACCCATGTATATATCTCTCAATACTAGTATTTCCTGTCTTAACACTTGATCTGAATGCAATCATACTGTATACATTCCTCTTTCTTGCTTCTTTTGCTCAACATTCTAACCATTCATTGGCATTGTCGTGTAGCTAGTTCATTCTTTTCCATCTCACTGTTATATATTGTTGTTATGAGTATCTCATAGTTTATCCATTCTACTGTGGACAGACATTTGGATTATTTCCAGCCTTTCACTAGCATAAACAATGCTGCCACAAACATCTTTATACGTGTCCCAGTGCATGTGAGCTTCTCTTGGGTAGAACGGTGGAATTGTTGGGTCATAGGGCGTGTGTATCTTTATCTTCATTCTCTGCCATCATATTTGGGGGAAAGCCTTTCTTCACTTTTTCTAATTTTAACTTCTGTGCTTTTGTTCCTGTTCTCCTATCACTGTGTTCATCAGTCTTCTTCCTGTGCTCCTATAACACTCTCAGTACTGATTCTAGCTTCTAGTCCTGCATATCCCCTTCCTTCTATAGTTAAGAATGGTTTCTTCTCCTAAGGAATAATATTTTTTTCATATATTACTCTAGTAGGAAATGTATTTTGAGAGTTCTTCTCTTTTGAATATACTGACAATGTAAAGCACATATTTGATTGATGGGGAGGGCCAGGGGACAGACACTCTAGGATGGGAATTAAGACTGTGGGCTTTCAGTCAGACCAAATCCACAAGCTGCCACTTGCTACATAACCTTGGGCAAGTTATTTAACTTGTGTTTTAGTTTTCTTATCTGAAAAAAAAAATGGGGATATTATACCCATTTATAGGGTTATAAGTGGGTATAGGAGTGTGCACTAAATGAAACAATCTACAACTTTGATTATAAGAGGTTTATACATTTGGTCTTCAGGCAGGAAGAGGAAAGACAGGCAGCACTGAGAATGCCTTCAGGTTGTGTAGTGAGGATACCTCCTATGAGTTTCTATCTAGTGTTTATACTAAGTCTAAACTCTGTCCACTCCTCCTTGTGGAGTGGCTGGATGGCGCAGGCATGTGAGATGCTGCCTGTGGCCACAGGATACACAGAGTGAAATGAATTGGCCCATTTAGGAATAAAACCCACAATCCTGGCTTCATGCACTACTCAAATGAGTCCAGTGGCCAAAATGACATAAAAAGGGAGAATATAAATGGGCTTAGAAATGCTGTCAACGTAAACAGGAAGGCAAGAGGACACAACAGGATAACTCAAATTAACAAGCTGCTCTAAACAGCATCCTCTCTTTGTGCAATTTATCGTACAGGAGTTGGCTGGAACAGAAACTATTCCTAATCATTATAATTTTCCTTATCCTGCAGGCTTTCCGTGTATAACTTCAGACTCTGTCACTTACACTTCTTGGTTTTAGGAGAGTTTTCCAAAGCCAGATACTTAATTACATGTGCAGCACTCCAAGGCTAATACCTCATTATCTAATTAGGGAGTTGGGAAGTGTTTATCATAATCACGCTCAAGATATTAACGTTCATTTTAACTTGTCTTCCTCTTTGTGAAGACATTGATTTTTGGACTCTGAGTCTCTTACTCCCATATAAAACTGTCTAAATCCAAAACGGCTTTTGAGGAAGCAGCATTTCCAACTTGACATTAACGGTTGGGCTGAATGTTGCCTCTTATAGAGGCAACAATGCCCACTGGATTTTAATTTCTCAGTTCCTGAACCACTAATAAGTTATTTCAGTTACATTTAATAAATCCTCCTTATGCTTCTTTTCAAATAATTCTTGGAAAATTGTGTTTGAATATATTGCAGGAGATGGGGGAAAGGTGGAAGAGAAATTAACAGTCATCCTGAATGATTATCAAGTGACGTGGTATAACAATATTTGCTAACTCCATGTCAACATAGCAAGGCCAGATGGTTTAGCAGTAACATATATCATATGGTAATATATTGATAGAGAAAGGGTTGATTTGTATTAATTACTTTTAGACCTTGACTTCAGAAGTAAGCAAGGTTGTTATCAAGAAAAAAACAACCCAGCTCTTAACATCTTCATTTGAATTGGTAACTGGCACAAACCCATGAAGGGGATACAAGGTGGCAGGGCTATTTGCAGGAGCAGATACCAGCTTCTAATAAAAGCATACCACATTCCTTAAGTTCCTGTAGATTGGAAACTAGGGTCCCTAATAGCATCAGTGGCAGCATAAATTCGATGCTTAGATGACAGCTGAAACCCCGATGTTGGATTTATACACCAAAATATCAAGCAAACTTTCAAGGCTGGTATTTTCACACTGATGTGAGAATGACAAGTTTTATTGGCATCAAAAACAGAGTAGCCTAGGGAAGAATCTCATCAAGTGAGAGCAAAGAATCTAGTCTTCATTATACTTCAATGAAATGTTTGAATCTTTTGTATCCTACTACTAACAGACAGCAACATGGCTTGTTTTGAGCTTTAGCTATTTTATTTGTCTGCTCATGAGCAAGAGAGCACAATAGCCTAACAAGTGAGCAAGAGTTGGCTCTTGGCTCTAAAGACCAGCAGCTGCAGCTTCCTCTCTAAAGGTGATCACATCTTAAACAATGTAGCAGAGCTGGGGGCAGCAGTCAGGAAACGGGAGGGTGGGCTTTGTGTGAGCAAAGGCTTTGGTTTGTTTAAGAGTTCAGGATACAGATTTGAACATTATGGTCTCTTTGAACAGTGGCTACAGGCCACAGATGAAATAATCTCCGTAATTTTCATGTGTACCTGGTAGGACAAAGTCATGAATTTCAAACTTGATTTTTCCCCACAGACCTACTTGCTCCTTTTGAAAAGTGCTGGGACTGGGAGGCCCAGGCAACATTTATGCTTTTGTTGCTTTTTAATTACCAGTTGATTCTGATTTGTGAAGACCTTTGCAGACTGCAGCTGTTAGTGGAAAGGGAACAGGAATGAGCTAAACTTTTATGTCCACGTATCGAGTATAGATAATAACCCTTGCCCTCCATACTTAACAGCTAACAGCAACTGTTCAATAAAACATTAGGTATTATGTGCCAGGCACTGTCCTCAGAGCTTTACATATAATAACCACAAAAATACTTTTTTTTTTTTTTTTTAGACGGAGTCTCGCTGTCGTCAGGCTGGAGTGCAGTGGCACGATCTCAGCTCACTGCAACCACTTGACTCCCTGGTTCAAGCAATTCTCCTGCCTCAGCCTCCCGAGTGGCTGGGATTACAGGCATGCACCACCAAGCCCAGCTAATTTTTGTATTTTTAGTAGAGACAGGGTTTCACCATGTTGGCCAGGGTGGTCTCAATCGCCTGACCTTGTGATCTGCCCGCCTCAGCCTCCCAAAGTGCTGGGATTACAGGCATAAGCCACTGTGTTCCACCCCACATAATTCCATTTTAAGGTAGGAAGCTGATTCACAGAAAGGTTAAGTAACTTGCCCACGGACACAGTTAGGGCCTGGATTCAAAGCTAGACAGTGTGGCACTAGGGATCATGTTTTCAACCATTATTTATAACCTTATAAGGAATATAATCAAAACATGTATCCAAAAAGTATTTTACTTTGAGAAGTTAAAAGTGCTAAACAGCTGCTGAATTAAGTTCCTGGAGGAAAAGTAGGCTTCTAGACAGTACTTGCTACATAATAGCTGATTACAAACAACTTTACTCAAAGGACTTGAAATCTGATCTTTGCTGTTTCTCTCAAATGCTGACTCTGGCCTACTGAAGTATTAAAGTGACTCCTTTGGCAACTGAAAATAAAGAAAGAACTATTTGCAGACCAGGTGCCTCACATGCAGGGCTTGGCACCCAGGTGATATGTAAATGTTGGCTGACTTAAACGCCTTCCAATCAAACGCATTTTGAAATGTGCTATTCATATTTCACAAAATGGCTTGAATATAAATTATTCAGAATGTCAAAACAAAGGGGCATGTGGCAAGTTAAGGAAATTAAAGAGAAATGGAGTATAAATGGAATATTAAACCTTTTACATTCAAAATAAAGAACCGGGTTGCATACCCTAAAAATCCTCTTTCCTGGCTTAGCAAGGGACGAACTTTGGGGATCAAGTAAGCCTATTCTGTAATAACATAATATCTCTCATTTGTGATGTATATGCTTGCTGCAGGCATACCAATATAAACAAGCTGCTTAATATGCTCAGGTGATTTTTTAAGGGCTGAATTTATCTTATATCATTTCTTAACAACCCCTACACTTTTTAGCTTGCACTCAAACACAGCTCAGAAATAAAACAGGTTTTGCTACCACTTTAGGGAACCAAATGGTTACCTTATAACAAGCTAGGGGCGTATTCCAGGCATCAAAGCATTAAACTTAACTCAAGTCCAACAAAATGTGTTCAGCCTGCCTGTAACTTCCAACCAGTATCTAAAGAACTGATGCATAATCCAATTTTTTTACCATAATCCCTGAGAATTTTATGAGTAATGGTTAATTGGTAATGTGGCATGATCCAAACCTACTGTGAAGACCTGTGTGACAAGCAATGAGATCTACCGACAAGAGCTCAACTGGGCCTACATTTAGCCCTTTATGGAATTATGAAGCAGAAACCACTTGTGTTGAATTGCCATAGGGAGGAAATTAACTCAGTTTTTCTAGTACAATGTTTTCAGTCTGTCTTCCGACACAGATTTGTAAAATGTTGCCCACACTATCTAGTTGTGGAATTTATTTTTCTCTGAGACTACGTGGCCTTTGCTTTAAGAGCAATGTAAAAGGAACTAGGGACTAGGAAAAGCAGAAAAACAGACTTAAGAGCAGTAGTGTGTTGGCTATGACATGCTCTCAAAAAGCATTTGTTGAACCCACACACTACCTATGTTACAAACATGGCCATAGGCTAATTTCAAGATGGGAGTTAAAGCCGTTTTAAGCTGTTAGGGCTGGGGATGGGGATAATGGGCTGACCCTCAACACAAGAGTAGCTACACATGGTCTTGATCCATCATCAGTTAAATGTGCAGTCCAGATGAAGAGACATTTGAAAGGACTAATCAGTCATCCTCACAAAATTTAATTAAGGGCCCGTGTTGAAACAGCCAAAAGCAAACTCTAATATGGGATCCTAGCAATAGTGCTTGGAATGTATTCAAACGGAAAAGTATGTGCTGGAAATACTTGTTTAGAAAAAGAACTACATCACTCCACCCTGCTTTATCAAGTAATCCAAGCCATCTTAAATGCTCAAGGTCTGACCCAAGCAAGATGTTTTTTATTAAAAGCTCTTTCAGCTTGAAATAGATTATAACTTTGGGAATAAACATTTCATTTAATGAACAAGTAGAAGGAATTCGTGACTACTATAGTTCTTTTGTGTAGACTGCTTCTAGGTAATGCAAAAAGCTCAGAAAAGGACATCAGATAAGGTAAAAGGCTTTATTATTCAGGATCAGCTCAAAGTCTGACACGGACACAGGCAGGGATAATTATCTCATCACAGTTGACCTTTGGCACCCATTTAAAAGTACTAGCTTTCCAAGTGAGACATGTTATACTCAGTAGACTCTCGGTATAATTTCTGACAGCCAAATGTATCCCAATTTCACTCAGTAGTGCTGCCAGGAGATGTGTGGGGATACAAACAAAATCATCTACTTTATCAATCTTTTTCTTTTTCATGGATTTTTTTCCCCCATTGGCTTTCAAAGCAAGTGAGATAAACAGCATTACTGGCAGATATTGGTCATAAATAACATCTTCCCAAAGCCCAACAGTCAAAAAACAAACACCAAATATAAGCAGATTAAGCAGATTTCCTAAATATTCAGTTAAGGCTATGGTGTGCTTGGTTTTGACCAGAGCAATTCTATGGCTTCCTTTTATTTTTCTCCCTGGATAAAACTATGCTTACTTGATCTATGCAATTTCAGTTGTTACAGCTTTAACTTATAGATCAAAGGGATTAAAAAGTTGTCAGAATAGATTTTCAAATAATGACAAAAACCGACATAAAGTCTGCACAGTCCTCAGGGATATGGATAAAACAAATGAAGCTTCATGACTGGAAGGAGGCTCCCTTCTAAGTACATAGTACATAGAAAGTATGTAAAGCCTCTTTCCCTGAGGGTACAAAGGTGAAAAATATAAAACAATGGTTCAAGATCACTGATACATAATTGTTGATTAAGGGGAGGGATGTTTAAGATATTTTGCACATTATTAACTTAGAGTCAGTCTATACACTCTCTGTATTAAATATCTAGAGAAAATTCTATTACTTTTTGGCTCAGGGCTATCTATACTAAAAGGCTATTGCTTTTTATGTACATGAAAAGAAACTCAAGATTTATGTTTCTGGTTCTGGATTTTCAGTTAAGAGCTATACAAAAATATCAATAAGAAATCATCACTTTTTTCTTAAAATCTGATGACTTATTTTTTTTAAAACATTGCAGCCCCTAAAGAACTGATGACTGCACCTGAATTCAAACCCCAAATTGATTTTATAAAACATCTTCCTCTAGTAAACGGCAAAAATCATAACCTGTAGATGTTGGGTTGGCTGACATAGCAGATTGCTTGGTGAAAACATGGGGACCTGAAATCTCATACGGGAGATATATTTGAGAGAAAAAAGACAAACACAGCTTTCTGTTGTTGTTCTCCTAGTTTCTCCAAAGAGTTGACATTTATCACTGCATTTAAAATAAAGATGACTTTAACTCAAGAGACTGCATTTTAACACTGAACTGATATAAATGTACTTATCTGAACATCACATTTTTACACATACTTAAAAAAAAACCCACAAAAGCATAGTGAAAAGATTATGTATTTCAAATAAAATTTTACATGTTGGAGGCAGAACAGAACCAGGGGTCTTAAGCACAGGATTTCTCAGTCAGCCTTCACAGGTCTCATGCTGCGGCTGGCAGATACTTTCCACTAAGCATGTTAAGTTTCAGGATAACAAGAAACTTTTTTGCCTCCATGAACTGGGATGTCATTATTGTAGAGAAGATGAATAATTTAAAAAGTGAAGACTATTCATTCAAAATGCTAGAGTGACAAATTTACTTTATGAAATTTAAACACAGCATTCATCCTCGGGAAGCTGCATATACATTATGGTAGTAGAACCAGATTAGGTACATTTCAGCACTGAAAAGATTTTGTCTAAAAATGAAAAGGCAGCTTTCTTAAAGACCAGAGTTATAGAGTCACTCTAGTATTTTTCATCTTGTTTTAGTGGACCAAAGTTCAGCTTGTTTTAGTGGACCAAAGCTCAGTAACTCACTCAGATTAGAATCTATAATTCTGTTGAGTGTTCAGGACCACAGAAGTCCTCCTGGGACTTTCTATGGAAGTATGTGCAGATTTTCCTCATGGAGCTGGGAGTGATGGTGACCTAGAAGAAGAAAGTTTCGATTTCAGAGATTTCCTTGAAATTCAACTGTTACCAAGTTATCACTAAGGCATACCTTAAATTAGGTTGCCAGAAATTTCATTGTTAATTAGCCTGCTTTCAGCTCCAAATACTTTCAATGGCAATGTCTCTTTCGGCTGATTTGCACTGACTATAGTAAAAACTTAACAGATGATATGTAGGGAAAGAAGGCATAGACTTTTTATGTGAATAGAAAACATTTACTAGCTAAGTGTCCTAATAAGAAACAAAGAAGTTACAATTACTATCCTTTTTGAAATAAATGAATAAATCAGCGCCCCCCCCCCCCGCCAATTTATAAACAAGATAGGTATTCAAATGGAAGATGTTACTCTCTTCCGAAGGTTGACATTATCATCATATAAAGGTAAAAAATTTTTAAGAAATGTTAGCTTCAAATAAATTACAAGACCAGCACACTATTTCTACTTTTTAAAGATTTTAAGATTTATGTATCAGTGAAAATAGTTTTTCATTGGAACTACTTTTCTGCTAACACATAGCTGAGACCAGCTCCCTTGAAAAAAAATTAGAAATTTTGGCTAGAGATAAAGAGCAGTCATAATTTTGAGAGAAGGAAAGATTCCTTATAACTGTCTTTTTTCTCCACTTTCTACAGCAAGGTCTTGATTACAGTTTGTGTACTAAGTTGTCTTTAAAATCTATCAGTTTATTTTTCTAAAATTATGGGATAGGTCTTCATGAGAGCAGGTGGGGGTTATGAACACTTATTAAACTAAAACTGGCCTAAGGTTGGTTATCTAGCTTCTGCCCTTTAAAATGGCAGATGATGCTGATCATGATTCTGGGTTCTATTTCAATCATCCCGCCACCACAAGAGCTACTGTGAAGTACCGTGGAAACTTCCTTAACCCATCTCCCCTTAACATGCAAACAACAGAAGCTTTTTATTCTCTCTGACTGGTGCCCATAGCTCACCCAATGCACTCAGCTACTTCTGCCTCCACCACTGTAATGAATCTTGTTTTTCAAGGTTCACAAACCTATTTCTGCCAGCAATCACTGATGACTGATACTATCTAATTTAAATATTAAGTCAGTCAATGAAATGAATCCTAAAAAGATAAGTGACACTACACTGAATGTTAAAAAGGATAGATATAGGTGTCAAAAGTATTACTGTGGTGTGGTAAAATGATTATAAAAGATTGGGGAGAAGTCATAAAAGTCTAGAAAGATTCCGCACTCAAATTGTTTTGTAAGTATCTAAGTTTCACTGTATTTTAAATAATCACAAAATGTAATTACGAACTGGAAATCTACTTATGGATGTTGGCAACTTTCCCATGAACAACAGCTTTATCTATAAAAAGAGGATGGCATACTGTCTAACAGGAGAGGGGAGGTATTTTTGAATTGATATCCTGAAGCATGATGATGAAGGCTTTAGTGAATCAGGCAACAGGGCTGAGGAGTATGGACCCTGACAGGAGGGATTTTAATGGGAGTAAGTAGAGTTGCCAGATAAAATACAGCACATTCAGTTACACTTGAATTTCAGAGAAACAAAAATAGTTTCTTAGCATAAAAAATTTTTAGTAAAAATACGGCCCATGCAAAATTTGTTTTGTATTTATGTGCTAAATTTGGCAGCACTAGGAATAAATAGATTTCTTTCTTTAAAAAAAAAAAGCATCCTGACTTGAGACATCTGGGTGTCTGGCCCCTTTTAAGTTAGGAAATGTATCTTCCCACCACTGCTGACTTACCGGGCTTGGCGATGTCTTTCCGCTCTGTCTCCTGGAATTGGGTGTCTGGGACGATGGACTTCGTGGAGATGGATTCTCAGCCTTCCGTTTGGCTGCCATGGCCAACAACCAGTTTTTATTCTCTGGGGAACTATTTTCTTTGCCTACCATTTCAGACCCTTCTCCACAAGGTCTCAAAGGAAGAGGTAGCGTTCCACAGCTTTCTGAAGCATACGGACTGACAGGAGACGGAGGCTCTGAGATACTTGTACCAGCTCCTTCAATTTTGCTTGATTTAGTAGGACCTAGAGAGTCCTTACTAAGGTCTTCCTGGTTACCAGCAAGGCAGCACAGATCCAAATGAAGATTTTCAACTTGGCCATCGAGCTCAGTCACACAGTTACAACTCTTCACACACTTTTGTTTCACACTCTCCAGACAGCTTGAGTCTAGCCTCCTCTTTACTCTATTTCTAGACTCAGAGCAAGCCTCTGCTTGGGATGACTTCTGGCTCACAGGAATAAGGGCTTTTCTTGGAGACATGATCTTGGTCTCGGAAGCAGGTGGAGTGATGGGTGGTGATGAGGAAGGTGTTCGGGTCACCCAGTTTCTAATCGACATCTTGAAAGATGAAGGTGGCTTGGGAGAGATGGAGGAGACAGAGCCTCTTCTGTTGATGGGAGACCGGGCCTTGGCAGGAGAGGTTTTAATAGAGAACGTAGGAGTATTTGAAGGAAGAGGGAGGTCTCCAGCACAGCTTGGGGCACAAGCTGCGGATGACGGGGAAGAATTGGATGGATTGCACTTTACCCTGGGGGCTTTGGCAGGAGTACTCTGGCTACTCGTTACTGTTACTGAAAAAGAGGAGAGGATCATGAAAATCAGAAGTGAAAGCCATACAAAGTCCCTAAATGCTCATCAAGAAAAATCATAGTTAACCTAATCATCTAAGGGTCAATTTGCCAGTAAGTAGGTTATATACATCACTTGATTCCAACCACACCCTTTTATCATTTTCCTTTCTCTTTTCCAAGTCACCAACCTCCCAACTATCCCATTATAAAATATATACTTGTAAAAATCGACAAAATACCAAAAAACATAAAGAGAAAAAATTTAAAGCACTTAGGTAAACCATGTTTAGCATACTTTCTATATTTATGCATGTGATACATACTATACGTCTCAACTTTTTTCTTTACAAAAATGAGACTGATATAAGGGGAAAGTGGCAGATAGGAGGCGACTAATTTGCCACTCAGACAGACAGAACAGCATGTGGAGACTCACATAGTGAACTTTGGCTCCAAGAACTATTGCAGGAACATACCAGAAAAAACAAAAGAATTAACAGATCCTTTGAAAGAAGTGGCTTGCTGCTGCAAAATCCATAAGACAGCAGAAAAATTGAGTGCCCAAAGTGTGAGAGGGCTCCCGAAGCTGTGAGCTTGGTCAAAGAGGACAACCATCCCTGACGGAGGAGAACCGGTCTTCAGTCAAGGGTATATGAGTAAATGTGCTCCCCTGCTAGAACCTCCAAACAAACTCTCAAGGTCCAAAGTGTGAGAGGGTGGCCGGGCGTGGTGGCTCATGCCTGTAATCCCAGCACTATGGGAGGCCGAGGTGGGTAGATCACTTGAGGTCAGGAGTTCAAGACTAGCCTGGCCAACATGGTGAAACCCTGTCTCTACTAAAAATACAAAAATTAGCCAGGCATGGTGGTGTGCACCTGTAGTCCCAGCTACTTAGGAGGCTGAGGCAGAAGAATCGCTTGAACCTGAGAGGTGGAAGTTGCAGTGAGCCAAGATCGCACGCACTGCACTCCAGCCTGACAGAGCGAGACTCCGTTTCAAAACAAACAAACAAACAAACAAAAAACAGTGTGAGAGGGGTAAAGTCCACTTCTGCACACATCCTCACTGGGGAACCTGAAAATCCAGATCATGGGAGAAGGAGAACTGAAATGAATTTAGAGAGCCAAACAAGATATAAAAGTAGAAGCAGCAGCAGGAAGAGCCCTGTAGGCACTCCTGGTCCCCAGGGAAACCATTTCTGACTATCTCACAGGGGTCTTTGGAGAGGGCAGCCAATGGAATTGGGGAAGGACCATAGGGAGAAGGAGACTTTCAGCTGAACTTCGTAATGATTTCAACTGAGCCTGAATTTTCCTGGGCAGAATCTGCAGGGAGATGGGACAGACAGGAAGTGCACGTATGAGCACAGAAGCTGTGGCAGGCAGATGGACACGGCCTAAAAGCCCTGCTTGCTTTCTCGGCGGGGAGGTTTGTAGTCTAGGACAAGATCTCCACCCTGTGCACTGGAGGCATGGATACAAATTTGGTTCTGTTGGCTGTTGGGGAAGCACAGCAGGCGTGAGACTGGCCTTGCTGGCTGTGGCCTGTCACTGCCGGCTTTCCCCTATTTCCCTGGTGATGTGTATGAAGCGGCAGAGACAGCCATAATCTCCCTTAGAACATAACTCCATTGGCCTGTTAACCACCACTCCCATCGCCCAGAGGCCACAGCAAGCCCTGCCCAAGGAGTCTGAGCTCAGACACACTATCCCTGCCCCCACCAGATGGTCTTTCTCTAACCGCCCTGGTAGCCGTAAACAAAAGACAAACAAATGCATAAACTCGTGGGGCCCTGCCCATTGCCTGAGAAACCCGAAAACCTATCCAGGCAACCTTAGGGCAAGCTTATATCCCCCGCTATACTACCGCAGTTGATACTCTCTTGAAAGCGCCACCTGCTGGCTGGAGGCCAACCAATTCAAGCCATTACAGCAATTCAACAGAACCACCCTGCTCCAAGAAACGAGAAAATACCAGCTAATTCTACTGCCCGTAACATCTTGGCCAACCAGAGGTGCTGAGTCTGTCCATGTAATAACTTCAGTGCTAGTATAACTAGCATTCAAGACAACCAGTACACTAAATAAAACTACAACCAAGTACTCTCACACAGTCCACTTCACTCCCTTCCTACCACCTCCATCAGAGCAGGTGCTGGTATCCATGGCATACAGACCTGAAGACAGATCACATCACAGGACTCTTTGCAGACACTCTCCAGTGCCAGCCTAGAACCCAGTAGCTCTGCTGGGTGGCTCGACCCAGAAGAGCAATAACAATCACTGCAGTCCAGCTCTCAGAAAGCCCCACCCCTAGGGAAGGGGGAGAGCACCACACCAAGGGATCACCCTGTGGGACAAAAGAATTTAAACAGCACACATTGAGTCCCAGATCTTTCTTCTGACATAGTCCACCCAAATGAGAAGGAACCAGAAAAACAATTCTAGTAATATGACAAAACAAGGTTCTATAACCACCCCTAAAATATTACACTAGCTCACCAGCAATGGATCCAAACCAATAATAAATCTTTGAATTGCCAGAAAAGAATTTAGAAGGTCAATTTTTTTTTTTTGAGATGGAGACTCACTCTGTCGCCCAGGCTGGAGTGCAGTGGCGCGATCTTGGCTCACTGCAAGCTCCACCTCCCGGGTTCATGCCATTCTCCTGCCTCAGGTTCCTGAGTAGCTGGGACTACAGGCACCAGCCACCATGCCCGGCTAATTTTTTGTATTTTTAGTAGAGACAGGGTTTCACCGTGTTAGCCAGGATGGTCTTGATCTCCTGACCTCATGATCCGCCTGCCTCAGCCTCCCAAAGTGCTGGGATTACAGGTGTGAGCCACCGCGCCCAGCCTTAGAAGGTCAATTATTAAGCTACTCAAGGAGGCACCGGAGAAAGGTGAAAACCAACTTAAATTTAAAAACAAAACAAAACAGGATGTAGATGAAAAAAATCTCCAGAGAAATAGATAGTCAAGATGAAGGAAAAAATCTGAAGAGCTGGGAAGCAAAAGCATCAGGTAACCTGTAAAGGAAAAACCTATCAGATTAACAGCAGATACCCTACAAGCTAGAAGGCATAAAGGTCTTATCTTTAGCCTTATAATTATTAGCTGACAAAATAATTATCAGCCAAGAATTTTGTATCCAGTGAAACTAAGCTTCATAAATGAAGATGAAAGTCTTTTTCAAACGCTGAGGGAATTTGCCACTACCAAGCCAGCATAGTTTACAAAAACTGCTAAAAGGAGTTCTAAATCTTGAAGCAAAACCTCGAAATACACCAAAATAGAATCTCATCTCATAGTGGGGACTTCAATACAGTAAGTTAACATAGAAACAATGGACTTATACCCTAGAACAAATGGACTTAACAGGTATTTACAGAACATTCTACCCAACAACTGCAGAATATACATTCTATTCATCAGAACATTCATGGAACATTCTCCAAGATAGAGACCATATGATAGGCCACAAAACAAGTCTCAATAAATTTAAGAAAATCAAAATTATATCAAGTACTCTCTCAGACCACAGTGGAATAAAATTGGAAATCAACTCCAAAGGGAATTCTTAGAACCATGCAACATTAAATAATCTGCTCCTGAATGATCTTTGGGTCAAGAATGAAATCAAAATCAAGCTGGAAATTAAAAAATTCTTTGAACTGAATGAAAAAAGTGACACAACCTAACAAAACCTCTGAGATACAGCAAAAGTAGTGCTAGGCGGAAAGTTCACAGCATTAAGTGCCTACATCAAAAAGTCTGAAAGAGCACAAATTGACAATGTAAGGTCACACCTCAAGAACTCGAGAAACAAGAACAAACCAAACCCAAACCCAGGAGGAGGAAAGATACAACAAAGATCAGAGTAGAACTTAACAAAATTGAAACAACAACAACAAAACACAAAAGATAAATGAAACAAAAAGCTGGTTCTTTGAAAAGATAAACAAAATTGATAGCCCATTAGTGAGATTAACCAAGAAGAGAGAAGATCCAAATAAGTCCAATTAGAAATGAAACAGGAAATATTAACAACGAATATCACAGAAATACAAAAGATCATTCAAGGCTACTATGAACACATTTATGCTCACAAACTAGAAACCTAGAGGAGATGGATAAATTCCTGGAAATATACAATCCTCCTAGATTAAACCAGGAAGAAATAGGAACTCTGAACAGACCAGTAACAAGCACTGAGATTGAAATGGTAATAAAAAAATTGCCAAGAAGAAAAAGTCCAGGACCAGATGGATTCACTGCTGAATTCTATCAGACATTTAAATAAGAACTGGTACCAATCTTACTGAAACCATTCCAAAAGAGAAAGAGGGAATCCTCCCTAAATCATCCTATGAAGCCAGTATCACTCTAATACCAAAACCAGGAAAGGACATGACAAAAAAGAAAACTACAGACCAATATCCCTGATGAACATAGATGCAAAAATCCTCAACAAAATACTAGCTAACCAAATCCAACAGTATATCAAAAAGATAATCTACCATGATCAAATGGATTTCAAACCAGGGATGCAGGGATAGTTTAATATACACAAGTCAATACATGAGATACACCATATAAACAGAATTAAAAACAAAAATCAGGCTGGGTGCGGTGGCTCATGCCTGTAATCCCAGCACTTTGGGAGGCCGAGGAGGGCAGATCACTTGAGGTCAGGAGTTTGAGACCAGCCTGGCCAACATGGTGAAACCCCATCTAAAAATATAAAAATTAGCCAGACGTGGTATCTCAGCTACTTGGGAGGCTGAGGCAAGAGAATCCCTTGAACCTGGGTGGCGGAGGTTGCAGTGAGCTGAGATTGTGCCATTGCACCCCAGCCTGGGCAATAAGAGCGAAACTCTGTCTAAGAGAAAAACAAACAAAAACACATGATCACTTCAATAGAAGCAGAAAAAACATTTGACAAAATCCAACATCCCTTTATGATGAAAACCCTCAGCAAAATTAGCATAGAAGGAACATACTTTAAGGTAATAAAAGCCATCCATGACAAACCCACAGCCAACGTTATACTGAACGGGGAAAAGTTGAAAGCATTCCCCATGAGAACTGGAAAAAGACAAGGATGCCCACTTTCACCACTTCTATTCAACATAGTAGTGGAAGCCCTAGCCAGCCACAGCCAGTCAGAAAAGAGAAATAAAAGGCATCCAAATTGGTAAAGAGGAAGTCAAACTGTCACTGTTAGCAAATGATATGATTGTCTACCTAGAAAACCCTAAAAACTCATCCAAAAAGCTCCTAGATCTGATAAATGAATTCCATTAGGTTTCAGGATACAACATCAATGTACATAAATCAGTAGTACTGCTATACAGCAACAGCAAACAAGCTGCGAATCAAATCAATAACTCAACCCTTTTTACAATAGCTGCAAAACCTATGAATATACCTAACTAAGGAAGTAAAAGACCTCTACAAGGAAAACTACAAAACACTGCTGAAAGAAATCAAGACGACACAAACAAATGGAAAAACACAACCTATGCTCAAGGATGGGTAGAATCAATGCTGTGAAAATAACTATACTGCCAAAAGCAATCTACAAATTCAGTGCAATTCCCATCAAAATACCATCATTGTTCTTCACAGAACTAGAAAAAACAATCCGAAGTCATATGGAACCAAAAAACAGCCCACATAGCCAAAGCAAGACTAAGCAAAAAGAACAAATCTGGAGGCATCATATTACCTGACTTCAAACTACACTACAAGGCTATAGTCACTCAAACAGCATGGTACTGGTATAAAAATAGGCAAATAGACCAATGGAATAGAACAGAGAACCCAGAAATAAAACTAAATACTTACAGCCAAATAATCTTCAACAAAGCAAACAAAAACATAAGGTGGGGAAAGGACACCCTATTCAACACATGGTGCTGGGATAACTGGCAAGCCACATGTAGAATGAAACTGGATCCTCATCTCTCACCTTATACAAAAATCAACTCCAGATGGACCAAAGACTTACATCTAAGACCTGAAACCATAAAAACTCTAGAAGATAACATGGGAAAAACTCTTCTAGACATGGCCTAGGCAAAGAGTTCGTGACCAAGAACCCAAAAGCAAATGCAAGAAAAACAAAGATAAATAGATGGAACTTTTAGCTTAAACTAAAAAGCTTCTGCACAGCAAAAGAAATAATCAGCAAAGTAAACAAAGAACCCACAGAGTGGGAGAAAGTCTTCACAATCTATGCAACTGACAAAGGACTATTATCCAGAATCTACAAGGAACTCAAACAAATTCATACGGGAGTGCTGGGAAGGGAAGAGCATCGTCCCTTTAAATGATATGGAATGGAGGAAGGGAAGTGTTGGGTAGAAGAAGGTGTGATCCCTGTAGGGCTCCATCCCCACAGACCTAGGTGAGGACAGGCATTTCCTTCCCAAATGTTGCATTTCCCAAGACCACCTTGGCCTGCCACGCCCCCATCCTGTGCCTATAAGAACCCCCAAGACCCTAGCAGGAACACACGGTGGCTGGATGTTGTGAGGAACACATCGGCAGAGAAAGACACAAGTGGCTGGTTGTCGAGCAGACGTTGAGGAGCACGCTGGCAGAAGAGCACACTGACAGGCATTGGCAGGCCAGCCGGGAATCAACTGGTGGAATGATGCAGAGTTTGGTCAGGGCAGTCGGAGGAGAACTTGGGCCGCTAAAGGCCCAACTCCAGGGGAAAACCATTTCCCTCTGGCTCCCCCATCTGCGGAGAGCTACTTCTGCTCAGTGGAACCTTGCACTCAAATTCTCCAAGACCACATGTGATCCGATTCTTCCGGTACACCAAGGCAAGAACCCCAGGATACAGAAAGCCCTCTGTCCTTGCGATAAGGCAGGGGTCTAATAGACCTGGTTAACACAAGCCGCCTATAGACAGGAAAACTAAAAGAGCACACTGTAACACAAGCCCACTGGGGCTTCAGGAGCTGTAAACATTCACTCCCAGACACTGCTGTGGGGTCGGAGCCCCACAGCCTGCCCATCTGTATGCTCCTGTAGAGGTCTGAGCAGCAGGGCATTGAAGAAGCGAGCCACACCCTCATCGCACGCCCTGCAAGGGGGACAAGGGAACTTTTCCGGTTTTAAAATCAACAAGGAAAAAAAACAAATAATCTCATCAAAAAGGGGGCTAAGGACATGAACAGACAATTCTCAAAAAAAAGATATACACAGGGCCATCAAACTTATGAAAAAATGCTCAACATCACTAATAATCAGCGAAATGTAAATCAAAACCACAATGCAATACCACCTTACTCCTGCAAGAATGGCCATAATTGGGGTGGATGTGGTGGAAAGGGAACACTTTTACACTGCTGGTGGGAATGTAAACTAGTACAACCACTACGGAAAACAGTACAGAGATTCTGTAAAGAACTAAAAGTAGATCTACCATTTGATCCAGCAATCCCACTACTGGGTATCTACCCAGAGGAAAAAAAGTTATTATATGAAAAAGACACTTGCACATGCATGTTTATAGCAACATAATTTGCAACTGCAAAAATGTGGAACCAGCCCAAATGCCCTTCAATCAACAAGTGGATAAAGAAAACGTGGTGTGTATATATATACCATAGAATACTACTTAGCCATAAAACGGAATTGAAATAATGGCATTTGCAGGAACCAGGATGGAGTTGGGGACCATTATCTTTTTTTTTTTTTAGATGGAGTCTCGCTCTGTCACCCAGGC
The DNA here is from genome assembly GCF_009828535.3 of Hylobates moloch. NCBI lineage: Eukaryota > Metazoa > Chordata > Mammalia > Primates > Hylobatidae > Hylobates > Hylobates moloch. The sequence goes on from NW_026652293.1 coordinate 2,066,412, forward strand.
TGGAGTATAGTGGCATGATCTTGGCTTGCTGCAACCTCAACCTCCATCTCCCAGGTTCAAGCAATTCTCCTGCCTCAGCCTCCCAAGTAGCTGGGATTACAGGCATGCACCACCACGCCTGACTAAGGTTTGTATTTTTAGTAGAGAGGGGGTTTCACTATGTTGGCCAGGCTGGTCTTGAATTCCTGACCTCAGGTGATCCACCTGCCTTGGCCTCCCAAAGTGCAAGGATTACAGGCATGAGCCACTGCGCCTGGCCTGGAGACCATTATTCTAAGTGAAGTAGCTCCAGAATGGAACCAAACATCGTATGTTCTCACTTATAAGTGGGAGCTAAGCTATGAGGATGCAAAGGCATAAGAATGATACAATGGACTTTGGGGACTGAAGGTGGCAGGGAGGTAAGGGATAAAAGACTACACATTGGTTACAGCGTACACCACTTGAGTGATGGGTGCACCAAAATTTCAGAAATCACCACTAAAATACTTATCCATGTAATCAAACATCACCGGTTCCCCCAAAACTATTGAAATTTTTAAAAAAAGGAGAGATCACTATATATATACTATTTCATAATCTTTTATCTCAAGTAAATTTATTTTTATTGTGTATACGGGCTATAATGTGATGTTTTGATACATGCATACATTGTAGAATGATTAAATCAAGCCAATTAACATCACTTCATATATTTTTGTGGTAAGAACATTTAAAATCTACTCAGCAATTTTCAAGTACATAGTACGTTATTCTACTCTCTGCTCCTATGAGTTCAACTTTTTAAGATTCCACAAGTAAGTGAGATTATGCAGTATTTGTCTTTCTCTGTTTGGCTTATTTCTCCTAGCATGTCTTTCAGGTTCATCCCTGTTGTTGCAAATGACATTAACTTTCTTCTTTTTCAAGGTTGAATAGTAGTCCATTGTGTATATACACCATATTGTCTTTATCTGTTGATGAATACTTGGGTGATTCCGTATCTTGGCTATCGTGAATAGTGCTGCAGTGAACACTGGAGTGCAGGTATCGCTTCCACATACTGCTATCATTTTTTTTTAATATATACCCAAAAGTGAAACTGCTGGATCATATGGTAGTTCTATTTTTAATTTTTTTGAGAAACTGCCATTCTGTTTTCCATAATGGCTATGCTAACTTACATTCCCACCAGTGTACAAGGGTTCCCTTTTCTCCACATCCTTACCAATACTTGTTACCTTTTGTCTTTTTGATAAAAGCTATCCTAACAAGTGTGAGGGATATCTCACTGTGGTTTTGATTTACATTTCCCTGATGATTGGTGATGTTGAGCAGTTTTTCATATACCTGTTGGGCATCTGTATGTCTTCTTTTGAGAAACGTCTATTTGGGCCCTTTGTCCATTTTAAAATTAGGAATAACCTGCTTCTTAATATATTGTGAACATTTCCCACATTAATACAGATTTACCTTATCATTTTTAATAGCTACAATGTATTCTAAGGTATAGGTATTCTACAACACATTTAATGCTGCCATTTGCATTCTTATATAAACTCTTGAGAAATGCTAGGGCAGAAAGGCACTGCACAGGGGCTCTCAAACAGGAATGCACAGATCTAAAACCTGGCACAATCACTTACTATGTGATTGGGCATAACCCTTTATCTCCTTGGACTCAGATTCTATATCTATTAAAGGAGATAGTTTTTCTTTTCACAAGAAGCCATTCAATCAATTACTTGTTAAGGTTATCAGGCCTCACATGGCTTCCCACTTTATTTTACAAATGACTACTATTTTCCACAAGGCAAAAAACATTCAGAATCTCAGTGCTTGCTCTCTGCAAATCAAATCAAGCTTAGTAAATAGGACTTCTCTATGTGTACCTGTCCCTTTGTTTACATACAATGGCAAGTACTTCAGGCAAATTTTTATGAACTTCATGCTTCTTCCCTCTCACTCTACCACAGACAACACTTTCTCAATTTCCTTCTGAGCTTTCTAGATTGCTGAAATAACATTCCTGTCTTCAAATAACAAGGACATTTATTTATTTCTCAGTCACAAAGCCTTTGAATTGTTAACTATAATTTTTAATCCAGTTTAATTACCTAATTGCATTTATATCCAGCTGAATTTAGGATGGGCTGATATAAAAATGCAATCTCTCTTTTAGCATAAATAAAGATTGGCAAGTACTCACTTTAGTCAGTTAATTATCCTGTCCTTTTTTACCCTGTGCTTTTCACTCCTAAAGCAGTCTTGCCTTGAAAGAGAGAAATTTTACAAATTGACTTTTGCCTAAACTTTTCTCATCAACCATATGTTTAGAACCAGCCAAAATGTTACTGCTCAAATTTTAATAAGGATCATTACTGAAAAACCCCATTTTGTCATAAGGTGCCATCAAAAGGACTTAGTAACAGGAACCTATTCATGAAGCCTCTGGTTATGGTTCTCACACTAATGCTCTAGAGCTTGATAACAGCTATTTTCTCAGCAGAAAAGGAAGTTTTCATTTGCTGCACTCCTCAGTGCAGGTCAATAGTCACTGCACAGCTGCCACAGTCATCTGTTCCATTTAAGTGGGTCAAAGTGTACATTTAGGGCAGAAAGTCCTAAAATTTTATGAGTCCTATAATATGCCGATTAACAAGGCAGGATTGGAGAAGAAGGAAGAGCGGGGACAGGGACAAACCAGGTATCTAGGTTTCTGAAACTTGCATGGCACACACTGGAAGTATTTACTGATAAGGCTGGTATGAAATTGATGTGTTGGAAAGTTGGGGCATTTCCTCTTCCTTCAGGATGTCATGGTGAAAGAGGAAGTGGTCCATGGGGGTCGAAGAAATTTTGTTAGCTTTGAAGGTTAGCAAATGCTGGGTCAAATTTAAGTGTGTGTGTATGTGTTTTTTAAACAGTAATTAGATTATAACAGTATGAAAGTTAATGGTAAAAAAATTCAACCAGTACAGAGGGGAAGAGGGTAGAAACAGGATCCTCTTTTCAACTTTTTCATTTCACTTTTACATTCTTGGGCATTCCACAATTTTCTCTGTGCCTATTTGGCACATACAAAGGTATATATGTATCATACCTTAAAAAACCCCAAAATACAAATGGATTATACTATATATATATTACATGTTCTGCTATTTGCTCTTTTATTTTTACGTCTCTTCATGTAAGTACACATAGATGCATTGCATTATTTTTAACAGGTGCATAGCATGCCATTATGTGGGCCTACACATTTAAATATGGCATGCCATTTTTAGTACTTCATCTACTTAACTGGACCAACTCCTTATTGACCTTAAGCAATATATGAGATTTGATGACATAGTAGCATAAGACTGAGTTATTGCCCTAAATGCTTCCCTAAAGTCAGTTCCTTCGAACAATTATACGGAGTCTACTAACAGTTTGCAGCTTCTTTCTTTATTTTTTGAGACAGAGTCTTGCCTTGTCGCCCAGGCTGGAGTGCAGTGGCATGATCTCGGCTCACTGCAACCTTCGCCTCCTGGATTCAAACAGTTCTCCTGCCTCAGCCTCCCAGGTAGCTGGGATTACAGGCGTGTGCCACGACGCCCGGCTAATTTTGTATTTTTAGTAGAGATGGGGTTTTGCCATGTTGGCAAGGCTAGTCCCGAACTCCTGACCTCAGGTGATGCGCCTGCCTCGGCCTCCCAAAGTATTGGGATTACAGGCGTGAGCCACCGTGCCCGGCCAGCTTCATTCTATATGAGAGTTTGCCATCTGTCCTCAGCCTGCCTTTTCGTTCTTATCATGTACTTTGCTATTCTAGGATCACGTTACAGGACACTACTAGTTGCTTCCTGAACAAGCTGTGTACTGTCACATATCTTTGTTCATGTGGTTTTCTTGCCAAGTCAGCTCCTCCTTTGCCAGGCAGAAATTCTTCTCATGTTTCAAGGCTCTGATGACAATGTTAACTCCATTGTGAAGAATTCACAACTTCTTTCCTCTTCTCCCACAGAGCTCTCCTCTCACAGGGGAAATAGGTTCTGAGTCCCTTGTTTACACAGCTAATGGCTGTGTGCTATAGTTTTTGAATCTGCCTCCTGGACTAGACTGTGAGCCTAGAGGGCAGCTAATAATGGTTTACTCATCTTTAGGCCCAGTGCCCCTATAGTGCCTAGGAAGGAATTATTAAACAATGTTTGTTAAGTTTCATTACTGCTGACAAGGATACAGGTGAGGTTCTAGGGATCAGAAAATTGACTCTATAATTATCCTGCTGACTTGTGAGACTGCAGCAAGCAACTGAGACAGAATAGGTAAGGTTTCCTTCTCTTTAAGATAAGGATAATCAGGCCAGGCGCGGTGGCTCACGCTTGTAATCCCAGCACTTTGGGAGGCCGAGGTGGACGGATCACGAGGTCAGGAGATCGAGACCACGGTGAAACCCTGTCTCTACTAAAAATATAAAAAAATTAGCCGGGCGTGGTGGCGGGCGCCTGTAGTCCCAGCTACTCAGAGAGGCTGAGGCAGGAGAATGGCATGAACCCGGAAGGCGGAGCTTGCAGTGAGCCGAGATCGCACCACTGCACTCCAGCCTGGGTGACAGAGCAAGACTCTGTCTCAAAAAAAAAAGAAAAGGATAAGGATAATCAACTTTGTCACTCAATAATGCCTAAACCAGAGGTTCTCAATCCTGGCTACATAACAGACCTACTTGGAGCTTTGTAAAAATATAGGTACTTGGCGTCCACACCAGTCCCACTGAATCAATCACTGGGGATACACGGACTTGAAAAGCTCCCCAAGTAGCTATGATGCATAGCCAAGATTGAGGACTATTGGTTTCAACAGTGCTATGAGATCTCTGGCTAAAACACAGGGAAAGAGCGGTAAGCAATAAAGCAGGTGCCGGCTGGGAAAAGTAGGGCAGGGGAAAAGAGGCTGTGTCTTAGCACTTAAACCCTTCCAATTAATGTGTTAACTGGCGGGGGGGGGGCGGTTTACAAACCAGGGCCAGAAGTGAAGATAAGCAGCCCAGGACAGCAATGAAAGGTTGGCGTGGCAATTAGAAGCTTGGGAAAGCAGGCGAACATGATTTTCAAGATGGCAATGTGATTAGAAGCAGCAAATCTGTGGCTGGAAGCTGGCTTAGAGAGTCGAATGGTCAGTGTGCCAGCCTTTGGCACCCATGTCAGGTTGTTGCTTTGTAGTGCTCTTCAGAGTAACCCTAGCATCACCCAGAAATGGAGTAATCTAGGCATAACTCTTACTCCGATCTTAACCTGAAATTTTGCCTTGCTCTGCTAGGTTCTTTTTTTTTTTTTTTGAGACAGAGTTTTGATCTGTCCCCCAGGCTGGAGTACAGTGGCGCGATCTCTACTCACTGCAAGCTCCACCTCCTGGGTTCACGCCATTCTCCTGCCTCAGCCTCCCGAGTAGCTGGGACTACAGGCGTGTGCCACCATGCCCGGCTAATTTTTTTTGTATTTTTAGTAGAGACGGGGTTTCACCATGTTAGCCAGGATGGTCTCGATCTCCTGACCTCATGATCCACCCACTCGGCCTCCCAAAGTGCTGGGATTACAGGCGTGAGCCACCGCGCCCAACCTGCTCTGTTAGGTTCTAAAGAAGGCAGTGCTGCAGAGTGGTTCTGAGCATGTGTTCTAGAATCAGACTGCAAGGGTTCAGTTACAGACTCTGGTTCTACAACTTCATAGCTATGAGATTTTAAGCAAGTCTAACTTCCTTGACATTCAGTTTCAGTTGTTTTCATAATTAAATGAGATAATCCAAGTAGGTCCTTAGAACAATTATGCTAGGAGTCAATAATGGCTAAACGTTGTTATCATTACAACTCACATTTGGTCAATATGTAACTTTTTTGGTGACTTGGCTTCTAATACTAAGAATAATTAGTGGCACACTAAAAGTACATAGTTAAAAGCAAGATACTTTTCATCACAAATTTTAAAAAATGGTATAGTCATTAACACAAGAATTCCACCTTTGGGAATCTTATTTTAATGGGAAGGGGGACCCTAAATTCAGGGAGGAAAATACTCCAAGTTTTAAAATATTGGAAACAAATGTTTAACTACAGTAGAATAGCTAGGTAAATTATGGAACATTTACTCAAGTGTAGTATTTTAAATAGTGTTGCAAAAAAGATAACAGAAAGTACTTAAGGCTGGGTGCAGTGGCTCATGCCTGTAATCCCAGCACTTTGGGAGACTGAGGTGGGTGGATTGCTTGAGCTCAAGAGTTGAGCCCAGCCTGGGCAACATGGCGAAACCCCAACTCTACAAAAAATACAAAAATTATCCAGGCGTGGTGGTGTGTGCCTGTAGTCCCAGCTATTGAGAGGCTGAAGTGGTAGGATAGCTTGAGAGAAATGAAATGCGTATTCAGCACAACTATGGTTCTGTTAAAAAGAATCTATATGTATAAGGGAAAAACCTCAAAAAATAACTGGAAATGTTATTTAAAATTATGTCAAAGTGGAGGGAATACTGATGACTTTTTTTCTAAATCAGTATTCTCTAATGGCCTCATATGATTCTTTTCTTTTATATTTTCTAAAATGAGAGAGAGAAAAGTACATATAATGACAGACAACAGAAAGACATCCAAGTTCGTGGACCAGAAGATTTAACATTATTACGACGTCAATACTCCCATAACTGATCTACACAGTTACTGCAATTCCTATCAAAATCCTAGCTGGCTATTTTGCAGACAATGACAAGCTGAACCTAAAATTTGTATAAAAGAGACCCAGAACAGTCAAGACAATCTTGAAATAAAAGAAGAAAACAGAAGTAGAATTTCAAAACCTACTACAAAGCTACAGTAATGAAGACAATGCAGAACTATAATAAGGACAGACACATAGATCAATGGAATTGAGAAGTCAGAAATAAACCCTCACATTTATGGTCAATTGATTTTTGGCAGATTTTTACCAAGGGTGCCATGACAATTCAATGGGCTAAAGAATAGTCTGTGTAACAAGTGATGGTGAGAAAGTTAAATATCCATATGTAAAAAATTTGAATGCCTAACTCACACCATAACACAAAAATAAACTCAAAACGAATCACAGGCCTAAACTAAAAAACTAGAAGAAAGCAGTGGAGTAAATCCTTGTTACCTCAGAATAGGCAATAGTTTCTTTGATTTAATATCAAAAGCATAAATGACAAAGGAAAAAACAGATAAACTGAACTTTATCAAAATTATAAAGTTACATGTGTCAAGAGACACCATCAAGAAAGTAAAAACACAACCCACAGAATAAATCATTGCAAATCATTACATGATAAAGGACTTATGTCCAGAATATATAAAGAATGCTTACAACTCAACAATAAAAAGACAAATAACCCAATTAAAATATGGGCAGAAGATCTGCATAGACATTTCACCAAGGAAGATATATAAATGGCCAATAAGCACATGAAAAGATGTGCAGCATCACTGGCCATCAGGAAAATACAAATCAAAACCACAATGGGATACTAATTCACACCTGCTAGGATGGGTATAATGAAAAAGATGGACAATAACAAATGTTGACAAGAACATAAGAGAAATTGGAACCCTTATTTTAGGTGTTGAAAATATTCTAGAATTAGATTGTATTAATGACTACATAACTCTAAATATAGTTGACTCTCTGTATCTTGAGTTCTGTATACTGGGTTCCACAGCCATGCATTCAGTTAAACTACAAATTGAAAATATTAAAACAAAAACACGAAAAAAGATGGTTGTGTCTGTTTTTGTTTTAATATTTTCAATTTGTAGTTTAACTGAATGCATGGCTGTGGAACCCAGTATACAGAACTCAAGATACAGAGAGTCAACTATATTAGAGTTATGTAGTCATTAATACAATCTAATGTACAGACTTTTCTTTCCTGTCATTATTCCCTAAATGATATAGTAAAACTGTTAATATAGCATTTATACTGTACCAGGTATTTTAAGTAATCTAGAGATGATAAAAGTATATGGGAAAATGTACATAGGTATAGGCAAATACTACACCATATATAATGAATCTGAGCTTCTGTGGACTTTGGTATCTGTTGGGGGCTCCTGGATCCAATCTTCCATGGATCCTGAGGGACAACTGCATACTAAAAGGAACTGAGCTTTATCTTGATTTAACTAAAATCAGGACTGTATTAGGAGGATGAGGAGTATGAAGGTTTGATAGTGGTGGGACACAGGAAAGGGAGTTAAATCCTCATGTTACAAAGGAAAGAAGTTAATAAAGCTGAAAATTGCAAAAAATAAATAGAAATGCACAGAACTATTTAGAGGTCTAGACATACATATCAAAGAATCAGCAAAAAGATTTTAAAGAGGTTGCCTCTGGAAAAGGGAAACTATGAGGCAGAGGGTCTGTGGACTGCTATTTATCTTATTTGCTCTTGTAGAACTAGCTGACTTATTAAACTGTAATACTAAATTAATGAAAAAAATTTTTAGGGCTGGGCACGGTGGCTCGCGCCTGTAATCCCAGCAGTTTGGGAGGCCGAGGCAGGTGGATCACCTGAGGTCAGGAGTTCGAGACCAGCCTGACCAACATGGGGAAAACCCATCTCTACTAAAAATACAAAAATTAGCTGGGCGTGGTGGCACACGCCTGTAATTCCAGCTACTCGGGAGGCTGAGGCAGGAGAATTGCTTGAATAAGTGAGCTGAGATCATGCCACTGCACTCCAGGCTCGGCGACAGAGTGAGACTTTGTCTCAAAAAAAAAAATTAAAGCAAAGAGCAAGAACAAATAAGGCAGCACCATCAAAGACTACAGAAACCAGACTTAGAGCAAAAGACTCCTCTGAAGTCTAGTTCTGCATCTTATAAGCAACTAAATAAGTCATTAGAAAAATGAACCTGTTTATTTTCCCTTTCTCACCTTCAATTCCCCATTAACCTTAGGCCTTGATGGCTGAAGTAAAATGAATCTTTAAGCTTAAAACTCAAGCTTAAAGATAAGAAAGTCTGAAACAGTCACTGAGAGAATATAAGAATAAATGGACAGGGAAATATGATTGTTGGCCAGTAAAAGTCAACTTGAGGCTAGCAGTAATTAATTGAAAGTGAGCATTCCACATGGTTGTGTGTTTACCATGTAAGTACAACTATACAGCACATCTATTGATACCCTGAGGATCCACACTGTGGGTGGCTCATTGCTTGAAGATTTTTGCTCTTGGTTCATTGTTACCCTCTTCAACATTATCTCTGTCAATTTGTGGTGATTAAAAAACCCATGTACATGGTCTTTCCAATACCTTGGTTTCTCAGTTTCTTGACCACCTTCTTCTGTAATAATCTTGTCCTTTCACTCTCCTAAGCCACTTATTCTGTATCTTATTATTACCAATACCTGGAAATCTTCCATTATCTTAATTTCAATCATCACACTCATCACCACTTATTTTCCCAGCTCCCTTTAGTATTTCAATTCCAACAATCTTTTATCCTCAATCCGCTGACAGTACCACATTTACACTATCCCTTGGCCCCATTATGTCCTTACTTCCCTCCTGATATGGTTTGGCTGTGTCCCCACCTGAATCTCATCTTGAATTCCCATGTGTTGTGGGAGGGACCTGGTGGGAGGTAATTGAATAATGGGGGCAGGTCTTTCCCACGCTGTTCTCGTGATAGCAAATAAGTCTCATGAGATCTGACAGTATTATAAGGGGGAGTTTCCCTGCCCAATCTCTCTTTGCCTGCCACCATCCACGTAAAATGTGACTTGCTCCTCCTTGCCTTCCACCATGATTGTGAGGCCTCTCCAGTCATGTGGAACTGTAAGTCATTAAACCTCTTTCTTTTGTAAATTGCCAAGTCTCTTGTATGTCTTTATCAGCAGTGTGAAAATGGACTAATATGCCTCCTTACCAAGGTTATATCCTATAGTCATAATCATCCTCTTTGCATCCACCCTCAACTTCCTTCTTCACTTGCATTGCTAAACCACATCCCTGGTTAAATCCAGCTCTCTACCTATAGTATACTTGTACTTGCATAGCAAACCCACAACCATGTGGAGTGCTCACTTTCAATTAATTATTGCTAGCCTCAAGTTGACTCTTGAAGCCCAACAATCACATTTTCCTGTCCATTTATTCCTCTATTCTCTCAGTGACAACTTCAGACTTTCTTATCTCTTCTAAAATCTCTACTCCCTTTCTCCCTTATCCTCATTCGCAGTTAATAACCCTGATTCATGTTCTAACATCAGAACAGAAGGAAACTTCTGTAAGTTATGGCCATCTCATCTCTCCACCTCTCTCCCCACCATCTCTCAGTAGCCTACCTGCACCATGCTTATATATTCCACCTTTTCTCCAGTTACTATGGATCAACTATCCACGTTCCTGGCAAAGGCCTACCCTCCTACTGTGTATCAGATAGCATCCCCTCATGCTTAACATTGCCCCAGCAAATTCCCCTGCATCAATTTCCCCCTCTATACGATCCTGCCAATCACTGCGAAATGTTATATTCCTATTTAAAAAAAACCCCAGCAAACTTCAACCCTGCTTCTTTCTCCAGCTACCACTTCACTTCTCTTCTTTCCTTTATAACAAAACTCCTTGAAAGAACGTCTATACTTGTAGTCCCCAAGTCATACACATGAATGACACCAATCAGGCCACCATCATACCACCAAAACGACACTCATTAAGGTCACCAAATAACCCCTACAATTGCCTAATCCATTGGTCAGTTTTTAGGCCTCATCTTATTTGGTATGCCAGAAACATCAAATCAAATTCATCCCTCTCTCCTCTTATTTACTTGGCTTCCAGGATGTAACACTCTCCCAGTTTTTCTCTTACTTCTCTGGTTGTGGCTGCTCAGTAGGCATTAATGGTATTTGTCACCTCCTCAACCTCTAAACATCGGGGTACCCCAAGACCCCAGGCCTATTTTTTTCTATCTATAGCTATCTTCACCCTGTGTGATAATGAACCTCACATCTGCAACTTCAACCCTGAACTGCAGAATTAAACATCGAAATGCCTCCCTGACATGTCCATTTGGGTGTTTAATAATCATATCAAACAACATGCCTAAATGGAACTCCAGCTGTTCCCTCCCAAACTTGCTCTTCCTGCGGGGATATTTATCTAGGTTAATGACACTCCATCTTTTTAGCTTCTTAAGCAAAATCTCTGAAGTCATCCTTGATAACTCTCCCATATAGCCCCACATCTGATCCCTCAACATATTCTGTTGGCTCTGTCTTGTAAATATATCCAAAATTGAATGACTTCTCATCATAGCTTCTGCTACTACTCTGGTCTAAGTCACCATCATCATTTCCTGGATTATCTCAATGGCTTTTTAAAAGTAGCTTTTTGCTTTTACCCTGACCCCCTTACAATTTATCCTCAACACAGGAGCAAGAATGATCAAGTTAAAAGTCAAATTATGATACTCTTCTGCTCCAAACCCTCTGGTGGACTTTTGTCTATCAAAATAAAAGCCAAAGTCTCACAGAATTTCATTTTCTACTACTATTCCCTCCCTTTCCTTTGCCTGCTCCAGCCCTAGGGGACAGCCATGCTAGCCTCTCTGAGGAAGAGAAAATATGCCAAGCATGCTCCTGCTTTAGGGCCTGTGTACTTTTATCTGCCTGGGATATTCTTCTTTAAAATATCTATATGGCTTACTACTTCACCTTCTTTACTCAAATGCCATCTTTTCATTGAGGCCCCCCGGTCACCTAATATAAAATTTTGATAGCATACTTCACCCCTGCCCTTCTCCCTTTCCTATTTCCTTTATTCCTAAGCCCTTATTGTTATTTGACACAGTATACATTTTACTTTTTTATCTTGTTTATTGCCTCTCACACTAATATGTTAGCTCTATTTACATCTTCAGGATTTTTTATTCTTTTGTTCATTGCTGAATCCCTAGAAACTAAGAACAGGGCCCAGCACATACTGGGTGTTCAAGAAATACTTGTTGAATAAATCCACCACTGTAGTACCTTGTGTAAATGATAAACACAGTAGTGCTTGGGAAATACTTATCAAAAAGAATGAATGGCAAGAAGATACTGCTTCTCTTTAAAAACATACCAAAGCAAGATCAAATCTAGCTTATTACTCTGTACTGTCGGACTAAACTAGTCAAACCGTAAAAAACTTGGAAAGTATATGATATCCTTACCTAGGCCAGGTCTTGACTCTTTTTTCTTCTGAGAGGCCCAACCCACCGTGGAAAGTTTATCACCTCCTGGTTTCTCCTCTAAGCCTCTATTCAAGCGCCAGATTTTTAGTGTATTGTCATCAGAACAGGTAGCAATCTAAGAGGGAGTACCAAGAAGGGAATTAAGAAATTTCAATCAAAGATTCAAAATACATTAAAAAATAGGTGTGTCTTAAGGCCTTGTGACTGGAGAATTATTTTGTCTAATAAACAGGATATAGAAAATAATATCTTAAAGATCATGTACATCCATTTCTTGCTTTCAGTAATCATTCCAGATTTCCAACAAAGCTGACTCTTTAGTTTCTTCTTCATATACATTCTATTAGTATGTCTTTTGTTACTGGTCATTTCTTATCTAATCTAAAGTTCTGGCTCTTTATCATCTTCTGTATAAATACAAAATATGTAGTTAAGACACTCTTTTTACTCTTCTGTTAAATGATCCATCAGTATATGTTACCAACATTCAATTTCTACAACTTTCTTCTGAATTCTGCATGTTGTGCCACATTGCTAAAGTAATGGCACCATTTGCAAGATCAGACTTGGCCCATGACTCTAGTAGGCTGTGACAAGTAGAAGGAAACCATTCCTTTTGAGATTCTTTTCTGATAGGTAAAGGAGCAATCTGGGAAAACAAGTTCACTAGGCTGAAAGAAGTTAAAAAATAACCTTTGCCCCTTTAAAAATATCTGACTATTCTCGATCTTGGTCCCAAGCCTTTTATGGCAGAGAAAGTCCAGCTTGAAGAGCTTGTGGCAAATGGCCACTGGTACCAGAGCTGTTCCCCAGCATTTGTTTATATAATTTCTCTATTTCAGTCACTAAAGAGAAAGAAAAAAAGAATACACGTTCTCTTAAGTCTTGGCCCCCAAGAGACTGGCAGCTTTTTCCTTTCCTTACTGGGAGGCCAAAAGAAGATACACATATTTAACTGTTCAATATGAAATGTTTGGAATCTCACAGTTCCTCTATAGTTTATTAACAATAGTTTTTTGCAGAGCACCTACTATGTGTCTGGTAGTTTACATTCTTTATCTTATTTAATTCTCACATTCTAAAAGCTTTGTACTCAAATACTGTCATATGCAAAATGGGAATAAAGTTATTTGCCCAAAGTAACCACAATGAAATGGAAGAGCTAGAATTTAAACCCAGCTTTCTCCTATTCCAAATGCCAGACATTAAAAACACAAAAACAATACAAACCATATTTTACTTTCCTAATTCTAGGCTTGGGATGAAATTATTTTTAAGACTTAAAAAAGTAGCCAATAAATTAGTATAGGTAAACAGCCCTGCTATTATTTCCTTTGAGCACAGGAAATAAGGATAATTAATATATGATGTTTGAGATGCATAGGGGTAAGGATAATATATGACAATTGAAAAAAAGATAACATAATTAACTGAATAATTCGAAAATCATTCAACTTAGTAAGTACCATGAAGATGCAACACTCCATGTTAAAAGAAATTACATGGAATCTCAGAGGAAAAAATATCATTAATATGTAATTTTGGGTGATTAAAGTAATGACTTAAAAAAAAAAGAAAAGGTCTGCCATGAAGTTGAGCACAGAAATGGTAACAAGAATAAGGAGAAATCCACAGCAATACTGGAAGCTAGCAGGGATGCCACAAATAGACCAGACCATGAGAAGTTTCAGGAAGATAAAAAACAGATGGGAACAATAGGCAACGAAACCTCAAAACGTCATATGTGAAAGGGGAGACCTCCACAGAAATAAGATTTCCTGTAGCACCCAGAATAACTCAAAGACCAGAGGCAATGGGGTTTGGGAGAATGACTGGAACTTGAGCTACTATTACATGAAATTCCAATATATACATAGTTTTTAATGTTTCTGGCCTTTCTACATTTTAGGGTTTTTTTGTTTCTTAAAGTGTCACTATAAAAAAATTAAAAGGTGGGCATATTGTCTTCTTTCTGGAGTATCTAAAACATTTCAGACCTACTTACATAGTTTAGCAATAGATAACCTAACATGTTAAGACTTCACAGTAACCATTTTGTTAGCCATATGTGAAAACCCAAATTGGGCTGTCAAGATGTTACCTTTAATATACTACATCGATAATATCTAAAAAGTAAAAAAGACTAGTTCTCACCTTAGATTGTATTTTTATCTTAGATTTTAATAGAAAATTTTAATTAAGTTAACAACTTAATTCTACTTTAGGAAAGAAAGAACTCTAGGGAACCAGAAATCTATCCTTATTTCACAGGGCATAATACCATTATGGTATGGGTAGAGAAAAGCAGAATATGCCTGAGTAATGTGAATATAGATCCTGGATGGCCTTTAGGTCTTTAAAATCTCAACTTCAACATAAAAATTTGTATCATTCTCAAACCTTAGAAAAACCTATAAACCTGTGATCTACATTTTAAACCAACTACAGAGATTCATTTACAAACCTTTGTGAAGTCAGATGGACACCAGCACACAGACGTGACCTCTTGAGAATGACCCAGGAGCACAGTAGGAGGTTGCCAGGGTGTGGAGACCTAGTCCAGTCAAAAAGAAACAAGTCAGCAAAGCAATATTAGATTTCCCAGATAGAGGCCTTTAAATTCCGAAGTGTGTCTTAGAGAGCTTTAGGACTGTTACCAAAGGCCACTAGACCTGCCTAATTATAGTTTGGGGAAAAAAAAAATTTTTTTTCCAATGGGCAATGAAATATTTCTGTTACTGATCTGGGAAAACACAATGAAAACAGTCAAAATAAGTAAATAACATGAGCTTACACACCAGGATAGTTCTTATTTCATATCAGGACAACCTAGCCATATATATTTTGACTAAAATTCAAGACTGGCATTGTCCCTTATTCCTTAGGTGGTAAACTTTCTGGAAGGATGGTATCCATCCTTAAGTAGTCAACTTGACAACTCAGTCCTGTTTTTACACAGCGTAGACATTTTCAGATCCCTAGTCAGCTACTTCTAGGAACACTAAATTAACTGTGAAACCTGAAGATTTCTGAAACATGCTACCAGCTCTCTTGGGACAAGATGATGGTCTTCCTTCCAAAAAAAAGACCGTCCTCTTGTCCCAACAGAGCTGGTCACTAACTTTTACAAAATCCCAACTTATACTCCTTCATTTTGAGTTGGATAACCTTCATTCTGAAGGGGTATAAACTATATTTAACATGGCACTTTGGTATCCTTTCCAGAAAAACATTTTTCTCCTCTAAAACTGTATTTCAGTTAATTTTCTGAGAGAAGTTTTGAATTTTCAAGTAAGTGTCACTCACATTTTAATATATTTTAATGCAGAAAGAAGGGTCACATTGTACTGTCCTGTACATGTGACTAAGAATCATATTTTTCCATCATCAGATGCCACCAGTTATGTACATTTGACAGCATCATACAGCTGACTCATTCAAGAGATGTCAATCTCTTTCAAATGGCCACGGGAATTAATCAGCACAATAAGGAGTACAAACTCACATAACTATTATTAGCATGTGTGTTTCAAAAGAGCAAGGAGGTTGGGGCTGAGAGAAGTTATTCTCTTTTCATTTTCCTGAGGCTCTGAATCATGGCTCATTTGTATGAAGAAACTGGAGGTGACTCTGGAATGATTATTTGTGAGAATGACTAAGTAAACTTAATAGATTCCCCAGATTATAGCTAAGAGATCTGACACACTGATTGATAAGGTTATTCAACTCAATCATTAATACTCCTCTCTTGGCTTAAATGGTACATATGCAATAATTCAAAAGCAAAAGAAGACAAAGAGCAGAGTCTAACTTGTCTTGCTGAGTTAATTAAAATTTATCAGAAAGGAAGCTTTTTCCACATCTACAGGAATCTCACTTACTGCCTACTCCTACAATGGCACAGAGATAATTCATTCTTTCACAAGGTAATATATTTTAGAAAAGACTTTGAAGATCGTCTCTAACTATTAGTAGTCACAGAAATTTCCTTTCCTCCTCCATTTGGGATGGCCCCAGTCTATTAAGTTTCTCTTCACCCAAGGTCCAAACAGGTCTGGTAGCACCAAATTAGAAGGGAGAGGAAATCCTCAAGTTCTACTGAGCATCCCTGGTAGAAACACATTATTCTCTTCCATTGATTCACCCTGCTTATTGCCTCTAGCTTTTAATTTCATGATATTGGTCCTTTCTCAGTTTTTGTGTTATAATACCTAGGAGAACCTAAATGTGTACACCAAGGATTAAAATAAGTTTCAAAAAAAACCCCTAAATCCCCACCAATAGAATATATGCACATTTTTGCATTTTTCTATAGGGTTTCAGAGAAAAAAGAAAGAGATCCATTAGAAAAACATTTTGGAATATGATAACAAGGTATCAATGACGACAGTAAAAGTCTAAGCCAGGCATTTTACATAGCATTAAAAGTGAGGGGAAGGTTTCCTCAAAAAGTTAAACCATTATATGACCCAGCAATTCTATTCTTAGAAGTAGAATTCTGTTCCTACACTCCCAGGAGAATTAAAAACCTATGTTAAACAAGAACTTATACACAAATGTTCATAGCAGCTTTATTCATGTCAAAAAATGGAAAGAACTCAAATGTCCATCAACTGATGAATGAATAAACAAAATGTGGTCTATCCGCACAGTGGCATATTATTCAGTCATAAAAAGGAGTAAGTACTGACACATGCTATAACATGGATGAACCTCGATGTTATGCTAAGTAAAAGACGTCAGACACAAAATGCTGATTTTGTATGATTCCATTTATATGAAATGTCTAGAATAGCAAATCCATAAAGACAGAATGTAGTTTAGCAGGTGTTGGGGAGGAAGAGGGGATTAGAGAGTGATTGTTAAAGGACACGGGTTTTTTTCTGGTGTGATGATGTTTGCGAATTAGACAGTGGTGATGTTGGTACAACACTGTGATTACAATAGTAACTACTCCATTGTAAACTTTAAAATGACTAAAATGGTGAATTTTATGTTATATGAATTCTATCTGAATAAGGAAAAATGGGAGGAAGGGCGTGTTATGGGTTAAAATGAGAAACTAATTCTAACACGTTTTTATGAACTTTTATGCTTTGATAGTTTAGGACTATCCTAGGGTATAGTATGACTACTTCAAGAAAGATTCATTTCTTCTAATGAGATTCAGGTTGCTTTTAAATCCTTCATTTTTATTCAAATAAATTTTTATTTATTGTCCCTACATTATTATAAGAACATTATCATAATTACGTAACTCAATTTTTTAAAGCTTCCTTTCCCTTTTAAGTAGGAAGGAGACTATTAAGTCTAAGAGACATTTATATCCATGCATTTTGGAGATGCTCAGACACAGAAGACTGTCCTCTCTTACATATTCTACTTTTTGTAAAATGAAGACTTTAATTCAAGGCACAAGGAATCCCAAAGTTAAATCTCGTAGAACTAGAAGGTACCCCTAGAAGTAAATGGCTCTAACCTACAGATGTCATAAAGTTATTTTGTGTACTGAAACATATGAAGAATATCAGCACTTTTCCTCACAAAATCTCTTCTCTGCCCAGTTGGAAACCAAGTCTAAACTTTATTTCTGCCATGAGATCATTTACACTTCCTAAAGTGTCAGGCTCAACGTTTCACCAGTCAGTGGTAGAATGACTATGCCAAATCAGTTTATTTATAACCACTTCGATGCTATTCAGTGGCTATATCAGAAACAAACCAGAGAAAAGAGGATGGGGTAGGGGTGGGACAATAGGAAATTAAAAAGAAAAGGCATAATATTAAATCTTTTTAAGTCTTGGACCTCAATATCAGTCCGAATACATTATATTTCCCCTTTGCTGGGCAGTAGTGAGGATTAAAAGGCCATTCTCTTCTGTCTTAAGATACAAAACTCCCTTCTATTTTGTTTTCTTGTGCCCATGGGCTTTTGGCTTTTTAGCATAGACAAAATTCCAATACTTAAGAGAATTCTGACTTTTTGAACACGTAGAAGAGCAATCTAACAGCCCGGATACTCAGCTTGAATGGAATTGCTCTTAAAATACCACTCCTCCTTTTTTTAATCATGGAAAAGAGAAACTGAGCCACCTCACTAGGCAAATTCAAATTTAGGAGGTGCAAGCTTGCCAGGATCTCAAATATCAGAGCTTGTACACCGAGTTATGTGTGGACAGGCAGAAGAACATCACGTCTGAACCACGTCATTCAACACTGACATGTGACCCAGCCTAGGAATTAAAAAAGGGTAACCCATGTATGTGGTAGCCACTGATTGGTTGTCTGAAAATGGCTTAGAAACAACGGCCAACTATATTTAGTGTATATCTTTAAAGGCAGGAAGTATTCCCACAACCTTCATTCCCCGAAACAAAATTTTAAAAAGGCCTTTGCACTAGAGAAGAGGAAGGAACTTTAAGAATTGTCAAGAAAACTTTACACACACACACATAATATATAATTGTACACATAATTATGTATATATATAATTTAAAAATTTATTAAGAATTTAAAAACTGTATCAAGAAACTATACAACACACATGTAATTGTATAATTATGTACATATAATTAAAACTTATTAAGAATAATTTAAAAAGAATGATCAATACATAAGTATTTTTTGAATTATTCTTTATATGCTTTTTGTGATGTTTGAAAAAAAAATTTTTTTTTTTAACAAGAAACAAACTTTAAAAGATACAGACCTGTGGTAGGAATAAAATCCTCTAGTTAAGTTGGGAGCGAAAGTGGAGAAGGAAACATAGGCAAGACAGTGAGCAAAGAAGAAAGGAAAAAGGTAGCAAAATAAGCATTAAGACCAAATTTGAAACTGAAAATTTTAAATATAAGACAGAGCATTAGTGCCAGCGACATAACATTGTTAAAGTTAAAATCTCAAGAAAGAAGAATATTATAAAGAGGAAACTCCATCTTGTGATGGAGTCAAGTATATACTTTATAGGCATTTAAAAATACAACAAAGGAAAGAAATGTGCTTGTAGAAAAAGGCAGGCCCAACATAGAAGCATCTTGGATAGAGCAATATCTCTACCCTGTAGACTATTTAGGATATTGTTACTAAAATTTTAATAAAGTAGTGTTGCATTTTCGCAACTCCAGTTATATAGAAATCACTTTTTTTTTGTACTTCCCTCAGGATTGGAAGAAATTAAGCTGAAGAATTATGCTTCATACTAAACAGGTTTTACCCCTGTCCTAAAAAAAATTAGCAATATTACTTTCTAGAGCTTGGCAGGATAAAGAATGATATAACTTTCTCTTGAGAAGGGATTTGATACTATCAGAACTATGGGATCTATGAAGTTTTAGACGTTATGACTTTAAAACCCAAAATATGTGAACTCTAATCATTCAATTCACCAATGTGAAAGACATTTATGAAGTTACAGGGAAATCTAGAAGATAACTAATTCTTAGTCATGGGTAAACAATGCCTTAATGATCATTCTGAATTCCCAGAACATTTCCATAATTAATTATTCCTTCAAGAGACATTTTTCAGTAATAAGCAAGTGCTACCTGTTGTGTAACATTTTTATTTTCTCCACTGGACTTCAAACGGACAGCTTTAAATTTCTTAGCTTACAGTAGACACTTTAGAATTACTGTTATTAAAAAAGTTATTTAAAAGATTATTGGCCAGGCATGGTGGCTCACGCCTGTAATCCCAGCACTTTGGGAGGCCGAGGTGGGCGGATCACGAGGTCAGGAGATCGAGACCATCCTGGCTAACATGGTGAAACCCCGTCTCTACTAAAAATACAAAAAAAATTAGCCGGGCGTGGTGGCGGGCACCTGTAGTCCCAGTTACTCAGGAGGCTGAGGCAGGAGAATGGCATGAACCCGGGAGGCGGAGCTTGCAGTGAGCCGAGATCGTGCCACTGCACTCCAGCCTGGGCGACAGAGCAAGACTCCATCTCAAAAAAAAAAAAAAAAAAGATTAGTAAATAATGCTATTAAATATATAAAAATCTGATAAAGCAGCCATATCTACTTTAGTGGCCTGAAGATCAGCTACTTGTAAGGAGAGAATAAAGAATAAATTAATCATAAAAATATTTTTGAGTTTCTGTTTTGTGCAAGGCTCCATGGGTGATTCAAGCACAGGATCCTAGGGATCAAAATACTGTATTCTGAACGAGAGTTTGAAAACATAGGGCAGAAACTCAGTACAGCATGTTTTCCAGGATGCAGGACAAAGTAGTTAAGGTTCTTACCACTCTCTGAATTCTCAATTTCCTAATAATTTGTGAAACAGAGGATACGAATTGTCAATTTCTGACAAGCTATGGCCCTGAAAGTGTCATACATTCTGTAGCAGAGTAAGGTTTCAGCTATATTAAGAGCCAAGAGCAACCTTTACTAAATATCTGATGCAGGAATAGTATATAGCATGTGGTTACATTAAACTTACCTCATATTGGACAGAACAAATATTTGCAAGAATACTTCAGTCTAACACTTGTGGGTGAAGTTTAGCAACTTACCTTCCATATGTAGGCAGCTTCATCACTTGAGCCACTGACTAAAAACTGGTCATCTGGACTAAGGCTGGATTTTACATAAAAGGTAGAGTTCTGGTGTCCATTGAAAGTAGCCACTGCCAGAGGAAAAAAACCAAATTACTTGGCTCTTGTTATTTCTAGTGGTCAAATGGATATAGACAGCATATATATTCTAACAAGTTTTATCACTGTATTGCCTATTGAAGCAGATGATCTAGCTTTATCCATCAAATACAAGGGAACTGGACATTGGCAGAAAAACGAAACCCTAGAAGGAAGCTTTATATTAGATCCAATCTCATGAACTCAGTCTGAGTACTTGGTATGAAAAAGGCGATACCAAGAGAAAAAAATTTGATGGAAAACATTCCTTAAAAAAAGAATCCAGCCAATGTCCAACTTGCAGTAAAATGCCTTTATAAGACCCTCTCTCTCCAGCCCAGGGTAGGATTTTTTCCACTGCATAATATATTCATCTAATTTCCCCTTAGACTTCAGGCCTCTTGAGGATAAATTTTGTATCTTACTTTTTCCTCACTAGACTTTATAGTGCTTTGAACAGAGTAGATCCTCAAACATTTGTTCCATGAAAAGGAAAAAAAAAATCAGTGAAAAGTGTCATTTGAGTTCTGGTTAAAACTTACTAATAGCTTATCTGGGATGTGAAAATCATTTTAATCCAGCACTTTAAGTAGACTGAATGGTGGAAGAGCTAGTGGGGTAAACTATGTTTATATGTAAGGCACTAGATTAGGTTTAGCCTTCTCACTCTCAATGGCAAAAGGCCAGGTAACCCAATCTAGCATATGTTCTTGACAGGTTCTTCTATCCTAAGAAGGTCAAAACCTGAGGCGTCTGACATCAGAACACTACTAGGAAATACAAGAGAAAAATCTCAATTATTGGAGAATTTAAGGATACCTTTAGGCAGGAAAAAACAATCACACTCCAGAGAGAAAAGTATTAGTAGGGGACTTAACAGCTTTCCATAAGTGCTCACAGGAATCTCTTCCATTTTCTAGAATAAAGCTGGAAAAGAACTTTGTATTTATAGCTTTAAAGGAAAAAGCTATGCAGGCATAGCAAATACTCCTCACATCAGACATTTTTACTGTGAAAGTGAGGCAGGATATGAATCAATTTGTATCACCTATTATCACTGCAAAATAAACAAGCTCCTTTATTCTGAACATCGTTCTAAAACTGTAATTTTTAATCTTCCTCAACTCTCAACTATGAATGGAAAACTCTAGCCTGAATTTCCCACTACACCTGTAAGTATTTATTGCCCTCTGCTGGTCTAAGAAAGGCTGGTATGATATGCACTGTAAATGTTTAAACCTTGCTGAAAATCCTCCTAAAATGTATGTTGGCTTTAATGAGCTCAATTTAATCTTGCTTTGGTGATCTGGGCTCTTAAAGTACTTCAAAGTCATCCTTACGAACATATAAACACCATAATACAAAGCATGGTAGATCAAGTATCGAATCCAAGATCGATTCAGAAGTTTTGAAAAGGACAAGTAATTACAAGACGTTACACACACACACACACACACACAAGGCTGTCATTCAGTTTTTTTTTTTTTTTTTTTTTTTTTGAGACAGGGTCTTACTCTGTCACCCAGGCTGGAGTGTAGTGGCAAGATCATGGCTCACTGAAGACTCAAACCTCCCAGGCTCAAACAATCCTCCTACCTCAGCCTTCCAAGTAGCAGGACTACAGGTGCATGCCACCACATCCAGCTAATTTTTTTGTCAAGCTTAATCTTTTTGTCAAGATGGGGTTTCACCATGTTGCCCAGGCTGGTCTCGAACTCCTGGGCTCAAGTGATCTGCCAGCCTCGGCTCGGGTTTATAGGTGTGAGCCACCATGTCTGGCTGCCATGCAATTTTTAAGGAACAAATTGATCTATTAATCTATCTACCTATCTGTCCATCTGAACAAATGAAATTAAATAGAAGCACAGAAAAGGTTTACTAAATTATTAGCGAAGTGTTGGACAGCAGGACACTAAACTCAAGGACCTTTTCAGTGCCACACTGTAGCAAAAATTATATAGAAAGAGCTCTTGTACATCTGATAATATAATCAGGATTAGGCTTTATCTTTCAAGGAAAGATGCTGAAAAGTCTATTTTATTTGACTAACTAAATTAGCAGTTCTCCAAGCTCAGATTCCATTAAGGAAAATAGCAAAAGAAACACCTCTTTGGCCGGGCGCGGTGGCTCAAGCCTGTAATCCCAGCACTTTGGGAGGCCGAGGTGGGCGGATCACGAGGTCAGGAGATCGAGACCATCCTGGCTAACACAGTGAAACCCCGTCTCTACTAAAAATACAAAAAATTAGCCGGGGGTGGTGGTGGGCGCCTGTAGTCCCAGCTACTCGGGAGGCTGAGGCAGGAGAATGACGTGAACCCGGGAGGCGGAGCTTGCAGTGAGCCGAGATTGTGCCACTGCACTCCAGCCTGGGGGACAGAGAAAGACTCCGCCTCAAAAAAAAAAAAAGAGAAACACCTCTTCCCTTTTCTAAATACTATTGCTCCTGTTTAGAGAAAACCAGACCCAGTGTAAAGCATCAAAAATGCGGACTATGATGCTGCCACCGATACTAAAGTCCTAATGAGATTGCTTGGGGTGATCTTTGGAAACTTCTGTAAGATCTCAGCTAAGATGACAAGTTCTGGGCCGGGCATGGTGGCTCACGCCTGTGATACCAGCACTTTGGGAGGCTGAGGTGGGCGGATCATGAGGTCAGGAGTTCGAGACTAGCCTGACCAACAAGGTGAAACCCTGCCTTTACTAAAAATACAAAAATTAGCCAGGTGTGGTGGTGGGCACCTGAAATCCCAGCTACTTGGGAGGCTGAGGCAGGAGAATTGCTTGAACCCAGGAGGCGGAGGTTGCAGTGAGCCGAGATTGAACCACTGCACTCCAGCCTGGGCAACAGAGTGAAACCCCGTCTCAAAAAAAAAAAAAAAAAAAATTTTATATATATATATATATATATATAAATAAAACAAGTTCTGTACTTGAGATTTCTTGTTTATCAGCACATTTCACTTTAGTGGAAACTGGGTAACTCTGAGGATTGGTTATGGAATTCAAAGTGTTTTTGAAAGATCTGTAGATGAGGAATAACCAGGCTACTAAGATGTTGCTTAAGAAATTGATGTTCTTAAAAATAACGTAACCCAAATAACTCTCTTAAAGCAAGCCTGAGGCTGGTGATTTGGAAGAGGGAGGGGAGAGGATTAAAAAAAAAGAGGAAAGCATGCTTGAGAAACTTGGGTTTTCTTTTTAAAACTATCATTTATTTATTAGTTTTAAGTATCAATTTTTAAAGTTTTGAGGAAAAAAAAAGGTGAGGCTGGGGAAAACATCTAGAAATAAAAGGCCCTCTAACATTAAGGAGAAGGCTGAGGTAGGCTGAAACTATTTTGGGGGTCTGAGAAATTCAGCCCCCTAATTTTAACTAGCAGCCCCTAAAGAGGACAAAAGCTGAGCAGAAGTACTTTATCTACTCCACAGCTTATTAAATCAAACATTGATAGAATTCTAAATATAGGCCAAAGGGCATAATTTCAGGAGATACTCTCTATTAAAATAAAATTAAGTCACCATGTAAAGCATGATTCAGCTTACTTATGAAATCATCACAAGGAATGTACACTTAGGAAATTATCACTGGATGTAATCAAAGATGCTAAAGTCCTCATATGGCTTAATAAGTTCAGTTTAGAAGAAAACCCATTAAATTATCATTACCAAAAAAAGCCCATAATGGTTTCCTGGTAAGATAATTTGAATGACTAATATCTTACCTGGAGAAGTCTTCAACCCAGTCATATTAAACATGTAGATGTTATCGTCTGTGCAATTAGCAAATAAAGTAGAGCCAGTGGAATCCAAAATCAGACTTGAATATCCTAGAAAAAGGAAACTTAAGTTAGCATGTCCTGATGATGGTGAGTAGGTCTGAGGTTAAAATGTAAAGACAAAAATAGATCATTTCATAAGAATCATCATCAGAATTCTTTGTCCCCAAAATATACACAAACCAAAAACATTCTTCTGAGTTTTTATCTTTTGAACTTCACATATTAGAATTTTTCATATCAATGTTACTGGAAACTAGCCTTTTTTTTTCTTTAAATAAAAATTCATATCTCCCCCAAAAGACCTATACAAAGGCTTACCAAGTTTTCGAGTGCTGCTACCTGGGTACAGGAAAGACTTGGATGCTATGGGTTCTTGTCGATAAGCAGTATAATTCTTACGTAAATCCCATACTTTGATTATCCTAAAAACCAAGGCAAATAAATATTTTGTAGACCTTCTTCCAACCCCAAACAACTTCAATTACACTAAATGTGAAATGACTTTTCATCTAACTCCTCTGGCACATTAACTAGGTACAGTAAGGATACTTCACTGGGAAACAAATTAAAGTATCTTATACTGTTGTCTCCAATATCAGGCTTATAATTCTGACAGAACGGAAACAGATGTGATTTGACCCAGTGATGGGTTCCTGGAGTTTACTCTAAGGGAACGGAAAAGGAGGATGAAGGTTGAGTGCCGATAGTAATTGTTCCATTGTTTTTAGAAAAAACACTTCCTAAGCCTTTAATATTCTGCATATATCCTTTGATATCATAAGTAGCAAGTTCTATCCCTGTGGTTATATCTCCATACATAACTCCTTAAATAATCTAAACAAATTGTTCTGTGAAATAAAGTATTTTTTCATTTCATCTATTGAGATAATTGTCTTAATCCTCTACTTCTAGCATGAAGGCAACTTGAAAACACAGACCTGATATGAAATGACAGTATTCTTGGAAACAAACAGAGCAAGCTTTCACAGTCATTCACAAGCAGAACTAATAACCTTCAGATAATCCTTCATTTCTGCCTGAGAATTTGGTTCAGAGGGTTTTAGTGCCCAGAACACATAATGGAAATCCTAGTTTGGTAAGCCATTATCTTTTAAATTAAAAATTTTAAGTGAAGGATGCCTTGAGAGATATAATAGGAAGGAAGCTTAAAAAGAAAGAGTCTCCATTTGCAAAGAATTTATATTCTACAACGCAACCAACCAACAAGCATCACAGAGCAGACTTATTTGGAAGCCAAGAATTCAGACTAATCATGGATGACAGGTATGTGAAAGTCATTAGACCTTACTATCATCAATCTAGTTAGATTACTCCCAGAAATGTCAATTACATCCCCAGAATCAGATTTCTTCTTTTAGGATATTCTTAAACCTGAAAAAGACAAAACCCAAAGTAACAGAAATTTTACTCTTCAAAATGAGAATTAGTGACTAAATAATATTGCATAAGGCAAGCAAGCTACCCAGCCAGCTTCTTTTCTAAGATAGCAACAGCAGCTACCACTGCTCTTATGTGCTAGACAATGTGCTAAGCCTGACACATGTATTCTTTCATTTAATTATCCAGCAAGAGTCCTTCAACTAGGTATTTTCCAGTGTGATCTATAGTTCCTTTTCTCAGTTGGGGTACTTGCTATGTTGACATTGAAAGCACACACATTCAATTATAATGAGACTATGTGACTGCCTCATCACAGCTCATAAAAAAGATCTTATCGGAAGAAAAAAGAAATAGACTCTTACCCATCCACAGCTCCTGCTGAGACTAAGGTATTCTCGTCTTGAAAGAGGACCACAGTAACACTTTGCTGGAAATCCTGATAGCACAAGAAAAGAAAAAGAAGATTCTATCTTGGGCATCATAATCTTTACCATCAAGAGAACAAGGTGCTAAAAAACGACTTTTCTCCCCAGACTGACTTAGATTAAGTCTTCTCTAATAATCTCAATCAGATATATATGCTGACCAAGAGGTAATTTTAGCAACGATCATTAAGTTTTACTATACAGTGTTAATATTTCAACTTATACTCAAAAAACAAACTGGTGACTAAAGGATTTTGCTTGTCTGAGCCTACTGCATCTACTTAGACTCAGCCCTACTAATATGCTGTGTATCCTTAGGAAACTTATTTAACTTTCTTGTGCCAGTTTAATCTCTAAAATGTTGCTGTCTACCTAGATTATCATATAGGAGTATCAAAAGAATTATGAATAAAAGATTATTACATGCCCTGAAAAAGAGGCCCAGTGGAGTCATACCTCCTAATTGCTATTACTTAACAAGTTATCTTGGCTCAGAAGTGGATTAAATGTCTGAAATGTTACTCGTTTTAACTTCATATGGCCTCCACTATCTGCTTCCATTCATGCTTGTGTCCTGTTCATGGTGTGTAGTTTTAAGTCTTAATGTCTTAGCAGTCATACTTCCCCCAAAATATTAACTTGTACCCTACACACCAGGAATATGAAAAAAAATTACATTAAAGTGAGAAAAAGGGCAATTTTTTTAAAGCAAAAGTATACATTATTTTGAGCTCTGACTGTAAGTTATTAGAGTGGTACTATGTTCTACCCATGTGTTTCTCAATATATTTAACAATATTTTGTCAAATGCTTAAAAATAAGCTGGCCAGGCATGGTGGCTCACATCGGTAATCCCAGCACTTTGGGAGGCCGAGGCGGGTGGATTACGAGGTCAGGAGATCGAGACCATCCTGGCTAACACAGTGAAACCCCGTCTCTATTAAAAATAAAAAAATTAGCTGGGCGTGGTGGCGGGCGCCTGTAGTCCCAGGTACTCAGGAGGCTGAGGCAGGAGAATGGCGTGAACCTGGAAGGTGGAGCTTGCAGTGAGCCAAGATCGCGCCACTGCACTCCAGCCTGGGTGACAAGAGCGAGACTCTGTCTCAAAACAAAAAACATATTTTTCTGTAGTTTGTATTACGAAAACAACAGGTATTCTTTCCTCTTAGAAAACTGCATCACAGTACTTAATATGCTTCTTCAAACTACTCCCCACCTTTCCTAATGAATTCCACTATACTATAGGGGCGTGTGTGTGTGTGTGTGTGTTTGTGTGTGTGTGTAGAGAGAGATTTTTAGGGATGAGTAAGGTGAATTTTTAACATGTGCCTCAGGCAACTCTGATGCACACAGTATTTGAAGTGATGGCTATCTTAATTACCCTGATTTGATCATTATACATAGTATACCCCCCAAAATATGTACAACTATGTTATCAATTTTTAAAAATGTAGATATTGAAATTTAAAAAAAAATCATCACTTTCTGCTTAATGGCATGAGACAACATGATCTTATGTTTAATTCAATCTAATTCGTTAAAACCAAAATAAATTTAAAGATATTTATCAACGAGGCTATGTATATTTTAATTCCATCAATAATATAGGTAAATGGTATTATAATTCAGAACTAAAAATTAGAATTTGAGAACCACAAATGTAGGTACTGAATAAGCAATAAACCACTGATATCAAATGAGAATCATGAAGATTCTCATTCACTTAATCAATAGCCTCCCATTTATTCTATCCTACAGATAAGATCTGCACACATGTATACATCTGTAAAACCTTACCACAGAAGGAGCAAGTCCTTTTGAATTCTGTTTCTTCTTGGGTTTTGAAGGGGTTTGCTTGTCTGAGGTATTGTGAGCTCCACTGATTTGATTCACTTGCCTATAAAACCCATCTGAAAGATATTCCAAGGAAATTTAGGTTTCAGGATTCTTACATGCTGAATATAACATGTGTACATAAAACTTCAATATTAAGTAATTTTTGACCAAGTTGGTGAAATTAGAAGCCAGCAGAGCCAGCTACACTACATCTCCTGTGGTGAGACTATAATGTATAAAAAGGGAGAGATGTTTATAACAGCTTTAATAATTGCCAAAACTTGGAAACAACCAAGATGTCCTTCAGTAGGTGAATGAACTGTAGTTGATTCAGACAATGGAATATTATTCAGCACTGAAAAGAAATGAGCTTGATAAAACCATAAAATGACATGGAGGAAATGTGACCGGGGGAAGTAATATCAGTGGTTGCCAGCGCTTAGAGGGAGGTAGGGATGAATAACTGGAGCACAGAGGATTTCTAGAGTAGTGAAACTATTGTGTATGATGCTACAATGGTGGACGCATGTCATTACACATTTGTCAATATCCACAGAATGTGTAATACTAAGAATATATAACACTGATGTAAATTATAAACTCTGAGTGACAGCATGTGTTGACATAGGTTAACTGATTATAACAAATGTAGCACTCAGGTATAGGATGTTGTCAGTGGGGAAGCCTGTGTGTGGGCAGGGCAGGGGCTATATGGGAACTCTCTGTAGTTTCTGCTCAGTTTTGCTGTAAACCTAACTGCTCTACAAAATAAGGTTTATTAAAATTTTTCTAAATAATTTTGTTTATTTCAAAATAGCTAGAAAAATGGGAGGCTGAGGCAGGCAGATTGCCTGAGGTCAGGAGTTCCAGACCAGCCTGGCCAACATGGTGAAATCCTGTCTGTACTAAAAATACACAATTAGCCGGGCGTGGTGGCATGCACCTGTAATCCCAGCTACTCGAGAGGCTGAGGTAGGAGAATTACTTGAACCTGGGAGGTGGAGGTTGCAGCGAGATGAGATCACGCCACTGCACTCCAGCCTGGGTGACAGAGACTCTGTCTCCAAAAAAAAAACAAACAAACAAAAAAACAAGAAACAAAAAACTAGAAGAATTGTAATGTTCCCAACACAAAGAAAAGATAAATGTTTGAGGTGATGGATATCCCAATTACCCTGATTTGATCATTTCATGTTCTATATATGTATCAAGATATCACATATACCCCCCAAAATATGTAGAACTATGTTATCAATTTTTTAAAATGCAGACACACAAAAAATTTTTAATAAATTAACTAAAAGTGAACAGTGAGATAATCATCGTCTGCTTAATGGCATCATGAGACAACCATGAGCTTATGTTTAATTCAATCTAATTCTTTAAAATCAGGCCGGGCCTGGTGACTCACGCCTATAATTTCAGCACTTTGGGAGGCCGGGGTGGGCAGATCACTTGAGGTCAGGAGTTTGAGACCAGCCTGGCGAACATAGTGAAACCCCATCTCTATTAAAAAAATACAAAAATTAGCCAGGCATGGTGGCGGGTGCCTGTAATCCTAGCTACTCAGGAGGCTGAGCTAGAGGAATTGCTGGAACCCAGCGGATGGAGAGTGCAGTGAGCCAAGTTCACACCACTGCACTCCAGCCTGGGTGACAGAGATTCCATCTCCATCAATAATGTCGGTAAATGGCATTATAATTCAGAAGACAATATGAGATAAATACATGAGTGTAATACTTGTAACAATGACTAAGATCCTGAGATCTGGAACAGTGAGCAGAAATGGGGAATTATGAGTACATGCCCCCTGGTGGTAATCAGATGAAATCACTAACTGTTTCACTCAAAATTAAGTACAGGGTAATCCCAAATCTCTCAAAATTAAAAATAGATCTAGATAACCTTTTTTGTTGCACCTGGTATCCCAGACCATAATGTTGCCATCTCTTCCACCTGTACAGAATACAGCTGTGGGGAAATAAACATATTATTAAGAGGTTAACAAAACCAGTCAATGACACATATATTTCAATTTAAATTTCCTAGACTATCTATTATGTGCTAGGTACTGTATCTGGCACTGGAGATCAAACATTTAAAAATATATGGCTCAATAATGAATAGGAAAAAGGATTACAAAGAGCTTGAGATGCTAATGTTGAACCAAAACTTTATAGAATCACCCCTCTGTAAATTTTTAAAAACCCATATAAAATACTTTATATAGTACAGTGATAGTAAGAATAACAATCAAGAGTCAAAATACAGAGTGCTTCTTATTCTAAATGTTAGCTACTATCCCACGTTTTATAAAAATTATCTCAATCCTTGCTATCAACCTTATTAGGCAGGTACCAAGAGAGGCACAGAGAGGATAAGTAACTTGTAAAGGTATTCCTGGCAGTATGACTCCAGAGCTTACACTTCAAACCTCTAAACTGTATTGGCTCAGTATAAAAATATGGACCAGATCCGTATGAAGTCTGTGAAAGAGGTTGCCTCTGGGATGCAATGGGATTGGAGAAGGCACTATAAGAGAACTTCAGTTTATCTGTAATGTTTTATTCTTTAAAATGAAGCCAAAAAAAAAAAAAAAAACCCTGCTTCCCATGTGAAAGAGTGAGCACTTAAACTAATCCACTTGCATTAGTTGTAAATGGGATAAAACACGAAAACAGCTACCTGAGGGCTCTGTGGACACTGAATGAAAACGTGCAATTTTTCTTACTGATACATAATATTTTACATATTTAGGGGTATGTGCGATATTTTGATGCCTGCACAGAATGTGTTATGATCAAGTCAGGGTATCTGGGGTATCCATCACCTTGAGTATTCATCATTTCTATGTGCTGGGAACATTTTAAGTTCTCTCTTCTAGCTGCTTGAAATATACAATAATTTGTAAGGTGACAATAGTCAGGTATCGAACGATGGAACTTATACCGTCTATCTAACTTTATGCTTGTATCCATCAAGCAACCTTTCTTCATTCCCCCCTTGCACCCACTCACTTTCCAGCCTCTGGTTATTTATCATTCTACTCTCTACCTCCATGATACTGTTTTAGCACCCACATATAAGTGGAAACATGTGAAATTTATCTTTCGTCTGGCTTGTTTAACTTATATAATGTTGATGTGAATGACATTTCCTTATGGCCAAATAGTATTCAATTGTGTATATATTACATTTTTAAAAACTCTATTTGTTCGTTAATAGACAGGTTGATTCCTTATCTTGGCTATTGTGAATAGTGTTGCAATAATGTGACTGCAGTTATTCCTTTGATACACTGTTTTTCTCTGGATCAACACCCAATAATGAGACTGCTAGATCAATGGTAATTCTATTTGTGGTTTTTTTTTGAGAAATCTTACTGGTTTCCATAGTGGCTGGACTAATTTACATTTCCACCAACAGTGTACAAGAGTTCTCTTTTCTCCACATCCTTGCCAGCATGTTTCGTTTAATAATAGCCATTCTAACGGGGTTAAGATGATATCTCACTGTGGTTATTAGTCATGTTGAGCAGTTTTTCATATACCTGTTGGCCATTTGTATGTCTTCTTTCGTGAAATGTCTATCCACGGTCTTTGCCTACTTTTTTTTTTTTTGAGACAGGATCTCACACTATCACTCAGGCTGGAGTACAATGAATGGTGTAATCACCGCTCAGGGCTCGGTGATCCTCTCATCTCAGCCCCATAAAGTAGCTGGGACTACAGTAGTACACCACCATGACCAGTTAACTTTTTTGTATTTCTTTGTAGAGTCAGTTTTGCCACATTGCCCAGTCTGTTTGCCTACTTTTTAATATTCTGTCTTTTCTACTGTTGAATTGTTCGAGTTCCTTGTATACATTCTACATATTATTCCCTTATCAGATAAATAGTTTGCAAATACTTCCCATTCAAAAGGTTTTGGCATGCAGAGGCTTTTTAGTTTCGTATAGTCTAGTTTATCTATTTGTTCTTGTTGTCTTTGCTTTTGAGTTCTTGGCCATAAAATCTCTGCCTAAACCAATATCCTGAAGTGTTTTCCCTATGTTTTCTTCTAGTAGTTTTATTGTTTCAGGTCTTACATTTAAGTCTTTATAATCCATCTTGATTTTTTTTTTTTTTTTTGAGACTGAGTCTCACTGTGTCAACCAGGATGGAGTGCAGTGGTGCTATCTTGGCTCATTGCAATCTCTGCCTCCTGTGCTCAAACGATTCTCATGCCTCAGCCTTCCAAGGAGCTGGGACTACAGGCGTGCCTACCATGTCAAGCTAATTTTTTGTATTTTAGTAGAGGTGGGGTTTTGCCATGTTGCCCAGGCTGGTCTTGAACTCCTAAGCTCAGGCAATCCACCTGCCTTGGCGTCCCAAAGTGCTAGGATTACAGGCATGAGCCACCATGTCCGGCCTGTCTTGATTTTCTTTAATATAGTGAGATGGAGGTACAGTTTCATTCTTCTGCATGTGGATACCCAGTTTTCCCAGCACCATTTATTGTATGTTCTTGGCACCTTTATTGAAAATCAGTTGGCTGTAAATATATGGATTTATTTCTGATTTCTCTATTCTGTTCCATTGGTCTGTGTCTGTTTTTATGCCATGCTGTTTTAGTTATTATATTAGCTATATTCTTTTTGCTTAGGATTGCTTTGGCATTTGGGTTCTTTTTGGCTCCACATAAATTTTAGGATTGTTCTTTCTACTTCTGTGAAAAACGATGTTGGTATTTTGATGGGGATTGCACTGAATCTGTAGATTGCTTGGGTAGTATTGCCATTTTAAAAATAATAATTTTTCCCATCCATGAGCATGAGGTCTCTTTCCATTTGTCTCCTCTTTAATTTCTTTGATTGGTGTTTTATACTTTTCCTTGTAGAGATCTTTCACCTCTTTGGCTCAATTTATTCCTAGGTGTTTTTTTTTTGTAGCTATTGTAAATGGGATTACCTTCCTGATTTCTCTCTCAGCTAATTCATTATCGATATATAGAACTGCTATTTTTTTTTGTATGTTGATTTTGTATCCTGCAACTTTTAATGAATTTATCAGATCTGAGGTTTTTTTTTTTGTAGACTCTTTAAGTTTTTCTAGATATAAGATCATAACATCAGCCAAGGAAAATATGACTTCTTTTCCAATTTGGATACTTTTTACTTCTTTCTCTCGCCTGATTGCTCTGGGTAGAACTTCCAGTACCATGTTGAATAGGAGTGGTGAAAAGTGTGCGTCCTTGTCTTGTTCCAGTTCTCAAGGGAAAGGCTTCTAGCTTTTTTCGATTCAGTGTGGTGTTAACTGTGAGTCTGTCATATACAGACTTTTTTATGTTGAGATATGTTCCTTCTATGCCTAGTTGGTTGAGAGTTTTTTAATTCGGAGGGGATGCTGAATTTTGTCAAATTATTTTTCTGTATCTACTAAAATGATCATATCGTTTTTGTCCTTCATTCTGTTGATGTGATGTATGTATCATGTTTATCGATTTGTGTATGTTGAGCTATTCTTGCATTCCTGGGATAAATCCCACTTGATCATGGTGTTTTTTTTTTTTTAATGTGCTGTTGAATTCAGTTTGCTAGTATTCTGTTGAGGATTTTTGCATCTATGTCTGTATGTTCTGTAGTTTTTGTTTGTGTCCTTGTCCTTGTCTGGTTTTGGTATCAGAATAACGCTGGCCTTGTAGAATGAGTTAGGGAGAATTCCCATCCTTTTCAATTTTTGGAATAGTTTGAGGAGAACTGGTGTTAGTTCTTTAAAAGTTTGGTAGAATTCAGCAGTGAAGCCATCTGCTCCTGAACTTTTCTTTGTTGGAAGACTTTTTATTATTGCTTTGATCTTGTTACTATTGATTTGATTAGGTTTCCTATTTCTTTCTGATTCAGTCTTGGTAGGTTGTATGTGTCCTGTAATCTATTCATTTCCTCTAGGTTTTCTAGTTAGTGTATAGTTGTACACAATAGTTTCTGATGATCTTTTGTATTTCTGTGTTATCAGTTGTAATGTTTCCTTTTTCATTTCTGATTTTATTTAAGACCATCTTTCTTTTTTTTCTTGGTTAGTCTAGCAAGTACTTTATTAATTTTATCTTTTCTAAAAACCAACCTTTTGTTTTGTTGACCCTTTTTCTTGTTTTTTAAGTCTCTATTTTATTTAGTTCTGCTCTGATATTTATTATTTCCCTCTACTAATTTGGGGTTTGGTTTGTTCTTGCTTTTCTATATGCCATGAAAGCTTTTGTCATTCATCTTTATTATTTTTTCTCTATTTTTGTCTGACTAGGTTATTTTAAAAGATCTTCAAAACGTCTTCAGGTTCTGGGATTCTTCTGCTTGATCTAGTCTATTGTTGAAGCTTTCAAAGGTATTTTGTATTTCATTCAATGAATTCTATAGTTCCAGAATTTAGCTCTATTTTATGATACCTATCTCTTTGGTAGATTCCTCATTCATTTCCTTAATTATTTTTTTGTTTCTTTGTATCGTCTTTCAAAATTCTCTTGTCTCTCACTGATCTTCCTTAGTGTCAATATTTTGGATCATTTTTCCAGGATTTTGAGAATTCCTTTTTGATTGGGATTTGTTGCTGAAGAATTACTGTGTTCCTTTGGATGTGTCACATATCCTTGCTTTTTGATTTCTCTGTGTTTTTATGTTGATATTTGTGCACCTGGTGTAACAGTTGCTTTTTCCAATTTTTTGAATTTGGTTTGTAGTGGAGAACATTTTCCTGAAGATGTATCTATGGTGATGGTTGGAAAGGACACTTGGCTTTGGTTCTGGATGCATGCAGTAGCATAGTCTCTATCATTCCTTTTGGCCACAAAGAGTCATTGGTATCCAGTTTCGTTGGTAGATTAGAGTGTGGCTGTTAGTGCAGACTGGTTAAGTTTTGCCAGAAACTGAAATACCAGGTGGGCCAGTCTTTAGGCCCCAGTGGTGGCAGCAGTGGTCTGAGCCTGTGTGTCCTTTGGCCCCAAGGCAGCATACACTGGCACTGGTGTTAATGGATCCAGGCAGGTAGGTTCTTGGGCCTCCAGATGGCTTACTCAGGTATTGGAAATGGCAGCAGTGGGCCAGGTGGGTGGGCAAGTTCTTGAGCCCCTGGGCAGAGGTGTGAAGTGGTGTGGATGATGATAGCAGTGATGAAAAAATCCCCTGGAACCCAAGTGTTCCATACAAGTGTTGGCGGTGGCTGTGACAGGTTGGGCAGGCCAGTCCCTAG
Organism: Hylobates moloch; assembly: GCF_009828535.3. Lineage (NCBI taxonomy): Eukaryota > Metazoa > Chordata > Mammalia > Primates > Hylobatidae > Hylobates > Hylobates moloch. Next base: position 2,101,903 of record NW_026652293.1, read on the forward strand.
ACCTGCAGATTGCATGTACAGGTTGGTGCCAGCTATGGTGGTAGCAGCAGATTGAGTAGGCCCAACTTTAGACTCTAGGAGGAGTGCTCAGGCACCACTGGTGATGAACTGAACTGGGCAATCCTCAGGCCTCCCAGAGGGTGTGCTTGGGTAGTGGCGGGTATGAAGCCAGGCTGGGTGGAACTGCCCTCAGTGACTGGTGGTGCATGCAGGTGCTGGCTATGGAAGGCAGGGGTGGGGTGATCCCCAGGCTTCCAGTGGAATGCTCAGGTAAGGGGCAGCAGCAGCTATGCTGCAGTACTGACATGGAGAGTTGGGTTGCTTTCCCTGGGAGTACCCATAGGCAGGCAGTTAAGGGACTGAGTTTTGCTTACACCTCTGCCCTGCAGCAGCCCAGAGTGGTGCAGGTTGCAGGCAGTGGAATTTGTCCTTGAGGGGTATGAAAATGTGCAGCTGCCCCTCCACTCAGAATGAGGTCGCTGTGTGTGGTTCCCACTTCAGCCTGGGTGGCAGGGCAGGACACAGTCTGGTGGGGGCTGGGCTCTGAAAATCAGTGTTACAGCTGCTTAGGACTTGAGGGTTTGTAGGACCCAGTATGATATCTCTCTGGAGCAATGCCTTCACGAAGTCTCCAGGCAGCTCCCTATGTTAGTCTCAGGGTCCGTGAGCATCAAGGGGTCTCCCATGGCTATTATTAGGGTTCGCAGTGGGTATTTGGGCTGCTGGGGGTCTCTCACTTACTCTTTCCCTGCATAGGAAGCCTCTCCAGATTCCTAGCTGATCCCAGCCAAACAGGCTGCTTTACTTTTCTCTCCTTCCTTGCGTCTGGAGCTTCTTGTCACTTCTCTGTTGAATCCCAGTGTTCTTTCTTAGATGATGTATTTGAAGTGTAATTATCTACGATCTCACTATCACTGTAATATCTCACTATTTTGGTTCCACTCTGTGAAAGAGGTGAGTACCAGATGCATCTAGTCAGCCATGTTGAAACCATTCATCTAATTAAGCACTTTTTGTCAGGCACTATTCATTCCTTTTAACAGCTTTGGTTGTACAGACTCTCACTTAGGTTCATTTTTCCTCTCTTTTGTTGGAATTTACTCCGCCTAAAATAGAAACTGTTGTTTGGGGATAAAGTTTACTCCTCCCTTTAAGTTACCACTTTCCTCCTTTTTTTTTTTTTTTTGAGATGGTATCTCGCTCTGTCATCCAGGCTGGAGTGCAGTGGCACGATCCTGGCTCACTGCAACCTCTGTCTCCCAGGTTCAAGGGCTTCTCCTGCCTCAGCCTCTCGAGTAGCTGTGATGACAGCCATGTGCCACCACACCCGGCTAATTTTTTACATTTTTGGTAGAGACAGGGTTTCTCCATCTTGGCCAGGCTGGTCTCGAACTCCTGACCTCAGGTGATCCACCCACCTCAGCCTCACAAAGTGCTGGGATTACAGGCATGAGCCACCGCGCCCGGCCCACTTTCCTCTTAAACATGCAATTTTTGGAGGAGAGTCAACATCTTTAGCAAATGATTGGCCTGAGATTAAGTTACTGGGTTTTTTTTTTTGTGGTTTTACTTTGAGGACAGCCAAAGTTGCAGCATTAATACCAGGCAGCTAAAATGCAAATTAAAAAATCTGCCATCTTTCAAGCCAGAAGAACCAGGAAAAGGAGACTGGGAGCAACAAGAACAGTCAGAGTGAGGGGATGGGGAAAACCTGGAGACAGCTAGAGAAAGAGAACCCATAATTCCGTGTTTAAACTCAGTCCAAGTCTCTGGCTGACCCCTGTACCATATGGGCAAGAGAAACTGAAAGCAGTTTGCAGCTGAGGCTTAAACTAAAGAAAATAATTGAGGTAAGATCCACTGCCCTCCTGTAGGTGTGACAGTCTTCAATTTGCATCTAAACAAGTGTATTGCCTGTTAAAAAAGGAACACCAACTCTTTTCTAAGCAATATAACAGAATCTAGAATCCAACATACCACTTGCAACGTCCTGAATATAATCTTAAATTACTTGACTTACAAAGAGCCAGGAAGTGAATTATTCTCAAGGGAAAATAAATCAATGGAAGCCAATCCCAAGATAATCCAGATATTGATTTATCAGATAAGGTTGTAAAGGATACATAACCATGTTAAATGAGTTAAAGAAACGTACACTTAGCCTGGGCAACATGGCGAAACCCCATCTCTACAAAAAATACAAAAATTAGCCGGGTGTAGTGGCATGCACCTATAGCCTCAGCTACTTGGGAGGCTGAGGTGGGAGGATCGCTTGAGCCTGGGAGGCAGAGGTTGCAGTAAGCAGATTTCGCCACTGCACTCCAAACTGGGTGACAGAGTGAGACCCTGTCTCAAATATCAACAACAACAACAAAAAAACAAAAAAAAAAGATGATAAATTTCAGCAGGAACCAAACAAATGAAGGTCAGGCACTGTGGCTCATGCCTGTAATCCCAGCATTTTGGGAGGCCGAGGTTGACAGATCCCTTGGGCCCAGAAGTTCAAGACCGACCATGGGTGAAACCTCATCTCTACAAAAAATACAAAAAGAAATTAGCCAGGCATGGTGGCATGCGCCTATGATCATGCTACTGCCCTCTAACAGGGCAAGACCTTGTCTTAAAAAAAAATAAAAAAATTTTAAAACTGAAAACCAGTATCTGAAATAAAAAAAATTCACTGGATAGGCCTAAGAACAGACTGGAGAAAATAGAGAAAGCAAACTTTAGGACAAATTAATAGAAATCATTCAATTTGAAGAAGAGAGAGAAAAATAGAACTGAACATTAGGCTAAATTAAAGAAGCCGGTCACAGAAGACCACATGTTGTATCATTCCATTTGTATGCATGTGTATAATAGTCAAATCTATAGAGACCAAAATTACTAAGTAGTTGTATAGGGTTGGAAGGAATGGGTGAAAGTACTGCTAATGCGTTCAAGTTTCTTTTTGGGCTGATGAAAAGATTCTAAATTTAGATTGTGGTGATAGCTGCACAACTCAGTGAATAAACTAAAAACCACTAAAACGTGCACTGTAAATGGATTAATTTTATGGCTTGTTCATTTTATCTTAAGTTTAGGATAATTGAAAAAAAGAAAACCTCAAGGATGCATGGGATAATTTAGAAAAGTCAAATAAGTGAGTAACTGAAAATATATATATATGAGTAATTAAGGTACCAAAAGAAGCAGGGAGGAGAGAGAATATGAATAAATTAGGCAGAAAAAAATATTTCTTTCTTTCTTTTTTTTTTTTGAGGCAGAGTCTCGCTCTGTTGCCCAGGCTGGAGTGTAGAGTGCAGTGGTGCGATCTCAGCTAACTGCAACCTCCACCTCCCAGGTTCAAGCGATTCTCCTAACTCAACCTCCTGAGTAGCTGGGATTACAGGTGCCCACCACAACGCCCGGCTAATTTTCGTATTTTTAGTAAAGATGGGGTTTCATCATGTTGGCCTGGCTGGTCTTGAACTCCTGACCTCAGGTGATCTGCCTGCCTCAGCCTCTCAAAGTGCTTGGATTACAGGCCTGAGCCACCATACCTGGCCCAGAAAAAGTATTTCAAGAAATGATAGAAAAATTCCTATTCAGTAGAAAGGAATTTACAAATACAAAAAGCTCAGCAAGCCTCAAACAGGAAAACTGTGAAGGGAACCATGACTAGACATACCACAGTCAAACCGCTAGAAACCAAAGACAGAAAATCCTGCAAGTGGTCAGGAAAAACAGCATATTATATACAGGGAAATGATTTTAACAACCACAGAGTTCTCAATGAAAGCAGAGATGATAGTGGAACAACTTCAGGCAATGAAAGGAAAAAAAGCTGTTGACCCAGAATTTCATATCCAACAAAAATGTCCTTCGAGAATGATGATGAAATAAGGACATTTTCAGGTAAAGAAAAACAAAGGTAAATTATTACCATCAGACTCGCACTATAAGAAATGTTAAATGAAGTTGTTCAAGGAAATGATATCAGAGGAGAGGAAAAAGATGGCATTGCCAGGGAGAAATCATGAGTTCAGGGAGGAAATTGTGGGCTCAGTTTTTTATATGTTGAATCTGAAGTACTTGCAGAAAGGCTAAGGCTAGGAATATAGATCTGGGTCAACACAAGTAGGATGAAAAACAAAACAAAACTGGTACAGATGAAACTGTCCAGGAAGGTATAGGTTGAAAGCAAAAAAAAGGCTAAACACCAAATCCTGGGGCTTGCTAACACTTCAAGCTAGGTAAAAGCAACTATGAAAGAATAAAGAGAAGGACAGAAGGAGTACCTGAGGGAGTGGGATATCACAGATTCTAAGCAAAGACTTTTACTGAAATTTTATAAAAGACCAAAAGTGTAACATATTATACAAGCAGAAGAAAAGACCTGAAAAGTTTCATGCTTTCTGAAAATTAGATAATAACCTCAGCAAGAGTGATTTCAGGAAGATGGCTAGATGTGGAAAATAGATTAAACCAAATAAAAGGAGATGGAAAATATGAAACAGTAATAACTAAAAGAGAACACAGGGTTAAGATATTTGGGAAAATAGGCCACAGACATTCTTGAGTCTTTCCTAAGGAGAAACAGCCAATAGAGAGGGAGAACTTGAAGATACAGGGTAGTGGGGATACATGTGATGGTGGAAGGTCTTGGGAAGGATCAAGAATGTTTCTCAATTTTAGCTACACATTGGAATCCCTTGAGGAACTTAAAAAAAATAAATGCCTGGCCTATTTGCAAGAGATTCTCATTTAATTAAAACTTGAGAATGAAGAATGAGAAAGAAGGTGTAAATATAGATAAGTCTGTAGGAGAGGAAATAGAAATACATTTATAATCAATTTTAATTATCCACTAAAAGTTCTAATACCTGCCCTTTTGCCACACGAAGCACTTATCTGAGCCCATTTTCTTTGCTTTTAGTTGGTAGATACTTAGGGAAGGCAAATTCCATTAGCATGACTATGTCCAGTTAGGATTATATGTATCCTACCCACGTAGGGTGGAAGGAACTGGACCAAAGATGTTTTCTACCATACTACCTACAAAAACCCCCACAAAACACTAAGTATTTATATGGTCCTCTGATTGATTATAGATAGATCGATTGAGATTGATTATAGATAGATCGAGTTAATTAATTTATTTTGAGACTGGGTCTCACTCTATTGCCCAGGCAATACGTGTACGATGGCACAATCATAGCTCCCTACAGCTGGAAACTCCTGGGCTCAAGCGATCCTCCCACCTCAGCCTCCCAAGTAGCTTGGACTATAGGTGCATACCACTGTACCAAGCTAATTTTTTATTTTCTTGGATATAGGGTCTCACTATGTTACCCAGGCTGGTCTTGAGCTCCTGGCCTCAAGCAATCCTTCTCAGCCTCCCAAGTTGCTGGGATTATAGGCATGAGCTACCATAATGAGCTCAGATTAAAAAAAAAAAAAAGTATTCATATTTCACCTTACTTTTTTGTCTACAATATTTTTGTGACCTAAATAGACCAGGTATTTATCTCATAAAATTAGAAAACGAAGGCCAAAGGAGGTAAAAGTCACTTTGCCCAGGAGGCCAGAATAAAACAAAGGGCTTCCATGTTTAGTTGCAAAGGTTTGCCCTGCAAGAGGGCTTATGGCTGATGGAGTGAGTGGAGCTATTATCTATCCTGTTTTACCAAAACAAACCACAGGGCTTGGGAGTAGTATCCAATTAGCCTAATTTACACTAGAGCACCTATGAACTACTGAAAGTCATGAAAAAATCCACCTGCCCCAATCTCTAACTCAGTGCCTTTTCTTCTACAGCTTATTGTCAGACTGATTCACATGCAGTTGTAAAAATTAAGCAAAAGGACCAAAAGATATGACGTTTTCCACTACTCTTTAGTTAGGTAAATTTTCATTATCTTAAAATTATTTTTACAAACTCAGAGTGAACTGACACAGGAGTATAGAAAACTAGAACACAAGCATACCTAACTACTTAAATATGTTAATAAAGTTATGCAGAAATAAGAAAAATCATGCCATATTTCCCCTTCAAGGTTCCAGTTTCAACTGCAACGACAGTAGATAAAAACTGACTTTCTTAAAAGTCCAAGCCAGGCTGGGCATGGTGGCTCATGACTGTAATCTCAGCACTTTGGGAAGCCAAGGTGGGCAGATCACTTGAGGTTAGGAGTCCGAGACCAACCTGGCCAACATGGCGAAACCCTGTCTCTACTAAAAATACAAAAATTAGCTGGGCGTGGTGGTGCACGCCTGTAATCCCAGTTACTTGGGAGGCTGAGGCATGAGAATTGCTTGAATCTGGGAGGTGGAGGTTGCGGTGAGCCAAGATCACGCCACTGCATTCCAGCCTGGGCAACGGAGTGAGACTTTGTCTCAAAAAAACAAACAAACAAACAAAAAACCAGTCCAAACCAGCTTAACCTCCTAAATGGCTCAGGTGAATAAATGAAAACATTTGATTTTTAAAATAGAGTACTTTTTTTTTTAGTGATAAAGGAGATTGTAATGTCTGTCACTATTATTCAGGGATTAAAGTCAGATTACTTCAGAGACTCCTTTGAGAGAAATGTTTGTTGGTCCATTTAAAAAAATTTATTTAGTGAGAAACAAATGGAAGGAGAAAACAACAACAAAAAAAACAGAAATGAAGAGCTTATTCAGATACCACTGATAAGTTTTTCCCTAGCTGCTACAGTACTGTGCTGTGTTATATAACTCTTAAATCTTCCTTGCCCATTATAATAATATAAACATAGGAAAATCAATTTTAAGTAATAGTTGAAAACATAATAGAAAATTGGGCCATTTGGCCGGGTGTGGTTGCTGACACCTGTAATCCCAGCACTTCAGGAGGCCAAGGCAGGTGGATCACAAGGTCAGGAGTTCAAGACCAGCCTCGCCAAGATGGTGAAACCCCAGCTCTACTAAAAATACAAAAATTAGCTGGGCGTGGTGGCAGGCTTCTGTAATCCCACGTACTTGGGAGGCTGAGGCAGAGGATTGCTTGAACCCGGGGGGTGGAGGCTGCAGTGAGCCGAGATCGAGCCTCTCTGCACTTCAGCCTGGGTGACAGAGACTTCGTCTCGAAAAACAAACAAACAAAAAACAAAAAACAGGCCATTTAAACCAAACACATGATAAATTTTTAGGTAGAAAATCATGTTGTTTATCAGCCTTATAGCTCATTTAGATTTTACAAGTAGAGTTAAAGTAATGCTTAGTTTTACAAATAGAGTTAATGAGTGCCCAGTACAAGGTTTTAACTTCAGTGAACAATCAAAGTTGAACAATGGTATTGTAGCTGTTTATAAATCTTTACCTTATGTGCAAGATTATAGAAAAACTTATCAAAGACTCTTGACTTTCAGGGACAAGCTAGAGATAATGTCCAGAAGAGTGGGCCTAAAACCAATTTAACTTAATTAAGGTTTTCAGTCATACTAGAATCTTAATCACCTGGCTGGGTGTAGTGGCTCAGGCCTGTAATCCTAGCACTTTGGGAAGCTGAGGCAGGTGGACTGCCCGAGCTCAGGAGTTCTAGACCAACCTGGCCAACATGGTGAAACCCCGTCTCTACTAAAAATACAATATTAGCTGGGCATGGTGATGCGCGCCTGTGGTCCCAGCTACTCCGGAGGCTGACGCAGGAGAATCACTTGAATCTGGGAGGCAGTGGAGGTAGCAGTGAGCTGAGATGGCGCCACTGCACTCCAGCCTGGGCAACAGAACGAAACTGTCTCCAAAAAAAGAATCTTAATCATCTATGTAGGTAAAGTAGTAACTTTGATAGGGGAAAGGGTAGAAACAATTACAGGTTCTTATCTCCCCACTGCAAAGAAGGTTAAGGAGATGAAAGAAGATAAGCACAAACCTACCTTTCTCAAACTTAGAAAAGGCAACTGACTTGAGGCTGCATTGATGACCTTTGCATGTTCCAATCAGCTCACCAGCTTTTACGTCCCAAAATTTGGCTGTTTGATCACCTGCTGCTGTAACCTTTCAAAAATAAGGTAAGCACAATTTAATAAAGGAATCCCTTATCAGTATTTACCCAGATCCTAATGAAATAAAGTCACTTACAAGTTTAAGTTCACCAGGAACCCAGGCCAGGTCAAAGACGGCATTCCAGTGAGCCATCCATTCTAAACAAAGAAAATGGTAAATGTGAAATGTCTAAATTGTATTCTGTGGTAGCCATATTAATATAAGTTTAAATGCCTGGAAAGCTGTAGTAGTAAAAAGATCAGTAGTCGATCACTAGAGAAATGCAAATCAAAACCACAATGAGATATCATCTCACGCCAGTCAGAATGGCAATTATTTAAAAAGTCAAGAAACAACAGATGCTGGCAAGGCTGCGGAGAGATAGGAACAGTTTTACACTGTTGGTGGGAATGTAAATTAATTCAACCATTGTGGAAGACAGTGTGGTGCTTCCTCAAAGACCTAGAACCAGAAATACCATTTGACCCAGCAATCCCATTACTGGGTATATACCCAAAGGAACATAAATCATTCTATTATAAAGATACATGCATGCATATGTTCACTGCAGCACTATTCACAATAGCAAAGACATGGAATCAACCCAAATGCCCATCAATGATAGACTGGATAAAGAAAATGTGGTACATATACACCATGGAATACAATGCAGCCATAAAAAGGAATGAGATCATGTCCTTTGCAGGGACATGGATGGAGCTGGAAGTCATTATCCTCAGCAAACTAACGCACAAACAGAAAACCAAACACCCTATGTTCTCGCTCATAAGTGGGAGCTGAACAATGAGAACACATGGACACAGGGAGGGGAACAACACACACTGGGGCCTCTTGAGGGGGAACACGGAGAGGGAGAACATCAGGAAAAACAGCTAATGCATACTGGGCTTAATACCTAGGTGATGGGTTGATATGCACAGCAAACCACCATGGCACATGTTTACCTATGTAACAAACCTGCATGTCCTGCACATGTAACCTGGAACTTAAAATAATAAAAATAAAGATGCACACATAAAAAATCAGTAGTCAGCACCCTTCGGCATGAGCAAAGAGAATTTGTGGACTCACGGAAATTACACATTCCCTTAAATACCACATGAGAACTACAATTCCTTTCCATGAGTTCACTAGTAATATATTCTCTAAAATGGAATCTTTCTGAAATATATTCCAGTTCAAAAATCTTCATGATACTGGCTGGGCACAGTGGCTCACACCTGTAATCCCAGCACTTTGGGAGACTGTGGCAGGCAGATCACTTGAGGCCAGGAGTTAACCAGCCTGGCTAATGTGGTGAAACCCCATCTCTACCAAAAATACAACAACAACAAAAACCAAAACCAAAAAGAACTTCACGATGCTCTCTGAATGGAATGTAAAATACTTTAGTTTGACATTCAACATTTTGCATTCTTTAGTCTTTATCTTGGTTGCAAGCCTCGTCTCTCACTGTTCTCGATATCTTATTCCAAACAAATTGGTCACTTCCTATTTTATTATATCCTATGCTTTTCTATCTCTAGACCTTTGCTAATGCTTTTCCCTTCACCTGGAGTGCCCCCTTCCATTTCCACTGGTCTAAGTACCATAATCTAACTCAAATGCCCCATCCTTCGTAAATTTTCCTAGCCTTCTTTACTACATGAGAGCTTTCTCTTTGACACCAGTGTATTTTCTTTCTACTTTTACATCATTTATAGTCTTTGTTTTATTTCAGTTATTTCAACACTTGACTTACGGGTTCCAAATTATCAGCTTCTTAAGGTTAGAACTTTGCTTTATACATGAAAAACGCTTCATTAATATAAATATTTTAAAGCAACACTTCTCTAACCACATTAAGTGTTAAAGATTCAACTTTTTGAAGAATTGTTTTTAATCCTAAAAAGTATTTTTCTTAACTTTGAGTAAAGGCATTGTCACAGTTAACAGTTATTGACAGATAGGCAGTCCACCATTCACATCTAACCTGGTCCCTAAAAAGACTTAATCAGAAGTTAATATAATTGGGAATGTGTTATATATACTTCAGATGTTTGTCCCTTCCCATATCTCATGTTACAATTTAATCCCCAAAGGTGGAAGTGGGACCTAATGGGAGGCATTTGGGTCAGGGGGGTGGATCCCTCATGAACAGACTAATGCCCTCCCTAAGAGGTGAAAGATGAGTGAGTTCTCACTCTATTAGTTCCCTGGAGAGTTGATTGTTAAAAAAGAGCTAGGTACCACCCCCTTCTCTTGCCATGTGACCTCTGTATTCATGGGCTCCTCTTTGCCTTCTGCCAGGAGTGGGGACAGCCTGAGGCCTTGTCCAGATGTCTAATATTCTAGCCAGCAGAATCACGCACCAAGTAAACTTTTTCTTTATAAACTACCCAGTCTCAGTTATTCTTTTATAGCAACACAAGACAGACTAAAACAGAATGTGTTCAAATAATAATATACTTGAGGATTTGTACAGTTCTTTAAATGTTAAAACAAAAATTGTAGACCTAGACTTACCTTTGAAGCACTTCTTTCTGAAACTTTGTGATTCTGTGTTATACAATCGAACAAAGCCTTCTTCATTGGCAACTGCTAGTACATGTTCCATATTGGGAGCTAAAGCAGAAATAAAGAATAAAATATATAAAGAGTAACACAATTTTTTTTTTTTTCAGACAGTCTTGCTCTGTCACCCAGGCTGGAGTGCAATGGTGCGATTCGGCTCACTGCAACCTCCACCTCCCGGGTTCAAGTGATTCTCCTGCCTCAGCCTCCCAAGTAGCTGGGATTACAGGCATGCACCACCACGCCCAGCTAATTTTGTATTTTTACTAGAGATGGGGTTTAACCATGTTGGTCAGGCTGCTCTCGAACTCCTGACCTCAAGTGATCCACCCACCTCAGCCTCCCAAAGTGCTGGGATTACAGGCGTGAGCCACCGCGCCCAGCCACAAAAATTTTTAAGCTTACTCAAAACCACCAAAATTTTCTTCAGATAATCTCTTATTTAGAGAAGGGCTAAATCAAGGGTAGTACTTAAAACAAGAGTGGTACTGGCCAATGGCAAACAAAGGCATATGATGATGTAGGCCGCCAGCAGGCTGAGTCTATTAGTTTTTTTAATCATATTTTTATTTACTTATTTTTAGCACAATCGTGACTACATAATAGTCTTATTAGTTTTTGTTTGTTTTTGAGAGACAGTCTCGCTATGTCACCTAGGCAGGAATGCAGTGGCATGATCTCGGCTCACTGCAACCTCCGCCTCCCAGGTTCAAGTGATTCTCTTGCCTCAGCCTCCCCAGTAGCTGGGACTACAGGCATGCACCACCACCATGCCCAGCTAATTTTTATAAGGAGTCTATTAGTTTTAAATTTCCTTTTCACAACTTTTTCTTTCCTCTCAAACTATTATGGGCGGAGACAAATACTTCTATTTCTTTCTTCTTTTTTTTTTTTTTTTTTTTTTTTTGGAGATGAAGTCTCACTCTGTCACCCAGGCTGGAATGCAATGGGACGATCTCGGCTCACTGCAACCTCTGCCTCTCAGGTTCAAGTGATTCTCTTGTCTCAGCCTCCCAAGTAGCTGGGATTACAGGGGTGCGCCACCATGCCCAGCTGATTTTTTGCAATTTTAGTAGAGACGGGATTTCACCATGTTGGCCAGGCTGGCCTCGAACTCCTGACCTCAAGTGATCCACCCGCCTTGGCCTCCCAAAGTTCTGGGATTACAAGTGTGAGCCACTGTGCCCAGACCTACCTTGGCCTCCTAAAGTGCTGGGATTTCAGGTGTGAGCCACTGAGCCTGGCTGAAGTACTTCTATTTCTGTTCATATATTCCCCAGTGAGTCACAGAAAGATACATTCAACCAGATCAAAGGGTATGTATCTACTGGATAAAACAGTTTTCATAGTAGCTGAACCTTTGCAACCCTTTCCTTATATCGATTCTTTAAAAATGGTGCTAGAATAGTCCTATGCTTTAGAGGAAATATATAGTTATGCTAATGACGTATAGAAATTAAGGAAAGTCTATTTTATAAATCAGAAGACAACAGTTTTTACAAAAACTCTAACATCCACCTAATTTACTTTTCTTTGAAAGGGAAATACTCTAGTATATTTTCCCTGTAAGTGTGAAATAGATCATTTCTGTCCAAGCCTTGCCTAGATAGCAATTCTCTTACCAGAAGAGAAGGTACATCCAAAAGGAGGAACTGGGACTCCTGTTTCTCCATAAGAAGTGTGTTCATCATTACCACTGCACTGATAACCAGTCAGAAGGGATTGTAGAGGGTATTGTGAAGACCATCCTAAAACAAGACAATTCCTTATAGAATTGCAATAGAGCATCACATTTCAGCATTTTTAACAAATTCAGAGGTAAATATTTGTCCTTAAGAAACTTTAGATATTAACATAGATTCACTTACTATTAATATCTATGGAAGACACCATTTCTGTTATTTCATTAAGGAGTCCTAAGGAAAAAATAAAAGAGCACTTCCAACTTCTGGGGATGTATAGTTTGGGCTTACTATCTAAAATGGAGACTCTCACTAGTACATTGAGATTAGAAGAAACAAGAGGCCTTTGCATATTAAGAAAGATCTTCCCCCTTCTCCTACCAAAGAGACAACCACAAAAGCATTCCATTAAAACTGCTATCCCTTTCAATTAAATTCTTATTCCAGAACATCATACAAAATCCAATGGTCAAAGAGCCAAAGAAAATAATATATGTCAATGCAACTACTATAGCCAGTAACATATTCACCAAATTTACTTCCTTTTTCCTTTAGTGCTGAAATTGTAGGAATCTAAAATGCTAATAGCAACAATTATAGTATCTTAAATTATATTAGAGAAATTGTAAAGTGAAGTGTTATGTACCTACCCCTAGAAAACATTAAGTTAGCCCTAGCTAGTGGTAGTGGGTCAGGGAGTCTTTACAGGAGGTCTTGAAAGATGGGTAAATTTTCATTGAATTTAGAAGAGAGAACAAGAAACTCAGGGTGGAAGAAAAGTTTATTCTGCTTAGGTCAGAGATCTAATGTGCACTATGCTCCTACATAGTAAAGACATCTTCAGAGATTTGTTTTTATCATACTGATTTGTGATCCAGACATTTTAAATATATAAAATAAACATTCATTCAACAAGTAATTACTGAAAACCAAATGTTCAATAAGCATTGGAGGAAACACTGAGTTTACAATCTATTGAAAGCATCTTAAATAATTAACAAACTCACATTTTAGGGTACTCTGAATTCTCACTTTTCATCAAAAGTACTATGTGGAGAATACATCTTAGCCTGACATAACCTCTGACAAATCTACATTTGGATGTTCAGACATAATCTGAAGGAATCAACAGAAGGGCACCAAAGAAATTTAATCCAAATTTAATCATTAGTTCTGGGGCCATCATGTCATTATTTCAACATCAGATATCATTGTAAAGGAGCTGTTGAAGACCACTAAAAGAATGCAATAGGCCAGGCGCAGTCTCTCATGCCTGTAATCCCAGCACTTCGGGAGGCCGAGGCAGGCGGACCACGAGGTCAGGAGATCGAGACCATCCTGGCTAACACGCTGAAACCCCATCTCTACTAAAAATACAAAAAAAAAAATAAAAATTAGCCAGGCGTGCTGGCAGGCGCCTGTAGTCCCAGCTACTCGGAGGCTGAGGCAGGAGAATGGCGTGAACCCGGGAGGTGGAGCGTGCCGCGAGCCGAGACCTCGCCACTGCACTCCAGCCTGGGCAACAGAGCGATACTCCGTCCCCACCCACCCCACCCCCCAAAAAATGCAATAGTTATGTTGAGGTCACAAGTATTAACCTACAGAATAAGTGTGTAAAAACAAAAGCCTCTGTTCAAAGGTTATGTAAATATACACGTTTTGGAATTAAAAAAAAATCAGCTGCAAAATACAAACTCAAAAGGGACTTTTGAACAACTTGGTTGAAATGAAGATGATACACTACAAAAAACCTACAATTTTTTACAATTAAACAATGACTCTTTAACTCTGCCTCATTGCCTACAATTAACATCCAAACACCAATGAATGGTGAGTGATTGGTCCTTGCCTACCCCTCTACTTAAGCAATCCCTGCAATACACACTTCACTGATGAACCACCCTAAGCTACTTTTGGATCCTTATTGTGTTATGAACATGAAACTGTAATGCTTTCCTCCACAACACGTCTGGAAAAAGCTATTATTTCCTCATTGTACAACTTAAGCCCCTGGAGTTATATGCACATATTCCAAGTAGTATACAAGAACATGAGAGTTTTCAGAGACTCAATTTCCAGATACAGTAGTTACCCCTCATCCGTGGTTTCGCTTTTCGTGGTTTCAGTTGCCTATAGTCAATGATGGTCTGAAATTATTAAATTGAAAATTCCAGAAATAAACAATCCATGTTTTAAATTGTGTGCCATTTTGAGTGGCAAGAAAATTTCACACTGTCCTACCCTGACCTGTTCAGGATATGAATCATCCCTGTGTCCAGAGTATCAGTGCCATATACGTTACCTGCTCTTTAGTCACTTAGCTGCTTTGTCTGTCACATAGTTGGAAGGTCTGTCACATAGTTGGGAGTAGTAGCCTAATGTTTTATCACATGGAAGCTGCTTTGTCTGTCACATAGTTGGAAGTAGTAGCCTAATGTTACATCACAGTGCCTGCCTACGTCATTCATCTCACTTCACCTCTTCATGTTGTAGGTATTATATCATCTCACATCATCATGAGAAGGGCCAAGTATAGTACAATGAGATATTCCGAGAGGCCACCTTCACATAACTTTTATTATAGAATATCGTTATAATTGTTCTCTGTTATTATTAGTTATTGTTAATCTCTTACTGTGCCTAAATTTAATCATAGGTATGTGTCTGTATAGTAAAAAACACAGCATACACAGGGTTGGGTCTTGGAACGTATCCTTCAAGGGTAAGGAGGTACTACTGTACTCAACTACGATATACAGTCATATGCCACGTAATGGCATTTTGGCCAAAGACAGACTGCATACACAATGGTAGTCTTACAAGATTATAATGGAGCTTAAAAATTCCTATCGTGTCTTAGTTTTTAATAAAAGGTTTGAAAAGTCAAGAAAAGAAAAACATTTAAAATTAAAAAAAACTTATAGACTAAGAATATGAAGAAATAAAATATTTTGTACAATTATATTTTGTGCTTTATGCTATCTGTTACCACAAGGGTCAAAAAGTTAAAAAATTTAAGATGTTTGTAAGTTTAAAAGTTACAGTAAGCTAAGGTTAATTTATTATTGAAGAAAGTATTTTTTAATCAACTTAATGCAGCCTAAGTATAGAGTGTTTATAAAGTCTACAGTAGTAAAATGTCCTAGGTCTTCATGCTGACTGACTACTCACTCACTGATTCACTCACAGCAACCCCCAGTCCTGCAGGCTCCCATTCATAGTAAGCACCCTCCACAGGTGTACCACTTTTTATCTTTTATATCCTATTTTTACTGAACCTTTTCTATGTTTAGATACACAAATACTTACCATTGTGTTACAGATGCCTACGGTATTCAATACAGTAATATGCAATACAGGTTTATAGCCTAGGAAAAATATATAGCTTAGGTGTGTAGTAGTTACACTATCTAGCTTTGTGTTAAGTATACTCTGTGATGTTTGCACAATGATAAAATCACCTAATGATGCATTTCTCAAAATGTTATCTCCATTTATAAGCAATTGGATGACTATATACGCGCATTTCTAAAACTCACCTGTCTGAAAAACCTGATGTCTCTGAGAAGGTTGAGGTACCACTTTTTCCCTTTCCCTTCATCACTTCCTTTCTTCCACTTTATAAAAGAAAGGCATTCCCGTGCCCCAATCTTAAACCTTGCACTGATCCAAAGAATAAAAACTTTTGGGTATCAAATGTTTTTAAATAAAAACAAATAAACTGGTGGAGCCTTAACTAAGAGATAATTAATTCCTTCAATAAAGGGACCATAAACACCCAAATTCATCTCTTTAAAAAGATATATTTCCAATAAAATTTTACTTTTGGTTAATAATTATCAAAATTGGTAATCTATATTGTTTTAATCAATCATATAGTACTAATAATTGAATTGAAAATTCAATCCATAAAGAAGTTTTAACACTTGGAGGCTTATGACAGAAAACAGCAATTTAAACACATTTTTTGACACAGAAGGGTATGACAGAGTGATCAGTAAAAGAGCTTTTCAAGCATAAAATTAAATTACATTAGGAGAAATTCTGTAGGAGAAATAAAATGGAAATCAATTCAAGAGGAAAAAGCAGCTATATGGAATGTCTAGCAGTTAAAGAGGAGTTTGTTCATATTTTTCTAAAAAATGGATGACGTGATTATCAAATCACTATAGTATTTAAATTATATTAGATACACTTAAAAGAGTGATATAGCATTTTTATTTTTAAAATGTCAATATTCCCAATATGGTCCGAAATTATATTCTTTGCATTTGTTTAAGTTTATAATAAAAACTTTTAGATATCAATTTAAAAATACACAGAAAATCAGATTTTCATTTTAGAAGGATCATTAGCAGCAATGTGGAGAATAAACCGAAGACAAACTAGGAGGCCATTTGGGAGACTTCTTACAATCCAGACAAGAAGGCATTATGGCCCAACCTAGGGAAATGGAATGGTAAAAATAGAACACATCCAGGATACAGTAAAGATGCATAATCATAACAGATAAAGAAGAGAGGATGGATTCAAGAGATTTTAAAGAAATGTTTTGAATGTGTAACTATGAGGAAGATGAAGAAGTCTTTAATTGACTCAGGTTTCTGGCAGGTTTAAATAATGAGGCCACTCCCTAAAATTGGTAATATTGCAGGTTTGGGGGAAAAGTTGAGTTCACTTTTGGGTATTTGAGTTTGAGATGCTTGTGGGATTGACTGTCTAGGTGATAATCAGCCCACACAGCTTTTATAGGAATGAATCTCAGGTACAGGAAGTCTTCCAATAACATAATTTTGTCCAATGTTATTTCCTCATACTGTTCGTGAGGAAAAAATCAATTCCTGTTTGAGGCCATTGGCTGTGTGGAGTTTGTACACGCTCTCCCCATGTTCATAGAGGTCTTCTCCAGGTACTCTGGTTTCCTCCCACATGCCAAAGATGTGTATGTTAGGTTCACTGGTGTGTCTACATGGTCCCAGTAGACAATGGGTGTGTGTGAGTGCTTCCTGTGATGAAATAGCGTCTGGTCTAGAGCTGGTTTCCACCTTGTACCATGAGCTGCCAGGATAGGCTCCAGGCACCCACAGGCCTGAGCTGGAATAAGTGTGTCAGAAAATGAATGAATACAAATAATTGTAAAATAAAAATGGGTAAACTTTACAATAATCATACAAATGAATGACAATAAACGATGTGGTATGAAAGGGCTCAGTGAATTGCCATATTTGTGATTGTTTTTGAACTGGGTGGTGGTAGGAGGTGCTCCTTCCAATTTTCACTTTGCAAACATTTACTCCTTGATTTAGCCCACCACCACTATGACCGAGGTCACTCACTGATACACCAAAACTTGGATAATTATCTCACTTGTTTTTATTAATCTTTCTCAAGTATATGTATAGCACATAATTATTT
The DNA here is from genome assembly GCF_009828535.3 of Hylobates moloch. NCBI lineage: Eukaryota > Metazoa > Chordata > Mammalia > Primates > Hylobatidae > Hylobates > Hylobates moloch. The sequence goes on from NW_026652293.1 coordinate 2,119,563, forward strand.
CAACATTTAATATTAAAAGTGCTTTGAGTCTTTCTTTAGAAGTTCGGTGGTGTTTGTGTGACCAAACTATGCCACTGGAACTTAATTCTTATTTATATCAAGTAGCCTATGGTAGAGTTGGTTTAGCTATACATTGTTTTGCCTAAAGTCACAGTTTCCAAGAGCCTATCTAGACATTAAGTGAGGACTTACTATATAAGAAATAGAAGGTTGTATGTACGTAGATGTGGAAGAAGCCCTGGTTATGGCTGTGATCATCCAAAGGAGTGGGCAGAAGAAGAAAAGGGGTCAAGGATGGAACACCAACACTGAAGAGGAAAGGAGATGATTCTATAGATTTCAGTGCGTAACATATAATAATGAATGAATTTCAGTGTCTATTACGTAACAACGAATGAGTACTTGTGAATAGGAAAGAGGGAAGGGAAAGGTAAACACATGGATAATTAGGAGAAAATCTGTCACAAAATAGAGGCTGAACAGCTCCCCCAGGACACACATATAGTAAGGTGTGGAGGTATAATAAAACCCAGGCAGTTTATCTTCAAAGACAGAGCTCTTAGCCACTGTGCGTACTGTCACTCTTAAACAGAGGACAAAGAAGTTACTCAAACAAGGTCCCAGAAGAGACAGAAAGAGGAGCATTTAAGTATAATTACAAAGATTATCTAAGAGGGAAATAAATAAGGATGGTATAAAGTTTCAGACTGCTAGCAGGAAGTTGAGGGACTACTTCTCAGTCTCTTTCTCAATATCATTTTCCTAGACTCATCCCTGAATATAAAAATTCCCTTCTCAGGTTCGTTTTCCACATGGTTTCAAGGGGAAAAAGAACCTCTGGCTATAGTCGACCTTCACATGAGTGAGATTTTATTTCTGTCCAAGGTTAGTCTGGGTAGTTAGCTCCCTTATCAGAAACTTACCAAAAAGTTTAAGTTGATGACATCCAAATCTAACCTCAAATCTCTTATTGCCAATGTTTTAGCGTAAGAAAATAAGTTAGATTTCTACATATTAACATGGGAATACGTTCAACTTATATCATTAAGTGAAAAAACAGACATTTTGATCCGATTTCTGAAAACAATAGATATCACCTCTAGCGTCAAAAACATCTGGAATAATATACTTCAGTCTATGAACAGGGGTCATCTCTGGCGGATGCGGTTACAGGCATCTTTCACTCTATAATTTAAATTTTTATGGCCATGTAGTAAACGGGGAAAAAAAGATTTTGATCCTGTTAAAAGCAGATATCCTGTCTTCTCTGCTTGACTGAGTTCCTTAACAGCGGGTCATATTCACTGGTATATACCTATAGCAAATAGCTGGGCTCACTAAGATTCTACAACAAACGAATGAATTAATCAATGATTATGAGTTTTGACCATCTCAAATAACTGTTGAGAGAAACATATACACACAAATGCATGCATTTTCCTGTTAACGCGCAATGGAGATGTAAGTTGTAAGGGGCCTTGGAAGGCAGTTATTTCGACGTCCCTGCCTACGTGACGATTTTAAAAGCCCGATTACGATTACAAGTGTCCCGAGGCGATGAAAGTACAGCTTTCTTCAGTAGTCCCCGCTAACACTAATTTACCCTTGCCATGGGAGAACTCAGAAGCTGAGTTCAGAATTGGAGTCGGCCCTGGTCGGAGGTGGCGTGTGTTTCGGGGGAGATGAATTCCGCCAGCTCCGAGCAGCGGTTGGGACCGTTACTCACCATTTCTCAGGACGCCAAGCTGGGGCTGGCGGAGCACCGAATTGAAGAGCATCAGGGCCGGAGGAAAAGGCTCAGCTGAGAGAAAAGTCGTAGAAATGCCTCCAAGTTCAGCAGAAATCGCAGCTTGCGCCTCTCACAACACAAATCGTTATCGCCTCCAACTCCCGCCACTGTAAGCCCCGGCCGCCAAACTCCGCGCCAAACTGACGTCACGCTCTCTGATTGGCTTCCGAGCGACGTCCGGGCGCCTCACAGTCATTTCCCCCGTAGGATCCCCGCCTCCTTTTCTCCCAGCCGCGGGAACCTGGAGGCCAAGAGCTCCTTGAGCGCCTGCGCAGAGGGCAGCAGAGGCGCAGACAAACCGCGGGGTGACCAGGGCGCATGCGTAACAGGGCTTGACAGCGCGCGGAAGAAAAACCAGCAAGAAGGCGGCCGAAGAAGATGGCGGTCCTGGGGTAGAGTTTGCAATCTTTCTGACTAGGCTAGTCGAGTAACTATTCGGGTCATGGCGTCAAACTCAACTAAGTCTTTCCTGGCAGATGCCGGCTATGGCGAACAGGAACTGGATGCCAACTCTGCCCTTATGGAATTGGACAAAGGTACTCGAAAGAGCGGGCTGAATGGGTGAAACGGGCGTGGGGGGAAGTGGCGCCACCAGGTGGTGGTAGCTTCGGGAGGAGACGGATAGGCGCATGCGCATGTCTTCGCTGGGTGGGGAGCGCCTGTGCTTTTGCTGGCGCGTGGGCTTTGACCCCTTCGGGAGGTTGCGGGAAATTTGCAGGATTGTCTGACTGGCCTTATACCGGCTAAACAAGTAGCGAGCTCTAGTGAGAGGCCCGTTTTGACCACTTGAGGGAGCAGTCCCCCGATTTTCTAAGCAGTGACAGTGGCTAGTTTCTAAGAAACACTACAAAGAAATTGTGAAATTGGTTTTCAGTCTGTTCGGTTGAGACCAGGTATTCATGAAATGTGCTGAATAGTAATCTTGCACCGACTTGACAGCGATTCATTTGATTTCCATAGCTCTGTTACCTGCGGGTTACAAGGCAGGCTAAACCTGGCCAAGACCATACAAAAAGCAAGGGCCCTGCTCATTCTCTGCGGACAAGTTCCAGGAGTTCTGTTTCCGTACAAGGGAGCAGCTTGGTGTGGAAGGAGCTTTGGGGTTACACTGAATTAAATTACAGTGCCGCTAATCTTATGATTAACTTCATCCAGCCTCGGTTTGTCGTCTGCAAAGTGGGTACAGTACCATTGAACCGGCAGAATTGTATTAAGTGACTTAATAGTATGCAAAAGAAGCATTTAGTAAATGCTGAAGAGATATACCTCCCTTCTTAGATATGGATATGGGAGGCAAGGTCGGAAATTTGTCAGTAAAGAACTCGACTAGTAATATGAAACCTTTGTTTCATATTAAGGATTTTTATTGTACGGGAAACATTTCGGCAGCTGGTATACAATTAAATCTTGATTAATTATAGCCAATATATAATGTTGGAGAACTGGACTAGAACTCAGAAGGATCTCTCTTTAAGTCCCCTTTGAGCCACTTCCCAGTTTTCTGAGTTGGACATGTCTGTTAACTTTTTTGGGACTCTTTTTCTGTTTATTTTTTAAACTGTTAATATTTTTAGTGGGTTAGTCTAAATAAGAGTTTCTCAGGCTCTTAAAAAAGCTTTTACCTTCTTTTGATAAACACAAAAATTTCACAACCCCCTGATGGGATATTCCTTTGGTTGAGTCTCAATATTTTTAGTGCACCCCCATCAACCAAGAAAATTATGTTGAACTTTTCTTTCTCTTACCAAATCTTTGGGGTTTTTCTCCTCTGAAAAATAAAACTATAATATTAAATGTGTTTTTCTTTTCTTTTTTTTTTGGAGACAGTGTTGCTCTGTTGCCCAGGCTAGAGTGCAGTGGCGCCATCTCGGCTCACTGCAACCTCCGCCTCCCGGGTTCAAACGATTCTCCTGCCTCAGCCTCCCGAGTAGCTGGAATTACAGGCGCCCGCCACCATGCCCGGCTAATTTTTGTATTTTTAGTATAGACGGGGTTTCACTATGTTGGCCAGGCTGGTCTCCAACTCCTGACCTCAGGTGATCCATCCGCCTTGGCCTTCCAAAGTGCTGGGATTTACAGGTATGAGCCATCGTGCCCGGCCTTAAGTGTGTTTTTCAAACACTTTCCTCCTCATTCTGATACATTTCTTTCTTATTCCTCAGTGAAAGTTACAGGTCAGGATAACATCTAATATCCCTACGAGTTCTAAGGACATTTTCTACCGTTCTGGTCCAGCTGAGCTTGTCCCATGCTGACAGTAGGATAGTGGTTGTGGAACAGGGATAAAGATGGGGCACTGAAGAGGAGTTTAGAATTGTTTAATTCCTCAAATTTTGCAGTTGTAAGGAAAAAAAACCACAATTTTTCCTTTTTAAAGAAGAGTTGAAATGAAAATATTTTATGTCTGTAAGAAAGAAATAGGTGTCAATCTTAGACACAGAGTAAGTGATCATTTTCACTCCTCCCAGCAATGCCTGGCGTATTTTACAGATGAATCTCAGGTTCAGAAAGATGACTTGTTCTTTTTCATCTCATCTATAGTACCTTTTAAAGCTGTTAGGAAATTAAGTTATAGAAATAGCCAGTTTCATTCTGAATATAATTGAGTATTTTAAATATTGAGTCATTTCATCTTGTACCTGTTAAAGTATTTCTGTTTTGTGAGCTAAAGGTCAGAAGGCTACAAGTTCCAACTCTTTTTTCGTTCCCAAACTCCAAGGAATACTGTTTCTGAAATATCTCCCCCACCTCAGCATACACACACAGACACATGACTTATTTGATCAGGCTTTGTACTAGGAACATGGCAGTTAATGAAATAAAACAAAACTCTTGCCCCTATAGATCTTACATTCTAGATAGCAGATGCGGACACTCAGCAAATATAGCAAACGTGACAGTTAGTGATACATATTATAAAGGAAAATGAAGCAATGAAAGGGACTGGAGAAAACCGATCTGGGGCTGGAGCTGATTTCTTATTTTATGAAGGATAGGCAAGAAAGACCTCCTCAATCAAGTGGAGGAACAACAAGTACAAAGGCCCTGAGGTAGACGCCTCCTTTGCATGCAGTTATCTGGAGCAAAGTAAGAGGCAATGAGTATAGAAAGATAACCAGAGTCAGTCGGGCACAGTGGTTCACGCCTGTAATCCCAGCACTTTGGGAGGCCGAGGCGGGCGGATCACGAAGTCAGGAGATCGAGACCATCCTGGCTAACATGGTGAAACCCTGTCTCTACTAAACAAAATACAAAAAATTAGCCGGGCCTGGTAGTGGGTGCCTGTAGTTCCAGCTACTCGGGAGGCTGAGGCAGGAGAATGGTGTGAACCCGGGAGGCGGAGCTTCCAGTGAGCCAAGATCACACCACCGCACTCCAGCCTGGGCAACAGAGCAAGACTCTGTCTCAAAAAGAAAAAAAAAAAAAAAAAAGAAAGATAACCAGAGTCCCTTTCAGGTAGGGCCACGCAAGCCATCAAAAGGACTGGCTTTCATTCTGAATGAGAAAGGAAACCATGGAGGATTTTCAGCAGGTGTGTGACATGATCTGACTTTCCTTTGAAAAGTATCAGTCTGGCTACTGTGTTGAGAATAGACTGAAGTGGGGAGGGTCAGGGACCCAAGTAGGGAGACCAATGAGGAGGCAACTATAACAATCCAGGGAAAAGAAAATAGTGGCTTAGACCAAGGTGGTGACACTGAAAATGTGTGAAGTCCTGAGATTCTGGATATACTTTCTTTTTTTTTTTTTTTTTTTTTTTTGAGAGAGTTTGTGGTTTTGCCCCCGGGGTGGGGTGCGTGGGCACCATCTGGGCTCACTGCAAGCTCTTTTTTTTTTTTTTTTTTTTTGAGACAGAGTCTGGCTGTGTCGCCCAGGCTGGAGTGCAGTGGCACCATCTCGGCTCACTGCAAGCTCCGCCTCCCAGGTTCACGCCATTCTCCTGCCTCAGCCTCCCGAGTAGCTGGGACTACAGGCGCCCGCCACCACACCCTGCTAATTTTTTTTTTGTATTTTTAGTAGAGACGGGGTTTCACTATATTGGCCAGGATGGTCTCGAACTCCTGACCTCGTGATCCGCCCACCTCGGCCTCCCAAAGTGCTAGGATTACAGGCTTGAGCCACCGCGCCCGGCTTCTGGATATACTTTCAAGGTAGAGCCAACAAGATTTGCTAATGGATTAGATGAGGATATAAGAGTAAGTGGTCGCCGGGCGCGGTGGCTCACGCCTGTAATCCCAGCACTTTGGGAGGCCGAGGCGGGCGGATCACAAGGTCAGGAGATCGAGACCATCCTGGCTAACACGGTGAAACCCCATCTCTACTAAAAATACAAAAAAAATTAGCCGGGCGTGATGGCAGGCGCCTGTAGTCCCAGCTACGCGGGAGGCTGAGGCAGGAGAATGGCATGAACCCGGGAGGCGGAGCTTGCAGTGAGCCGAGATCGTGCCACTGCACTCCAGCCTGGGCAACAGAGCAAGACTCCGTCTCAAAAAAAAAAAAAAAAAAAATAAGAGTAAGTGGTCAAGAGGTTTTTGGTCTGAGCTACTCGGAGGATGTATGTATTGTTGTTTACTGAAATCAAATCAGTTTGGGTCATCTTAAATTTGAGATGTCTTTTAGACATCCAAATGGAGATGAGTAGGCAGTTAGGCATAAGATGTAACCTTTGAACGCTATTTTAAAGAAATATTTTGTGGCACTGGTGTCCTTAGAAACACACTCGGGAAATGCTGCCATTCATAATCTGTTATATATTTATAACTGCTGTACTTTATTCTGAGCCTTTTGAGCAAGCATTGGCGGTAAGCTGATTGTTTCTGATCTCTATAGGAATAAGTGAATACTATTTTGAAGCTGACTCAATTCCATTACTTTAGGATGTAGTTAATAACAGGAAAATCATCCTTCATATGATAGCCGTTCATTTACTCAAAAGATATTTACTGACCACCTGCATTGTCTCAGGCTCTGTACTCAGACTAGGGGCTATATTGGCAAACGACATCTTTAAGGAGCTTGCATACAAATGTAAGGAGATGGACAATGCTAGATCAAATGTGGCACCGTTAGTCAGGACAAGAAGTTGGATTTTGTGCAGAGTGCAACGGGAAGGCATTGAAAGTTGTAGGCTGATGGCCATGCTAACTGAGCTTCTGTAAGACTGAGCATACACAAGCAGAATTAAGTGTCATAATCAAATACATTACAGCTTATGTTTATCTGACACATTTCATGATAAAATCATTACTATACATAATTGGCAATATAAAGGATGCATCTCACAAAAATTAGTGTAACTTTTTCACTAATATAATTTCTTAGTCTAAACATTTTTAGATCAACTGGTGGAAGGTTATCCTGATGATTTGAGAAAACTTATGCAAGATCTCCTTCCCCCTGGGAAGAGAGGAGTCTCTTAAATGACGTTATTCAGCCTATCTGCCTTCTGCAATGTTGACCTTGGAAAGGATGAGGTGAAAGCAATGGGGAAGAGAGCGGTGACTCATTCCCTTTCTCGCAGCTGATGTAATGGGAAGGAAGGAAATATAGAGGATAGATTTGTTCCTAAAGGTGCTGGTGAACGTAATGCTGTGTGAAAAAGCTTGATGGCGTGCTTAATGAAAAATTTAGTTATGAAATAGAGAAATGATGTGAATCAGGACAACTGTCTCTACGCTCTAATTTCCCCCTTAGACGCTGTCACCTCACCTGTATTCCAAAATACCTGAATTCTCAGACCATCAAAAAAGATTGTCAAAAAAGACCACAGATTGCTTTTACATTATTGATATGGCTCAGATGTCATTGGTGTTTCAGTAAACAAATATGAGGCCTTTGGGGAAATATCTTCATAGGCCCTCCTCTAGAGAAAGGCCTCAGCAGCCAGATTTGTTCCAGGTGACTAATTCCATACCGTAGCTGATTGATTCAGAAGTAGGCATGTGACCCGCACTGACTCAGATTCTTTCTCCCTGAGAATCTCTGCTGCCAGACCACACTTAGTCTGAGAGTGTTAAGAAGCGGACCTATAAAATCATGTAGAATTAGGCTGGGCGCAGTGGCTCACACCTGTCATCCTAGCACTTTGGGAGGCCGAGGCGGGCGGATCACCTGAGGTCAGGAGTTCGAGACCAGCCTGCCCAAGATGGTGAAATCCCATCTCTACTAAAAATGCAAAAATTAGCCAGGGGTGGTGGCAGGCACCTGTAATCCCAGCTACTCAGGAGGCTGAGACAGGAGAGTCACTTGAACCCAGGAGGCAGAGGTTGCAGTAAGCTGAGATCACGCCATTGCACTCCAGCCTGGGCGACAAGAATGAAACTCCATCTCAAAAAAAAAAAAAAAAATCATGTAGAATTGAAGCTGAGGTGAGACTCTGGACAACTTAATGCAACATAAAAACCAGCAGCCTGGTTGGTAATTCCTTGATGGGCTATGAACTAATCCAAAAATTCAAGTTTTTACTGAAACCCACGGACTCATTCTTACATATAACTAACATTTACTGTCTTGGAATTTGCAAAGTAGGTTATTAAATAGTCCTAGAAGTTGGTATTCATAAACTCAAATTTGTTTAGAATTCTAGATTAGTATTCTCATGTGCATACTGGATGACGTTGCATACATCTTGCCATGTACATTTACAGACATTTTCTGAAATTTGAGGGATGGATGCTGCCTTACTAATGCATCATTAGTTTTCACTGTCATTTTACTTGTTTCTATTTCTGCTTTTTAAGTGTAAAAATTGGCTTTGCCATCAATTTTTTAAGCTGTGGGTTTTATGCTTGTGTTCATATTTCTACCCGTGCCCCCCCACACACCTTTTATTAACATATAGATTTTAAGGTATGTTTGTGTTATGGTTCAATTTTGAATCATCCTCATCTCTTAGCTAAAGCAAATGTATGTCACAAATTCTCCTAAATTGTGTTTGGTAATGCTTTATTTGTGGTGTTCTTTGTAGTGGATGTTAGTTATGTTGATGGTTGCTTAATATATTTTGAACACTCTTTTTGTGCTTAAGGAATGTCCCATATCATGAACCTTGTCTTACCAAGGTAGAAGCAAAAACTTACTTCCTAGTTTCCCTTGCAAGAGTGCAGGATCTGACTTAGGCTCTGCCAGTCAGACACACTTCCTTCACACTGTCTGATTTAGAAGTTAGAGATGCAAGAAGGAAGAGTTGAAGTGTCCACTCACAGTTCTGCCATGGCAGCAGCAGTATTTCTAGTGTACAGTAGCAACAACAATGGCTACGCTATTCCTGGATGACAGCAGAGCTAATTGTTACATCTGGTGTTTCCTATCAAAGACAGGGTTCCTCCATCCAGTTGGTTAGGTAGTGTGGTATTAGGTGTTCCTTGAAATTTAGCCTTAAAAATGTTTCTTAAGCTTTTAATAAACTCATTTTCTGCCTCATAAGCCAGAGTTAGCTTCTGTTGCTTGCAGCTAAGAACTGCTGATAGATGCTACTTGGAGATTTGTGCTGTTTTGAAAACTTGATTAATGTATATCCCAAACCCCAAGTTTACCATAATTTATGGTATTCCCCTAATCTCCTAGAATTCGTCGCCTCAGAATTCTACCATTTAATCACTAATTTAAATGTCTCATTCTTGAATCTTAATCTCTTTCTTTCTAGTTGCTTGCTAGAGATGCATTTTAGCATAGTGGTTAGCACTATAGCCTCTGGAGCCACATTGCCAGAATTTGAATCCCAACTCTGTCATTTGTTAGCATTGTTGTTTCTTACACAAATTGCTTAACTCGTCTGTGCCTGTTTCCTCACTTTTCAAATGGGGAAAATAGTGGTACCTAATTTATGTGATTTTTAGTGAGACTTTAATACATGTAAAGTGCTTAAAGTGACTGCCACAGAATAAGCACTAAATGTGTATCATCATTATCATTATGATTAACTGCTATTTTGGCTAGTCTTTATTTTCATTCAGACCTCGGTATTTCACTTCTATACATTTCTGTACCTGTTTTACTTCTTTGTTCAGCTTAGATTTCATGGTCCCTCATTTTATTAACTTCATTTGCTTTCTTACCAGTACTTTAAATTCACATCCAAGGTTCCATTCTACTCACGTATCCCCAAAGGCAGTCAAAAATTGCTGCAGAAAGTCATACAATGGGGTACATGGCTATCATCATAAATGGGAGCCAAATCCACACTGACCTTCAACACGGACCTGCAGTACTGTAATGTTTCTGCAGTACTACTATGTTTCTTTGGTCAGACGCTTCTGCCTTCTTCAGTAAGATTTCAGATCTTTTACTTTTCTAAAACCAGAGATCCTGGGGTTTTATGTGAAGTGTGATTTGTAAAACTTGACAGTGTGTTCAAAACCTTTAAACACATTGTGCCTGTCAGATAAAAGCATTCTGAGGACCAAATTCAGCAGCCTAGTAGTTTTCTAACTCCAGTATAATCAGTGTGGGCAGGCTAGTCAAATAAGTTATCAAGTGGCTTGAGAATCTAGGTGCCGGCTGGGCGCAGTGGCTCACGCCTGGAATCCTAGTTCTTTGGGAGGCTGAGGCAGGAGGATCACCTGAGGTTGGGAGTTTGAGATCGGCCTGGCCAACATGGTGAAATCCTGTCTCTACTGAAAATAGAAAACTTAGCCAGGTGTGATGGTGCATGCCTATAATCCCAGCTATTCGGCAGGCTGAGTCACAAGAATCACTTGAACCTGGGGGGCAGAGGTTGCAGTGAGCTGAGATTGTGCCACTGCACTCCAGCCTGGGCAACAGAGTGAGACTGTCTCAAAAAAAAAAAAAAAGAAAAAAAAAAGGAATCTCGGTGCCAGCCTTTTCAAAGCAGTTAAACAGATGCCTGGGACTCTGCCCCATATATTTAGTAGGTTTGGAGTAAAACCCCTAGTAGATATTTTTCAAAAACTTAACAGATATTGCTGATGCAGAACCAAGCTGAAAACTACTAGCCTGGCAAAAAGCTCTGCACATTTTAAGTGCAAAATAATGTTAGAATAATGAATGCTTTACTGCTGCCAAATGAATTTTGAATGAATAAATGATTTTACAGCCTATTTTAGTTCCCCTGGTATACATGCATGTTGCAACTGAGTTAAGCACTGTTTAAGTCCAGGCACAGAAAAGGAAGAGAGATCTGTTTTTTTTTTTTTTTTGGTGGATACAAAATAAAATATAGGTATAGCAATCACATCCCTCCTTCTTAATCTTATCTCTAGGCTTACGGTAGTATTCTTATGATTAGCAGTCTTATGACTAGGGCATTCTTCCTGTAGCAAGCAATACAAATAAAATGTCTAGCCCCTCTTAGACTAGAACTGGAATGTGCTGAGCTCCTGTTTTCCAGTGCTTACAAAATTGGCCTAGAGCAAGCAAGATGAGTACCATACTACCCCAACCCAGGGCTGTTGCTAAGTAATAGGCCTTTAAAGCACTTTTTCCTTCTTTTTCGTCTTAGCTCCTATCCTTCGGAGCCAGCCTGACTTCTCACTACCTCTTTCCTAAGAAGGGCTCTTACATCAGAAAATACAGAAGAGATTTAATATTCTTTAGTTCATTTACCCCATGGTGTTGTTACAGAGGAGCGAGAGTCTACTTTATCTCAGAGAAAAAAGTTTGATGATATTAGATAAATCAAAACATTCTCTGGCTTCATTCAAAATAAACTTTGGTACATTTTAAATCAGCATGTTTAAACAAATCAATATGGTCTTTGGTTCTGTTTTTCAAGGGAAGATAAAACATGATTATATTCTGTCAAGGAGACTACCTGTACATAGGCTGTTTCCTACTATGCCTTTTTCATCTCAGCCAAGGTTAATTCATTATAAACAGAACTTTACCATCCTTTGTATCTAACTCAGCTACTGACAGTGAGAAGAAAATGAAACAATCCAATTACTGTGGATTTTTTCAACCCCTTTGCCAACACATATACATAAGCACACATCTCTGTTCCTTCTCTGTTTCTCTCACCTCCATCCTCAGCTATGTCTTTCCTCTTCTCTGCCCTGTGTGTCCGTTGACCCATTTTTCATATCAGGCTTTTAGAAAAGCCTTTAAGGCTACATGAGCCACACTGCCAGCTACTTAGAATTATCCCTTTCGGCGTTGTGTTTGATAGGAAAAGGATTTCTAGAGCTTCAGAGGCAGTTCTTTGTGTGTGTAAGAGGGTGAAGGGGAGGAGGGAGCAGATGAAGGAGGGATGTGTTGTATCTCGTTAGAAATGTTAATTAATTTTCCCATAGAAACTTTTATTATAAATGGTTATTAGGTTCCAGAGTACTATGAGTGCTGATAGTGCTATTATTTTCCTATGAGGAAATAATGTTCTAAGTACTGAATAACTAACATGAGTGCATTGCAGAACATCGCCCATTAGTAAATGATAGAAATTACCTATGCAGTTTCACTTTGTGGTTGTCTTGTGTATGAAACATTGTGGCAACTAGGAAAAGCCTTCAGATTTCCTTTGTCTTTTTGTTTTTTTTGGAGACAGGGTCTCTCACCCAGGCTGGAGTGCAGTGGCACGATATTGGCTCACTGCAACCTCCGCCTCCTGAGTTAAAGCAATTCCCATGCCTCAGCCTCCCTAGTAGCTGTGATTACAGGTGCCTGCCATCCCGCTGGGCTAATTTTTGTATTTATTTATTTTTTTTTAAAGTAGAAACGGGGTTTTACCATGTTGCCCAGGCTGGTCTTGAACTCCTGGCCTCAGGTGATCTGCCAGCCTCGGCCTCCCAAAGTGCTGGGATTACAGGTGTGAGCCACTGTGCCTGGCCTCCTTTGTTGTTTTTTTTAAGACTAATCAAAGGTTACTGGACAGAGATATTCTAAGATACTTATTCCTGTGAGGATATAATCAGCATTTTGTGACTGGTAAAATACTAAACAGAGACATTTGAAATTGATGCTGTTAAATCCTTACCAAGCTATTCATTCTTACTGAATTTTTTTTTTCCTGGTTCAGCTGTGACTCCAGGCAGGATCCAGAGAGGAGTTTTCCAGTCTCTTCTCTGGGTTTTGTAGAGACTTACTTTATCCTTCTATGTTAGCTTCTTCAAGCACTACATCAACCTTAAAAGGGCACAGGAAAGGGCAAATTCTTAATGAAATTTTTAGAAAATTGAATATTAACTCGTTTTTTGTTGGTTGGGTTTTTTTTAAATTTTTAAAAAATCAGATTTAGTGAGGTATAATTTGTATCAGATAAAATTCACCAAATGTATGCAGTCATGAAACCATGACCATAGTCAAGACATATAATATTTCCTTTACCCCAAAAACTTTCCTTGTGCCCCTGTGCAGTCAGTTCCCTCTCTCTAGCTCCTGGCTACCACCAATCTGTTTTTTGTCCCTGTAGTTTTGCCTCTTCCAGAATGTCATATAAAATAGAATCATACAGTAGGTAAGTGTAGTCTTTCAGGTCTGGCTTCTTTCACTCAGCATAATGATTTTGAGGTTGTTTTATGTGGTTATAATAAGGTATGATTTCACAAATCACGCAGTTTATTACCATACAGAAAGAATTTTCCCTGCATTTTTCACAATGTTTAGAGAGGGAGAATAACAAGAACACATCTCACAGGGAACACATTTGATAGACAAAGTCCAGAAACCACATGTGAGTGAATACTAGTTTCATTTAGAGTCAAATTAGTAAAGTCTAATTGCGCATTTAGGATGGAAACAGGCCTCTGTGAATGTAAAGTCTAATTGAAGTTTGAGGTGTACCTTTCTATGAGATGTTCTCTGGAGAGATGATCTGACCAACACTGGAGATCCATGATGACAAGATTTTCAATGCTAGGAGCCATGTCTTCGGGGAGGGAGATTACACTCCATGTTCTTATCAGAGCAGAACATTTCACTCACAGTAGCAGACTATGTGTTTGTAATCATTTCAAAGCTGCACAACAGAGATCCACCTTTGTTGTTGTATGCATCAGTAACTGGTTCCTTTTTTATTGCTGAGTAGTAGTTCCTTGTATGGATATACCACAATTTGTTTATTCATTCACTAGTTGATTAACATATGTGTTTCCAGTTTGGGGCTATTAATGAATAAAGCTGCTGTGAATATTTGCATACAGATTTTTGTGTGGACATGTTTTCATTTCATTTGGGTAAATAGCTAAAAATAGCATTGCTATGTATATAGTATGTTTACCTGTATTAAGAAAAACCAAACAAAAAATAAAATGCCTAGGAATACATCTAACCAAGGAGGTGAAAGATCTCTACACGGAGAACTACAAAACACTACCAAAAGGAATCCTAGGTGACACAAATGGAAAAACATTCCATGCCCATGGATTGGAAGAATCAATATCATTAAAATGGCCAAACTGCCCAAAGCAATCTACAGAATGCTATTACTATCAAACTATCAACGTCATTTTTGACAGAATTAGAAAAAAAAAAAAAACTCTTCTAAAATTCATATGGAACCAAAAAAGAGCATAAATAGCCAAACAAATCCTAAGCAAAATAACAAAACTGAAGGCATCAATTACCCAATTTCAAACTATTTTGTAAGGCCACAGTAACCAAAACAGCATGGTACTGGTACACACACAGTCACATTAACAGCAGAATAGAGAACCCAGAGATAAAGCTGCACACCTACGGCCATCTGATCTTCAACAAAGTTGATAAAAATAAGCAATGGGAAAAGGACTCCCTATGCAATAAATGGTACAGGGATAGCTGGCTAGCCCTATGCAGAAGAATGAAACTGGACCCCTACCTTTCACCATATACAAAAATTAACTCAAGGTGGATTAAATATTCAAATGTAAGACCTCAAACTGTAAGAATCCTAGAAGAAAATCAGCCTTGGGAAAGAATTTGACTAAATCCTCAAAAGCAATTGCAACAAAACCAAAAATTGACAAGTGGGACCTAATAAAGCAAAAGAGCACCTGCACAGCAAAAGAAACTATCAACAGAGTAAACAGCCTACAGAATGGGAGAAAATATTTGCAAACTATGCATGTGACAAAGGTGTAATATCTAGAGTCTATAAGGGACTTAAACAATTCAACAAGCAAAAACCAAATAACCGTATTAAAAAGTGGGCAAAGGACATGAAAAGGCATTCTCAAAAGAAGACATACAAGCAGTCAACAAACATGAAAAAAATGCCTAGCTTCAGTAATCATCAGAGAAATGTAAATTAAAACCATAGTGAGATACCATCTCACACCAGTCAAAATGGCTATTATTGAAAAGTCAAAAAATAACATGCTAGTGAGGCTGTTAAAAAAAGGGAATGCTTATATATACACTGTTAGTGGGAATATAAATTAGTTGAGCCAGTGTAGAAAGCAGTTTGGAGATTTCTCGAAGAACTTAGAACTGCCATTCAACCCAGTAATCCCATTACTGGATATATACCCAAAGGAAAATAAATCATTCTGCCCAAAAGACACATGTACTCATATGTTTATCCCAGCACTGTTAACAATAGCAAAGATGTGGAATCAACCTAGATGCCTGTCAATCATGGATTGGATAAAGAAAATGTGGTACATGTACACCATGGAATTCTATGCAGCCATAAAAAAGAATGAAAACATGTCTTTTGCAGCAACATAGATGCAGCTGGAGGCCATTACCCTAAGCAGATTAATGAAGGAACAGAAAACCAAATACTGTAGGTTCTCACTTATAAGTGGGAGCTAAGCATTGGGTACACGTGGACATAAAGAGAGGAACAGTAGACACTGCAGACTCTTAAAAGTAGGGAGGGAGGGAGGGAGAGGGGAAGAGTTGAAAAACTGCTTATTGGGTACTATGGTCACTACGTGGGTAATGGGATCATTCGTACCCCAAACTTCAGCGTCTCACAGTATACCCATTAGCAAACTTGCACATGTACTCCCTGAATCTAAAATAAAAGAAAAATGAAAAGTAAAGGGAAGAGTCAGAGGGTTGTCAAAAGAGCTGTACAGTTTTACTTTCCCACTAACAATGTATGAGAGTTATAGTTACCCCATATCCTCATTAGCACTTGACATTGTTGGTCTTTGTAAAGTTTTTGCCATTCTAGTGAATGTGTAATGGTATCTTATTGGAGTTTTAAATCGTCATTTCCCTGATGACACTGTTGAGCATCTGTTCATGTGCTTATATTTGCCATCCATATTTCTTCCTCAATGAAATTTCTCTTCAATTCTTGTCCATTTAAAAAGTTGGTTTGTATTATGGAGTTACAACAACTGGGGATGAAGTCCTTTATCACATACATGTTTTGTAAATGTTTTCTTTCAGCATGTGGTTGTCTTTTCATCCTCTTAACAGTGTCTTTTGAGCAGCAGAAGTTTTAAATTTTGATGGAATTTAACTTACCACTTTTTTATTTTATGGTTTATGCCTTTTGTTTTATCTAAGAATTCTTTGCCTAACCCAGGCTCATAAAAATTGTCTTTATGTCTTCTTCTACATAGTTTATAATTTTAGCTCTTACACTGAGGTCTGTGGTTCATTTTGAGTTAATTTTTGTGTATGATGCAAGTTAAGGGTGGAGGTTATTTCTTTTTGCTTATGCTTATCTAGTTTTTCCAGAATCACATGTTTCAAAGGTTATTCTTTCCACACTGAATTATGTTGGTACCTTTGTTAGATCATTGATTTGAGAACTTTCTTCTTTCTTAATATAAGCCTTCAATGTTATAAATGTTCCTTGAAGCACTACTCTAGTTGTATCCCATAGATCGTGCTTTTATTTTCATTCAGTTCAAAATATTTTTCCAATTTGTTCTTTTCAGCTCTGGGTTATTTATTTATTTGTTATTTAAAAAATATTTTTTGGGATGGGGTCTTGCACTGCTGCCCAGGCTGGAGCCCAGTGACACAATCACAATTCACTGCAGCTTCAACCTCCCAGGCTCAAGTGATTCGTCCACCTCAGCCTCCTCAGTAGCTGGGTTCACAGGCACACACCACCACACTTGGATTTTTTTTTTTTTTTTAGAGATGTGGTCTTACTGGTGTTGTTCAGGCTGGTCATGAACTCCTGAGCTCAAGCAGTCCTCCTTTTCTCAGCCTTCCAAAGTGTTGAGATTACAAGCATGAGCCACCTATGGGTTAAACGTGCTTTTTTTTTTCTTATTTCTAATTCCATGTGGTCAGAAAACATACATTGTATAATTTCAGTCCTTTTAAATGTGTTGAGATTTATTTTATGGCTTTGAATATTCTTAACTCTTACCTTAAAAAAATTTTTTTTCATTATTATGTATCTAAAAGTAGCAATTTCCAGATTACTATTTCAATATACCATTTTTACTTTTAAAAGGGTAGTGAATTATACTTTACCTGCTTCTTAAGAATGATTATTTCTTTACTATCTAGTAAATTATATTTGCTATTTTTGCTTTGTAGCCACAAATATGCAAACTGTTCTTCCCTCTCTGTGCTTTTTTTTTCCATAGGTCTAAGATCTGGCAAACTTGGTGAACAATGTGAAGCAGTTGTTCGCTTTCCCAGACTTTTTCAGAAGTATCCATTCCCTATTCTTATCAATTCTGCATTCCTAAAGTTAGCTGATGTTTTCAGAGTTGGGTAAGTCTTTTTAAAGCCTCAATGTCCTAAAGTACTTTGTTCATATTTCTTGTTTTATATTGTGGTCTTTTTCTTTTTGCCTTTTAGGACTTCCACCTGGTTAGTTACCATTAGTGGACACACATGACTGTGTGCAGCACATCAGTGTGAGATTTAATGACATTTAAAGCAAAAATGAAGAGTGTAATTTAGACAATACTTATTTCTTTGGAGAACAGAATAAAATTAAGACAACCTTAATATTTTACTGTATACTTCAGGAAAATCTGTGGCTTTGTACAGATTGTTTTTGAGAAGTTTCTGATTTAATTTAAGAATTTATTTTATAGCATGAGATGCATGTCTGTGAAGCACCTGAAACATGTAAGCACTGAATACATGCCTGTTTGCTTTTTCTCCCCCCGACCATTCCATCTTCTGCTGCTTTCTGCCATTCTCCATGCACTCGTGCTCATATGCACCCAATACCACACTAGAAGGAGAAAAGAAGTTGTGGAATAAGCCCAAGAGAAGAGAAAGACCTTCTGACTTCCTGGCCTTGGTTATAATATAGTTTGAGGAGATTTAGTTCTGCTCTAGGTCTTCTTGTGTCACTGCCATTTTGGTGTCTTGCAGCAAGACTATAGCATAGCTAACTGCTTATGCTTCGTGTCCACCTAAAGTACAAACTTTAAGTAACTCCTTTAGTAGTGAAACAAATAGTTAAGATTGAAAAATATTTGTGTGTTGCTAAAATTTAATATTATTAGTGTTGCTTTGGTTCCTAATTAAATATTACTTTCTAAAGTGACCTAATTTATTTTATTTCTGGTTTTTCTAGAAATAATTTCCTGAGGCTGTGTGTTCTTAAAGTTACCCAACAAAGTGAGAAACATTTGGAGAAGATTCTAAATGTGGATGAATTTGTGAAGAGAATTTTTTCTGTGATTCATAGTAATGACCCTGTGGCAAGAGCCATCACCCTCCGGTATACCGTGTTATAATAATTCACTATAAGATTATTCAAATTGTAATTATGTACAAAAAAGGCAGTACATTTACATTTTTCATTTTGAATATTAGGAGTTGTTTTTTGACTAAGAGTCAAGGCAAAACTGTGATAACCATCCTAATCTGCAAATGCTTTTTAGTTAACATCTGTGTTAACTGTTTTGGTTATAAATTGTTGCCTAACTTGTGTTTGAAATGCGTCTCTATGTAGGTAGGTGTTCTGATCAAATAACTTGGTGGATCTCAATATAGCTTTGCCTCAGCACATTTTGAGCTTTGCGTTACTGCCCTTGTCCTTAATGTTTTCTGTCAGTTTTCTATATTCTTCCTTGATTATGTGATCGTTTTTAATGTGACAAATCATATTTGATTTCATTGGAGAACATCAGATATAGCCACTATAGTTTCTTTAGCTTTTTCTTTTCTTTCTTGGCATATTTTAAAAAATTATTTGTTAGAATTTCATTTTGTAAGCCTTATATCCAGTTCGAACCATATTCTCTTTTTAGCTCTGCCATTTATAGTATCATATCTATAACTTTTTATATCTTTTGAAATTCACTTTCCTAAATTATAGGGTTCATTTCTGACCTAGCCTGCCCAGACAGTCTTCTTTTTAACCAGGAAGTTCGGGATGTCACATCTTCCCTATGTGTCCTTTTTTCCACACCAGGAATCAGTTCTTCCTTCTTGTTCAGAATTTAGTGCTTTTGTCATTTCTTTGCCTTTTGAGTGATTAAATTGTGAGTAGTATGTGATATTTTAAAGTCAGTTCATTGATTTTCATCCTTTGAAAACTATATTCAATATAATTTATGTATGTATGTATGTATTTATTTATTTATTGAGATGGAGTCTTGCTCTGTCGCCCAGGCTGGAGTGCAGTGGCGTGATCTTGGCTCACTGCAACCTCTGCCTCCTGGGTTCAGGCAGTTCTCCTGCCTCAGCCTCCCGAGTAGCTGGGATTGTAGGTGCCCGCCACCACACTCAGCTATCTTTTTTTACTTTTAGTAGAGACAGCATTTCACCATGTTGGCCGGGCTGGTCTTGAACTCCTGACCTCAGGTGATCTGCCCGCTTCGGCCTCCCATATTGTTGGGATTACAGGCATGAGCCACTGCACCTGGCCCAGAATTTAAATTTAAGATATTTTTACCCTTTACTTCAGCAAATATACCTATAGGAATTTTTTTAATGAATCATTTTTAAAAGTTGGTGAATATATGTATATAGATGATTATAGTATCATTTTTGTAGATTGAAAAATTGGGGAAAAATCAACATGGGAATAGCTATTGTGAACTACTGTATAACTTATAAAGAGTAAAGTGAGTTGTGAGTCTATATATACTGACATAGAAAGATAATAAGTTTTAAAAAGTAGTCAAATAGTATCCATTTTATTAACTCATTTTGTCAGTTAATATTAATATATATGTTTATATAGGCTCAGAAAAAAATCTAGAGGAATATATACTGTTAACAGTGATTATTTTTGTTAGAGTCTTTGGGTTATAGATTACAAGAGGCTTAGCCGGGCACGGTGGCTCAAGCCTGTAATTCCAGCACTTTGGGAGGCCGAGGCGGGCGGATCACGAGGTCAGGAGATCGAGACCATCCTGGCTAACACGGTGAAACCCCGTCTCTACTAAAAATACAAAAAATTAGCCGGGCGTGTTGGCGGGCGCCTGTAGTCCCAGCTACTTGGGAGGCTGAGGCAGGAGAATGGCGTGAACCCGGGAGGCGGAGCTTGCAGTGAGCTGAGATCACTGCACTCCAGCCTGGGGGACGGAGCAAGACTCTGTATTACAAAGGCTTTTCCATTTGACTTTTTTTGGTAATGTTTGAATTGGTTTTCACAAAATCAAAAGATAATAGAGAAGAATAGAATTTAACTGGTAGAATGAATTTCATTAATAATTTAGAGCTAGCCTGAATATTTTGATAAGAATGTAGATTAATATTTGAATGTTAATCATTTTGCATGCTTGCCCTTCTCTAAGTCATGGCAATTGACTCTTGCCTCAATTCCTTTTTTAAGCACTGTGGTTATCAGTAAAGCCAGCGATCTCTAGAAAGCTTCCAAAAAGAAGGATCACTTTAAAGGAAAAAAAAAATTAGATTGAAATCAGATTTTTCTACAGTAACACTTGATGCAATAAGTATTAAAGGAAAATTGAGCTAAGAATTTTATATCTAATCCAGTTTTCATTTATTTATTTATTTATTTATTTATTTATTTTGAGACGGAGTCTCGCTGTCGCCCAGGCTGGAGTGCAGTGGCGCCATCTCGGCTCACTGCAAGCTCCGCCTCCCGGGTTCACGCCATTCTCCTGCCTCAACCTCCCGAGTAGCTGGGACTACAGGTGCCTGCCACCGCACCCAGCTAATTTTTTGTATTTTTAGTAGAGACGGGGTTTCACCGTGGTCTCAATCTCCTGACCTCGTGATCCACCTGCCTTGGCCTCCCAAAGTGCTGGGATTACAGGCGTGAGCCACTGCGCCCGGCCCAGTTTTCATTTAAAAAAGTAGTAAAATAAAAAGATTCTCAGGCACACAAGGCCTTAGGAGATTTGCCATATAGGACCTGTTTTGCAAACATTCTAGAAGGAGGTACTCAAGTAGGAAGAGAAAAATTAAGCCGGAAGCAGTGGGAATAAGTCATTAAATGTGTCAGTATTAGCCTAATCTAATCTTTTCTGGTATAATAGATTAATAGTCATTTGTTATTTCTTTTGAAAGATGTATAATTCCAAAACCTTCAAATTAAATATAAATTACATATTTAGTTCATTTTAGTTTCTTGCTACTAACAGTATTACTTATTTTTAACAGTGCTAGGAACAGTACTACTTAATTGAGTGTAATTACAGGGAATAATTAGGTGATTACATGTCACATTGGAAGGTTATTTAGGATGTTGACTTTGAAGAAGGTTGTCATTGTAGGAACATTGTAGGTTTTGTTTACTGCAGTGTTTTGCAAATTTCTGAAATTTATGCCTTTCTGCTGAAAGGATTTTTCAAACTACTTTCTGTAGTTTATATCACAAACAATAGATGTTTTTCCTTTCTAAATGTATAATTTTATTATAAAGTAGACTGTGTTTTCCAAGCTTTACCTTCTGCACCATTGTTGATTCTGGTATGAGCCCCAGGGGCGTCCTCAACCACTGCTTTCGTTATCTTGAGGACATTTGAAAATCGTCATACCAGTATTTACTGATGTGGGAAAAAAAGATTGGGAGCTCTTAGTTTTTTTTACTTTGTGTATCTGCTTAACAGCAAAAAAAAGTATTCTTAATGCTTTGCTAAAATGGACTTCTTTATGCAACATTGGAAAATTGATATTTTGATGCTTTAATAATTCAGAAGTTTCCTTCCTGGGCTGTTTGGTACCTGGGATGCACTTCAAGGTGATTGTTAAAAATTTTGCTTTTTAGATAAGCCATTTTAATTTTTCTGACATATTGAAATATGTAAAAGCATTTAAAATTTGAGTCATGGATTTCTAAAGTTATGCTTTATTAACTGGAGTTACATGGAATTACCTATGAACTTTAGTTTTGATAATCTGACTTTGCCTTGCCTCTTCTTTTTCTGACCTTGACTTTATTGCATGCCCGATCTTCTTGGGTTTCTCTGTTTCTGTAGGATGTTGGGAAGTCTGGCATCCATAATTCCTGAGAGGAAGAATGCTCATCATAGTATTCGTCAGAGTTTAGATTCACATGATAATGTAGAAGTTGAAGCTGCTGTTTTTGCTGCTGCAAACTTCTCTGCACAGTCAAAGTAAGCTTACAAAAGTACATCCCTTTTAGTAATCTGGCTTCCCAAGAAAAGTTTTTGAAGGAAAAACTGATCAACTTATATAAACACTAAGAGATACAGGAAAGTGTAAATGACAAGGTATGTTTTCCAAGAAGGTTTACCTTATGTTGGGGAAAGAAGACTTAAATTCATAAAATAGAAAATGTAAGTACAAATGTTGGCATTAATTGTGTAAATGAAATGAGTTTCCAGAAGGACAGGATCAGCATAGATTAGTTGGAGAAAGCTTCATTGGGTAGCAGAAGCTTTGTTCATTGAGTAGCTTCTCCCAGATATATACATCTGTAATACTAAATTGCTTACTTACTGTCTTCTAATGTTAATTTGTTCTGCATTAGAGCTGTCCACAGTTTGGCAAAGACAATAACTTGAATTAAAACCAATTTTAACCTATTCAGAATGTCATGTCCTACACTGTTGTTTTACAGAACAGTATTTTGTTTTGGGCGGGAGGATTAAATGTTGACCATGGTTTTATTACTATGTTTGATTGGCTTCTCTTCTGTAAAAGAAAATACAATATCTCCCTGACTGACAGGAAAAGTAGCATTGCCTTCTGGGGTGCGTTTTGGTAATATGTATGAAAAGCCTTAAACAGGTACATCCCTTTGACCCAGGAAATCACTTCTAGAGTTTATCCTAAGATAACAGCAATATGTACTGATAATTATTTGTATGGATGCTAGTTGTAGTGTTGCTTGTAACAACAAAAGAAATGAGAAGCAACCTGAATTTCTGCCACTGAGCTTAGATAAATTATGATCATACAATAGAATACGGTAACAACTTAAAACAAATGTTTTTAGAAACATTTGGAAGCAGGTTACATAATAGGTTATGTAATATAACAGGTTTGTTTAAAAAAAAAACCCCTAATAGCTTATGTAATATAACAGATTTGTTTAAAAAAAAAAAGCCCTAATATTTGTATTTATGCAATAGAAAAAAAAGACTAGAAGGATATGTATCAAAATCTTGTCTCTGAGTGGTAAGGTGGTATGTAATTTTTATTTTCTTTCTATAAATTTCTCTATATCTTGGCATGAACAAGTTCCAATTTTATAACCAGGTGAATAATAAATTTTTTTTAACATTAAAAAAATAGTACCTGCATACCCTCCTCTTCCGCATTATTTTTTTTTTTTGAGATGGAATTTTGCTGTTGTCATCCAGGCTGGAGTAGTGGCGCAATCTCGGCTCACAGCAACCTCCGCCTCCCAGGTTCAAGTGATTCTTCTGCCTCAGCCTCCCAAGTAGCTGGGATTACAGGTGCCTGCCACCATGCCCAGCTAATTTTTGTATTTTTAGTAGAGATGGGGTTTCGGCACGTTGGCCAGGCTGGTCTTGAACTCCTGACCTCAGGTGATCCACCTGCCTTGGCCTCCCAAACTGCTGGAATTACAGGCGTGAGCCACTGTGCCCGGCCCCTTCAGCTATTCTTATCAAACCTTCAGAGTTCCAGGAATTCTTAGTAGATAATAGAAAGCATATAATTTTTAATTTCACAGATCAAAATTAATAAATAGATGTAGCAGTAATTGATGATCAGAAATACCTGAATAAGTACAGTTCCTATTTGTGCCTTTGAAAATAAGCATTTTTTTTCCTCATTGAGAGAGTCGTTGGTATTGAGAGGACTTTTAAAAATTTCAGTCACATGTCTCTTAACTATGAGGTTACATTCTGAGAAATGCATTGTTAGGCAATTTCATCGTTGTGCAAACATCGTAGAGAACTTACACAAATCTAGATGGTATAACCTACTATACACCTAGGTTATATGGTATAACCTACTATACACCTAGGTTATATGGTATAACCTGTTGCTCCTAGGCTGTAAACCTGTATAGCATGTTTCTGTACTGAATACTGTAGGCAGTTGGAACACAGTGGTAAGTATATGTATATCTAAACATAGAAAAAGCTCAGTAAAAATATGGCATAAAAGATAAAAATGGTATTCCTATATAGGGCACTTACCATGAATGGAGCTTGCGGGACTGGAATTTGCTCTGGGTGGTCAGTGAGTGAGTGGTAAATGAATGTGGAAGCCTAGGACGTTACCGTATACTACTGTAGACTTCCTAAGGACGTTACTGTATACTACTGTAGACTTCCTAAGGACGTTACCGTATACTACTGTAGACTTCCTAAGGACGTTACTGTATACTACTGTAGACTTCCTAAGGACGTTACTGTATACTACTGTAGACTTCCTAAACACTGTACACTTAGGCTTCACTAAATTTATTTTTGAAATTTTTCTTCCTTCAATAATAAATCAACCTTACCTTACTATAACTTTTTAACTTTGTCAAGTCTTAATTTCTTTTAACTTTTTGACTCTTTTGTAATAACACTTAGCTTAAAATACAAACATACAGCTGTACAAACATACTTTCTTTATATCCTTATTCTATAAGCTTTTTTTTGTTAAAATTAAGACATAGCTGGGCACAGTGTCTCACGCCTGTAATTCCAGCTACTTGGGAGGCTGAGGCCGGGATATCACTTGAGCTCAGGAGTTCAAGACTAGTCTAGGCAACATAGTGAGACCCCTCAAAGAAAAGACACAGAGACACATACATTAACCTAGACCTGCACAGGGTCAGACATCAAGACATCTCTGGCTAATATGAATTTTTCAGCTCTGTTATAATCTCTTGAGGCCGCTGTCAATATGTGGTTTGTTGTTGACCAAAACGTTGTTATGCTGCACATGACTATGTTTATTGATTAAGAGTTGTGCCTAGGGAATAATTATCATCTGATTACCACTGCCAAGGTGTCAGTGCTTCATAGTCTGTCAGATTAAATATATACTTCCAGTGCTTCCAAAAATAGTTTTCTAAATTTAGTTTCTAAATTTGGATGATAAATTTGTAATTTAGTGATTAAATTTTATATATGAGAATCACTTTTAGTTCAGTTTTTCTCTTGTGTTCTTATTAGAAGCTAATTTTATTTCACTCTGCGTAATTACTGGTTTTGGAAAATGATTAAGACCAAGTAAGAGAAACAGCAAGATTCTTCACTTGTGGAAATGATGATTAAACATCTAAATTAGCAGTTTATGTAGAAACAGTTTTTAATATACCATGCTTCAATATGATATACTTGTAATTTATTATATTTAAAAAATACCAAATGAATCTCTGTCACCTAGGCTGGAGTGCAGTGGTGCAATCATGGCTCACTGCAGCCTCGAACTCCTGGACTCAAGTGATCCTCTCACCTCAGCAATCCCAAATTGCTAGGATTACAGGTGTGAGCTACTGTGGCCAGCTGACAAGATTTATATTTTTGAAATCAGTGTTCATATCTTCTCCCAGAAGTAATGACCTGGCCTGAGATCACATATCTCGGTCAGTACTGATGGATTTTTTTTCTAGTATCTGTATTGATCAGTTTTGGATATTAAATCAGAGTAACAAGCCAAATAAGACCTTTAGAATTTATTTAATCCTGTTCTTCCCCCTCCCCCCCCCCCCCCCCCCCCCCCCGTCTCCTACCATAACCACATTTGTTTTATTCTAAACCAGATACTTTTAAATTGCTAGTCCCTGGGTGGCAAAGCAGGAGTTACAAACTCAGATGCTTTCAGGGGTCAGGTGAACACTGTTAGTGAGAGCGGTGTCCCCTAGTGGCAACTGTGGTGAACTGAAGCACGTCTGCTCCATCCAAAGTGCCCCATGGCACCAGCCTATTGTTAACAGTGCAGGAATGGATGCCCAGTGCTCAGGTTTTTGGCAAAGGAGAGGGGATAATCTGAAAAACCAGATTATTCTATTTGGGCTCACTATATTTAAATGTCGACATTAAGAGTTTTTTAAATGTTATTTTAAAAAGAGTTTTAAAAATATTATTACACAGAAAACCCGCAGTCTCCTAGTTTGCAGTTTCTTGGCCCTAAAGGTCTGTAACAGATTTGTAAATTTTAAGTTGTTATAAGAAGTCTTTATATGGTTATTAAAGAAATACTTACTGAATATCCACCATGTTCAGACACTTTTCTAAGTTCCAGAAATATAGGAGTGAAAAAGGTCAGGCCCTGTTGTTATATAAACACAAAATAATTTCAGATGCTTGTTAGTGTTATGAAAAAATAACACTGTATTGCGATAATGGCCTAAGTGAGCTGCTTTAGAGCAGTGTTAGCATAACCCATTTGGTTGCTGGAGTTTTTGTTTTAGTTGTGTTTCTTACCACCTCCCCTAACCCAAGCACCTGACCTTGGAATGTTAGTTGCAGTTTGGATTATTGTATTTCTTCTATGCTAATTGTGTTTTATTTCTTTTAAGTCCTTAGAAAATATAAGCAAATGTAATTTTTTGGTTTTAAAGTTTTTTCTGTTCTCTGTTCTCTTTTTCCAAAGGGATTTTGCTGTAGGAATCTGTAACAAAATCAGTGAAATGATTCAAGGTATGTATTCTTCGTTTAGTATTATGAAGTGACTTAATGAGATTTATAATAGTTGCTAACACTAATTAAGTACTTATTATTTGCTAGTCACCACACATTCAAATAATATTTATTAAGTATCTTCTATGTGCCCAAACTGTTCTAAATGCTGAGGATACAGGAATGAGCAAAACAAAGTCCTTACCCTCATCTAACCTACACTCTAGTCAGTGGTGGGGTGTGTGGGGATAGACAAATGTGCATATGACATTTCTGGTGCTACAGTGAAAAAGTGAGAGAAGAAGGATAGAGAGTCTCAAAAGTAAATCGTTGGTGGGGTGAAAGCAGGGACTTACCTATTTTATATATATTGATCAGAGAAGGGACTTTTTTGTATATATTGATCAGAGACAGTTTCTGATGAGGTGATACTTGAGTGAGACATGAAGGAGAGAAAGGAGTGAGCCATGCAGATACAGTCTTGCATTGCTTAACAATGGGGATCCTGTGTGAGAAATGGGTCCTTAGGCAGTTTTGTTGTTTGAACTTCATGGAGTGTACTTACATAAACCTAAATGGTATAGCCTACTATACACTTAGGCTGTATGGTATAGCCTATTGCTCCTAGGCCCTAAGCCTATGCAGCGTGTGACTGTGCTGAATACCCATAGGCAATTGTAACAAAATGATTTGTATATCTGAAGTAGAAAAGGTAATATATTGCTCTGTGGTGTTACAATGACTACAGGGTCTATGAAGTTACTAGGAATTTTTCAGCTCCATTATAATCTTATGGGACCACCGTCTGTCATGTGGTCCTTCATTCACCAAAGCATACTTATGGGGGGCATGATTAGTTTAGGGAAGACTGCTCTGTGTGAGAGAGGCTAATGTTATTAGGAGCTCTGGAACTCTCTGCTAATGTCCCTCCATTGTCTTCCAGTTGCATTTAGAATCAAATCCAGATTCCTTACCATGGACTACAAAGCCCTGGTTTTCCAATCTCTTATACCATGAGTCATGTGTATTAACCCTATTTATCCTTATAACAGTCATTATGGGAGCCCAAGAGCTCCCATAGGGTTAATACATGTGTCATACCCCTATTTATCCTAACAGTCATAAAAGGGAGCTCTTGGGCTACAGCATTGCATGACTCTAGAGAACTTCACTTTGTTTATATTCTTATAAAGAACATTTCTTTGAATTGTGCAACATGGCGGCCTTGGATAGGTAATACTGTTATGTTCGTTTTACAGGAAAGGAAATGGAGCCACACTAAAGCTGAATGATTGGTTCACAGTAAAAAAGCTGATAACTTACAGTTTGGCTTTGAGGCCCGTGCTTTTAACCACTATGCTATTGTGCCTTTC
This sequence comes from Hylobates moloch, assembly GCF_009828535.3. Classification (NCBI taxonomy): domain Eukaryota; kingdom Metazoa; phylum Chordata; class Mammalia; order Primates; family Hylobatidae; genus Hylobates; species Hylobates moloch. The sequence goes on from NW_026652293.1 coordinate 2,147,516, forward strand.
TAAGGCATGAATTGCTTAGTGTAGTTATATTTTGCATGCATTTAAATTGTCCTTCAAATTAAAATTAAAGAGAACTTGCTCACTTGCATAAATAATAAAAATCACTTAAAGACCAAGGTACAGTGAATGAGCTTTGTCGTGTTCCCCTTTATTCCTTTGTCTTTTTTCTTCCACCATTAGCAAAAGGGCTTTCCTGCAGAAAGGTATCCTTAAGACATTAGAAGGAAGCATCACTTATTCGTTGAGCAGGATTTTATCAATTGCCTGCTGTATCAGACAAGATCTCAGCAGGAAACAGGTGGCACGTTTGAATTAAGATAACTCAGGGAAGGTGTAATAAAGTGAACCATTCACAAAGGCATGGTCAGGGTGTACTATAGGGGATAATGTAGTTCTTGAGCCCATAATAGCTTTTACCATACATCTAAGGGTACAGGTTAAACAGAGGTTACTAGAAAATTGGTATCATGTCAGGAGGGCCACTTTGAGAAACTAACCTCCAGGAGCACGATGTGACCCTGCAGTGAGAGAACCAGGGAATAAATACTCTGACCTCAGTCTTCTCTGCAACTCCTGCTGGGCTCTGCATTGGTTAAACCCAAACAAAGGGCAGATAGCAAAGGAGTTGATGAAAGCTATTCAGGTGAGCCTTCTAGGATGCTGGAGTATTCTGTGTATCTGATGGTAGTTACATGGGAATATACATATGTAGAAATTCATTAATCTGTACACTTAAGATTCATTACCTTATTTTATCTTAAAAAATCTAAAAGAACAGGAATTAGCAAGAGAGAGAGGCAGAGGAAAACATAGGAGTGTGGGTGGAGGAAAAGTGGAGGAAAACTGGAACCCAAAGTATGGAAATGAAAGAGAAGTTTTAGGAACAGAGAATCCAGAGATTTGGTTTTAAGCTGCTTGTGTTTCTGCCAAGTAAAATCTCCGAGCCTCTCTAAATCTTTAGTAAAGATCCCTTTGAGTACTGGGTTGAGAATAAACTTGCAGTGGAGGAAAGATGGGGATATAAGAGTGGAGTCTGCCATGGGGAAAGGCCTAAGTAGGGAGAATACTTAGGAGACTTGCAATATAGTCAAGAGATGGTAGTGGAAATGGATCGGCATGGTAACAACAGAGGTAGAAAGAGTCAGTTTGGGTTTTATTTTGAAGATAGAACCAGTAAGATTTGCTAATACATTTGGAAATGGGATGTGAGAGAATCCTTCTTTTCACTAATTAAGAAAGACTCCAGGGTCTAAGGAGCTATAATGATGTCACTTACTGAGACAGGAATATTTTTGGAGGGGCAGTTTCAAGGTAAAGATCAGTTCTCTTTGGGCCTTATTAATACAAAATGCTTCTGAGACCTCCTAGTGCAGATGACCAGAAAGTAATGAGATACATGCATCTGACGTCCGGGGCAGGAGGACGGGTGGGTGGCAGCCTTTCACATTTAGCCGATAATGGAAACCATGGGATTATATCAGCTCACTCAGGGAAAGCACACAGAATGAGAAGAGAATTTATTACCAGCCTATGGGAATATCAGAAAGCATAGACAGACGAGGAGACTACAAAGGAGATTAAGAAGGAACAGCCAGAGAAAGAGGTCAGAAAACAGTAAGAGTGGAAGAGCCAACGCCATTAGGAGAGAGTCTCAAAGATAGAATGGTCAGCAGTGTCAAGTGCATTCAGAACCTTGAGGAACAAAGTAACAACAACATGAGCATGATGTGACCCTGCAGAGAGGAAAGCAGGGAATACTCTGATCTCATTCTTTTCCCTCTGGCAAACCCAAGTAGAGGCCAGCTAGCAAGGGAGTTTGTTGATGTAGGCAACTGTTGGACATTGAAGTGCTGTCTTATGTTCATACCCACAATTATTTCACCATGGAAAACCCAGCAATATGCAGAGTATAATTAGCTTGTGGCATGTATGTGGTACATTATGACTGAGAAATTTGTGTTCACCATGACCACAAAGCCATGCCATAGAAGAAAAGATTTGTTGGTTTCGCTCCACTGTTGACAGGAAAACGTGGATTAGGGTTAGTCTTCATGGATCCAGTTGTGTATGCAATAAAGAAAGGCATTTACAGGCCGGGCGCGGTGGCTCACGCTTGTAATCCCAGCACTTTGGGAGGCCGAGGCGGGCGGATCATGAGGTCAGGGATCGAGACCACGGTGAAACCCCGTCTGTACTAAAAAAAAATACAAAAAATTAGCCGGGTGTGGTGGCGGGCACCTGTAGTCCCAGCTACTCGGAGAGGCTGAGGCAAGAGAATGGCATGAACCCGGGAGGCGGAGCTTGCAGTGAGCCGAGATTGCGCCACTGCACTCCAGCCTGGGCGACAGAGCGAGACTGTCTCAAAAAAAAAAAAAAAAAAAGGCATTTACTACACAAAGTTCAGAGGACTTCAAAACTCTTCTACACACAGTTTATTCACATCCTGATTCTGATTTAGTTGTTGAAAGAAATAATTAAAATTATAAGTATAATCAGACTGTAGCCATCAAGTATGTGTGTTTGTGTATATATATATGTATGTATATGTGTATGTATAATTTTTTTACTATGATAATGAGAGGAAATAGGCAGCAAATACGACTTTGCTTTCTACTGTGCTTTTTAAAGGCAGTTTTTATTATTAGCATGTAGTTTTATAATCATTGAAAAGTTAATGTCAAGATACTTTGGAAAAAATACTGAATTTATCAATTGGTTCTAGTATAATCTTTAATGTTATAAATATAATATTAGTATACTGTGTTTTTCAAGTGCAGTTTTGCTAATTGAGTCACAGCTTTTATATCTGGAATATTATTAAGGATGATGATCCCAGTTACCTTGAGAATTCTTTTTGTGTCTAGGTTTAGCGACACCAGTAGACTTGAAGCTAAAATTGATACCCATTCTACAGCACATGCACCATGATGCAATCTTGGCTTCCAGTGCTCGTCAGCTTTTACAACAGCTGGTCACATCCTATCCGTCCACCAAAATGGTGATTGTGTCTTTGCACACTTTCACTCTGCTTGCAGCTTCATCTTTGGTTGATACGCCTAAGCAGGTAATTTCAATTTTCTTTAAACTGCTAATTCTTTGGTAAACTTACATATTAAATATATGATTAGAAATAAGAAAGTGGCGCACGAGTCTTGAGGACATTAAGGTTCTTTTCGCTAATAAAGGTCAGATTAATTTGCTTTTGCTTGCTTTTTTATTCTCTGTTCACAGTACTGATTGTTGGGAGCCCTTGAAGAAAATGAGATATTATGGGGTACATGGCTGGGTGTGAAGTTGGCCGTATAAAAAAAAAAAAAAAGAAAGGATTGAGTATCTGTTAAATGCCAGGGCCTGTGCTAAAACTTTAAAGTTAAATGGTAGTATTTTACAAACATGGAGAAAGAGACCCAAATGCGGGCACGTAGCTAATGAGTGACAGGGCTCTGATGTGAAGTGAGTCCTGTCCCTTGATAAGTTTCACTAAACTACACTGCATTTCTAATGATCATTTCAGTTATAGTATTGTTTATGGAGTGACTTATTTCCTTTATAGATTCAGCTTCTGTTGCAGTATTTGAAGAATGATCCCAGGAAGGCAGTAAAGAGACTTGCTATTCAAGATCTGAAATTACTTGCTAATAAAACACCACATACTTGGAGTAGGGAGAATATTCAGGTATGTAGAACTTGTAACATTTTATATAGACAAAATAATATAACATTATAATATAGTAAAATGTTTTGCATTTTTATATTTGTCATCTAAGTGGTTGAATATGAAAAACTTCTAAAAGCATTGTTGGTGTTTGTGGCAGTTATTTTATAAGTGGCACAATAAATACTAAAACTTCTATACTTCAACGTTTGTTTTAGTCAGTGAAACTTGCCACTCAGTTGCTTGTTCATTTTCCCATAGCGGCACTAAGGCTAATTGAGAAGCCCAATTACGTAGGTTTGGTTTTTTTATTCTTGTATTTTTCAGTCAATTTGGGGAGAAAAATTTAGGGGCTGACTGTTATCTGTAATGGAGATAGGGCTGGATGGGCAACTTGGGAAGTATAGTTCTCTCTTCCTGGAGAGCCAAAGACATTCTTAAGTCTTCTTTTGTAAACAGAAGAGCAGATCTCACTCTTTAGACTTTTAATGTGACATCTTTGACACCATCTGTTACCATCTGTTAGGTTAAATTAATATTTTATGTTTATTTTTTTTCTCAAAATAGAACCCTGTTTGTTTACCCATTCCATTTTGCAAATAATGCTATTTAAAATGGAACGGAAGTTTTTATCTTTTAGCATCATCATGACTCCAATGGATTAAAAATCTTTGAATTTCAGATTATTAAAACTAAACTGCCATGTTTGTTTTTCTGTTTGTTTGCAGTTTTCTAAACATCTTTTAATTTACTATATTATGATTTGATAGTCACAGATATCCCAAGATAAGGGCAGTTGTTAAATCTGCATTTAAAAGATAAGCAATTAGGGTTCAGAGAGACTTAATATGCTTAAGAGAGCATCTTAAGAGAAGTAAATTAAGAATTTAATTAAGAAAGCTTCTGTCCTCTGATCCCTAGTCTTACTGCTTTTTCTACTAAATAATGCTATCTTTCCAAGAAGAGAATGTGCCCAGCCACTTGTCATTTTAGAGAATTTATACAAAGAACCAAACCCCTCGTTATTTAGAAAGATCAGTGAGAAGCACAGTATTATTCCTTCTTGTTTTTTTCTTATTGTGAGATAGATCATACATGCAGAAAGGTATGTAAAATATATAAATAGTTTAAGTACCTTTAAGTGAGAAAAGTATGTAAAATGTATAAATAGTTTAAATACTTTTACACGAAAACCCATGCAACTACCATCCAGCTAGAAATAGAACATTACAGGATCACAGAAGCCTGCCTCCTTCCCTTGCGTGGTCCTTCCTGATTGAAACTTTACACCTTCCAAAAGCAAACCACTATTTTGACTTTTGTGATAATAATTTCTTTGCTCTTCTTTTACCTTCTTCACATGTCTTCCTAAAGAATACTGTTTAGCTTTGTTTTTGTTTCTTTTGCTCAGCATTACACTGGTGAGACTCATCCATGTTTTTCCCCTTTAATTGTAATGTAGTATCCCATTGTATGAATGTATCACAGTTTATTTGCTCTCCATGGGTTATTTCCAGCATGGGTCTATTGCAAACAGTGCAGAACATTCTTCTGTTTGTCTCCCAGTGCACACATGCAAATTTCTTTAGAGTATATACCTAGGAATGAAATTTCTGACTTATAGAAAATGCGTGTCTTCAGTTGTAACAGATGGTGTCAAACTATTTTCCAAAGTCAATGAACCAGTTTACATTCCTGCTGTGTATGAGGGCGTCCATTGATCACATCCTTACCACACGTAGAATGATCAGACCTACATTTTTTACCAGTTTAGAAGTTGTACTTTTTATGTGTAACTCCTTGATTATTAAAGTAATTGAACACCTTTTTAATATGTTTATTGACCATTTGGATTTTCTCTTATGACATGGCTATTCAGGTCTCTTGCCTGTTTTTCTGTTGATTCGTAGTTATTTTTTATATATTTGGAATACTCATACTTTGTTGGTCCTTGACAATTCTGTATGAATTTCAGAATCAGCTTGCCAAATTTAACAGTTTGATTGGGATTACATTGAATATAAAGATTAGTTTGTAAGAAATTGGTAACTTTATAATATTGTCTTCCAGTGCATGAACATGTTGTATCTTTCCACTTATTTTAGGTCCCTTTAATGTGTCTCTTGCCCTAGTCTATTTCATCTGATATTAATATCACTACTTTAGTTTTCTGTTACATATGTTGACATGATAGATTGTTTACCATCTTTTTAGTTTCAATCTTTATATATCTTTATGTTTCATATGTTTCTTATAAACAGCATTTAATTGGAGGTTTTTTTTTTTTTCGAGACAGAATTTTGCTCTGTCACCCAGGCTGGAGTGCAGTGGTGCAGTCTTGGCTCACTGCAACCTCTGCCTCCAGGGTTCAAGCCATCCTCCCACCTCAACTTCCCAAGCAGCTGGGACTACAGGTGTGTGCCACCACACCCGGCTAATTTTTGTATTTTTAGTAGAGAATCATCATCATGTTGCCCAGGCTGGTCCTGAACAAGCAATCCACCTGCCTCAGCCTCCCAAAGTGCTGAGATTACAGGTGTAAGCCACCATGCCCGGCCTAATTGGATTATTTTTAATCCAGCCTGGCAGTCTTTGTCATTTTCAGATGGAGCATTTGATTCATCTGATTTACTGTGATTTATCACACACTTGAGTTTAAATCTACCATTTTATTTTGTGTTTTCTCTCTGTCTCCCCTGTTCCTTTTCACTCTTTGGAGGAGAGGGGGTTTCTTTCTGTATTGATTATTTTTGATATCTTACCATTCCATTTGACTTGACTAGTCTGGAAGTATACAGTCTTGTTAAATATTCTTTTAGTTGTTATCCTAGAAATGAAAATATAACTCATAGTCATTTTTATCAGTCTAAAGTTAATTCTGCTAAAAGTCCTTTGAACACATTTGAATGCCATTTTCATCACTCTACACTTTTATGTATTATTGTCTTGTATAATTAAAATACAAGTTAAATAAAATACAATTAAACTATTTTTTCTTATACAGTTTTGTTATTGTTTAGGAAATTCATTGTTCATTTGCACCTTCCACTGTCTTTGCTCTTCTTGCATCTCAGCTATTTCCTAGTTACTTTTCCTTCTGCCTTCGGAAGGTCGTTGAGTGAGAGTCTGTGGTGGTAAACCCTCTCAATATTTGCTTGCCTGAAAATGCTTTCATTTTGTCCTCAATCTTGAAAGATGCTTTCTCGGGATAGAATTCCCAGGGCATTGAAGATACCATTCTGCTGTCTACTGGTTTTCTTTATTGCCACTGAAAAATAGTAATACTCTTTGTTTTTTTTTTCTTTTTTTTTTGCTTTAAAATTGTTCTCTTTGACTTGATTTTCTGTAGTTTCACTATGAAATGTCTAGTTGTGAATTTCTTTTTAAACTGTCTAGGCTATGTTTGATTTCTTGAATCGGAAGATTGGTGTCTTTCGGCAATTCTGGGAAATTGTTACTTGTAATTTCTTCAGATATTGCCACTGTCTCTTTTTCTCACCTTTTCTTCTGGACCTCCTATTAAATGTATGATAACCCTTCTCCTGTTAATCCTTCATGTTCCTTATCTTGTTTCCTATTTTCTATCTCTTTGTGCTGAGTTCTCGGTAATTTCTTCTTATATATGTTTTAGTTCAATAATTATTTTTTCGGTTTATCTAAAGTCTGCAGATTTGTCTCTGCTCTCTATTTCTATACCCTTTTTCCTTGTATACCTGGTTGTTTTTCACTTTGAACTACTCATTATTCTTGGAGAAGTATGTGTGGGAATTCTTTGAGGCTCAGACTAAAAAGTACATTCCTGTAGAGATTTGCATTTGCTTCCGCTAGGCAGAGACGTCAGACAGTGATAAATGCTGCCAAGAAAACTTAAGTCAGGAAGAAGATTAGTGAATATGGAAGGTGGAGGTTGCAGTTTTAAGTAGGCTGGTTAGGGAAACCCTCACTGCGAAGTTGACATTTGTGCAAAGACCTAAAGAAGGGAATGTCAATTTTGTGGGCCCCTGAAGGAAGAGTGTTATCAGTAGGAGAAAAGCCAAAAGGCCTTGAAGTGAGAACATTCATGAGTGTGAGGTCAGTGTGACTGTTAATAAGGGAGATTAGTAGGAGGTGATGTTAGGTGATGGTAGGGAAGAATAGGCATTTAGGGCCTTTGAATCCTTCTTAAGGACTTTAGCTTTTTACTCTACATGAGATAGATTGCCTCTGGAAGATTCTGAGCAGAGGACATTATCTGACTTAAGTTCTAAAAGATTATCTCTGGCTTAGCTATATTGAGACTAGGTTGTAGGAGCCCAAAGGCAGAAGCCGGGAGAACACTTAAGAGGCAGTTACAAATAATCCAATTAGAAAATATATGGTTACCTGAACCAAGGTAGTCGGGGTGGTAGTGAGAAGTGGTAATAGTTTGGATATATTTTAAAGGCTAGAGCTGATGGATTTCCTGGCATAGTGTAGAGAAAGAAAGGTGGCTCTAAGCTTTTTACCATCAACAAATGCAATTGTCATTTACTTGGAATGGACAAGACTCTGAGAGACTCATTTCTTGAAGATCAAGAGTTCACTTCTGAGTATATAAACTGTAAATGTCAGACATCTAGGTGGAGATGTCAAGGACATATGCCTGGAGTTTAGTGGACAGATCCAGCTGAGGTTATAAATATGAGAGTTATCAGTTTATAGATGGTATTTGAAGCCATGAGACTGGGTGACTCAGCTAGGGAGACAATATGGCTAGAGAAGATTTAGGGAATGATGAACTGAGAAACAACCAGCAAAGGAGCCTGAAAAGGAGTGGCCAGTGATACATAAGTCAGAATAATATTTTATAGGGAGAAGACCTTGATCTACCATGAGAGCTACTGCAGCCGTATTCGCCAAGATAAGGACTGATAATTCACCTTTGCATTTGGCAATATGAAGTCATTGATAACCTTAAGAGAGCAATTTTGCTGCAAGATTGTGGGTAAAAGACTGACTAGAGTGGATTCTGCAGAAAAACAGGAGGGAGATTTAAGGCAGTGAATGTACATTGGTCCCTCAGTATCCGCTGGAGATTGATTCTAGGACCGACCCTTCTCTAGATTACTTGTAATACCTAATACAATGTAATTTTAAGTAAATAGTTGTATTATGTTGTTTTTTTATTTGTATTATTCTTTTTTATTATTATTTCGAATACTTTCGGTCTGGAGTTGGTTGAATCAGTGGATGCGGAACCCATGAATATTAAGTGCCTACTGTAGAAAACATTTTAAAAGGAATTCTGGGCCAGGCGTGGTGGCTCATGCCTGTAATCCCAGCACTTTAGGAAGCCGAGGTGGGTAGAGTTCAAGACCAGGCTGACCAACATGGAGAAACCTCGTCTCCACTAAAAATACAAAATTAGCCGGGTGTGATGGCGCATGCCTGTAATCCCAGCTACTTTGGGAGGCTGAGGCAGGAGAATCGCTTGAATCTGGGAAGTGGAGGTTGCATTGAGCCTAGATTGCACCATTGCACTCCAGCCTGGCAACAAGAGCAAAACTCTGTCTCCAAAAAAAAGAAAAAGGAATTCTGCTCTCAAGGGAGCAAAGAAATGATACGGTATTGCTAAAGGGTATGCTGTTTGTTTGTTTTTATTGTGGGAGGAGTAAACTTGTTTTTTGTTGATGGAAATAACCTGGTAGAGAGGAAGAATTGCAAGAGCAATGGCCTTGAGTGGGTGAGACTGCAAGGGACCCGGTGTAGAAGTAGATAGGCTTTCTCTTCACGTAGAATAGGAAGGAAGACCTTAAGAAGCCTAATGTAGGTGAATGAGTAGGTATTATGGTAAAAAGTTATAGAAAGTCTCTTGTGATGGGTTTTTTTGGGTTTTGTTTTGTTAGGTAATTAGGAAACATGGTCATTAGGTATGGGTAAAAATGGAGGAGGCAAAGAGAAAGGTTTTAAGGAAACACAGAAATTCAAATAAACTAGGGAAATAGAGGATTGCCAGGTAAGATATTTGAGTAAAGCAATATATAATGTAGTGTCTGGCACATACAAATAAATGCTTTTTTAAGGGTAGCTGTAAGTTATATTAAAGGTAAGTTTATTCTTTAGTTTTTCCTTTTTGAATACTTTGACAGATTGTAGGGTTGGGGTTGTGCTTTCTTAATAAAATGAACTGGGAAGTTTCTCTTTCTATACTCTGGAATGGTTAAGAACTATAACAGAATTTTCTGTTTCTGAAGGTCTAACTTTAAAAGTACCATAAATTTATCTGAATCTAGAACTTTTTCCAGCGATAGTTGTTTTGAGAACATTTCTAATCACTACATGTTATTGTCCTGTCAGTTTTTTACCTCTTCTGGAATCAGTTTTGGTCATTTGTTTCCCATTTAATTTACTTCTCAAATTCATTAGTATCAGCATGAAGAGTCTTTATAACTTCTAATATCTTTGATTTAAAAAATTTTTTTATCTTGTACATTTGTGTTTATATCCCTTTTTTCTCTTCCTTCCTTCCTTCCTTTTCTCTTTCTTTCTCTTTCTTTCTTTCTTTTCTTTCTGTCTGTCTGTCTGTCTGTCTTTCTTTCGAGACAGAGTCTCACTGTGTTGCCCAGGCTGGAGTGCAGTGGCACCATCTCGGCTCACTGCAACCTCTGCCTCTGGGGTTCAAGCGATTCTCCTGCCTCAGCCTCTCAAGTAGCTGGGATTACAGGTATGAGCCACCCTGCGTGGCTAATTTTTGTATTTTTAGTAGAGACAGGGTTTCACCCTGTTGGCCGGGCTGGTCTTGAACTCCTGACCTCAGGTGATCCACCCGCCTCGGCCTCCCCAAAGTGCTAGGATTACAGGCATGAGCCATCACGCCCGGCCTATATATCCCCTTTTTCTTGATTAGACTTGCCAGAAGCTTTGCTTTCTTACCTTTTTCAAGTGCTTGGAACATTCATTTTTATTTTTCTTGTTTAATAATGAAAGCAGTTAAGACCATTAATTTGCTTCTTGGTACAGATTGACCACATTTTGTAAATTGTGTCTTGTATTGTTCTACATTTGCCATTAGTTTGAAACGCATTTTTTAAAAAGCCAGATTTATTGTGGTATAATTTATTTACAGAAACTTTTCTAGGTATGCAGTTGGATGAGTTTTTACAAATATAGAAAACCACCACCACAGTTGAGATACAGAACATTTTCATTACCCCCAGAAGTTTCTGCAGGCCCCTCTGTAGTCAGTCCTTTCCCCAACCCCTGACAATTACCAGTCTGATTTCTGTTGCTGTGATTTTGCCTTTCCAGGATATAGATAGAATCATATGGTATGTGGCCTTTTGGATATGGCTCCTTTCACTTACCGTAATACTTTTAATATTTATCCATGTTGTTGCACGTAGCAATGGTTCATTCCTTTTTATTGCTGAGCGGTATTCAGATATATGGGCATACAACAGTTTGTTTGTCTGTTCACAAGTTGACGGACATTTGGATTGTTTCTGGGTTTTTGGCCATTATGAATAAAGCTGCAATCATACACGGTTTTGTGTGACATCTCTTGGGTAAATACCTAGAAATGGAATTGCTGGGTTGTGTGGTAAACACTTATTCTGTTTAACTTTGTAAGAAACTGCCAAACCGTTTTCCAAAGTTGCGATACCATTTTACTTACCCACCAGCCATGTATAAGAGTTCTAGTTCTGTATCCTTGCCAGCACTTCGTGTTGTATGGTTGTGTAATAGGTGTGCAGGGGTATCTCATCATGGTTTTATTTTGTGCTTTCCTAATGGCTAATGATGTTGAGCATCTTACAGGCTTATTTGTCATCTGTATCTTCAGTGAAGTGCCTATTCTAATATTTTATTCTTTTTTCATTAGGTTTTTTGTCTTTTTGTTATTGTTATTTATATATTCTTGATATTAATCCTTTATCAGATGTATGTTTTACAAATATTTCCTCTCAATATGTATCTTTAGTATCTGTCTTTTAAAAAGAAGTTTTCAGTTTTGATAAAATCTATCTAGTTTTTCTTTTACAGGTTGTATTTTACTTAAGAAGTCTGCCTAATCCAAAGTCACAAAAGTTTTCTCCTAAAAGTTTTCTAGTTTAAGTTTTATATATAGCCCTGTGTGATCCATTTTGAGTTGACTTTTGTGTATGGTACAAGGTAGGCATCAAGGTGCTTTGGATAGCCAGTTGTGGCACCATTTTGTGGGGAAAACTTTTCTTTCCCCATTGAATTACTTTAGCATCTTTGTTGAAAATCAGTTGACCATATCTGTATGGATTTATTTCTAAATTCTATCCTGTTCTATTGGTCTGTGCAAATAATACACTGTCTTGAATACCATCATTTTATGGCAACTATTGGAATCAGATTGTGTGAGTCCTCTTAGTATTTCTTTTCAAAATTGTTACGCTGGGTGGGATGTGGTGGCTCATGCCTATAATCCCAGCGCTTTTAAGAGGCCAAGGTGAGAGGATCACTTGAGGTGAGGAGTTTAAGAGTAGCCTGGGCAACATAGTGAGACCCTGTCTCTACAAAAAATTTTTTTTTAAATCAGCTAGGCGTAGTGGTATATACACTTACAGTCCTAGCTACTTGGGAGACTGAGCTGGCGGGATCGCTTGAGGCCAAGAGTTCAAATTTGGCTATTCTAGGTCTACTGCCTTTCCATGTAAAATTTAGAATCAGTTTGTAAATTTCTACCAAAAAAAGACTGCTGGGATTTTTCTTGGTCTTTACATCTAAAGATCAATTTGGGACGAATTGACATCTTAATAGTATTGTGGGGTTTTTTTTTATTTTTATTTTTTTGAGATGGAGTTTTGCTCTGTCACCAGGGCTGGAGTGCAGTGGCGTGATCTCAGCTTACTGCAGCCTCCACCTCCCAGGTTCAAGTGATTCTCCTGCCTCAGCTTCCCAAGTAGCTGGGATTACCAGTGCGCACCATCACCCCCAGCTAATTTTTGTATTTTTAGTAGAGACGGGGTTTCACCATGTTGGCTAGGCTGGTCTCAGACTCCTGATCTCAAGTGATCTGCCCGTCTCAGCCTCCGAAAGTGCTGGGTTTATAGGCGAGAGCCACTGTGCCTGGCCAATAGTATTGTGTTTTTTTGATCCATGAACATGGTACATCTCTCCCTATATTTTTTTTTTTTTTTTTTTCTGTTTGGAGATAGGTTTCACTCTGTTGCCCAGGCTGGAGTGCAGTGGCGTGCAATCATGATTCACTGCAGCCTCAGGTGATCCTCCCACCTCAGCCTCCTGAGTAGATGGGACTCCAGGTACACGCCTCCACGCCTGTCTAATTTTTGTATTGATGGTATTTTGCCACATTGCCCAGGCTGGTCTCAGACTCCTGGTCTCAAAGTGCTGGGATTCCAGCACATCAGCCTCTCAAAGTGCTGGGATTCCAGGCATGAGCCACTGCACCTGGCCTCTCTTTTTTTTTTTTTAAGCTCTTCTTCAGTTTCTCATCAGTGGTATTTTTGTTTTGTTTTGTTTTTTCCATAGGTTTTTGGGGAGCAGGTGGTATTTGGTTACATGAGTAAGTTTTTTGGTGGTGATTTGTGAGATTTTGGTGTACCCATGACCCAAGCACTATACACTGTACCCAATTTGTAGTCTTTTATCCCTCATCTTATCAGTGGTTTTTATTTTTTTTTATTTATTTTTTGAGACAGGGCCTCACTCCAGTGCCCAGGCTGGAGTGCAGTGGTGCTATCACGGCTCTTTGCAGTCTTGACCCCCCGGGCTTAAGCGATCCTCCCGCTTCAGCCTCCCAAGGAGCTGAAACCACAGGTGCACACCAACGCCCAGCCAATTTTTGTATTTTTTTGTAGAGATGAGATCTCGCTATTTTGTCCGGGCTGGTCTCAAACTCCTGGGCTCAAGCAATCTGCCTGCCTCGACCTCCCAAAGTGCTGGGGTTATAGGCGTGTACCACTGCACCGGGCCACATGGGTGGTTTTTAGTTCAGCATACAAATCTCGCACATAATTTGTTAGATACATTCCTAAATCTTTCATGGCTTTCATGGTTTTAATGCTACTGTAAATGATTTTTCTTAAATATCCATGAGAGCAGTTTTTATTTCTTGTTTGATCATGGCATTAGTGCTTTTGAAGTTATTAGTTTTCCATATTTGTTGGTGGAATTTTTGTCGTTGCTTTTTGTTATTCTTAAAGCTTATTTGTGGCCCATTGTAGGCTCACTTTTTGTAAACAGTTCAGGGGTTTGAAAAGAAGACATTTTTTTTTGTTTTGCTTTGTTTTTGAGATGGAGTTATCCTCTGTTGCCCAAGCTGGAGTGCAGTGGTGCTATCTTGATTCACCTCAGCCTCTGCCTCCTGGATTCAAGTGATTCTCCTGCCTCAGCCTCCTGAGTAGCTGGGATTACAGGTGCCCACCACCATGCCTGGCTAATTTTTATATTTTTAGTAGAGATGGGGTTTCGCCGGGTTCACCAGTCTGGTCTTGAACTCCCGATCTCCAGTGATCCACCCACCTCGGCCTCCCAAGGTGCTGGGATTACAGGGGTGAGCCACTGCACCTGGCCAGAAGACATATTTTCTATAAGCTCTGTTGACTCTTACTTTATTGGTGATATTACTTAGGTATACTATATCTTAAATTAGTTTTTTTCTCTTGTCAGTGTGTGAAATTTTGATAGTCTTTAGTTTCTCACTCCAGTTTATATTTTTCTTCGTTCATTTGGGCTGCTGTAGCAGTACCATAACCTGGGTTGCTTATAAGTAACAAAAATTTATTTCGGACATTTCTGGAAGCTGTGAAGTCTAAAATCATGACTCCAGCAGATTCAGTGTCTGGTGAGGGCCCACTCTCTGTCTTCTTGCTTTGGCCCTCACATGGTGGAAGGGGTGACCACACTCCCTTGTGCTTCTTCTGGGTACTTAATCCCATTCATGAGGGCTCCTTCCCTATGGCCTAATCACCTCTCAAAGTCCCCACCTCCTAATTCCATCAACTTGAGGGTTAGGATTTCAGCATAAGAATTTTGGGGGAGACACAAATATTCAGACCATGCAATATCTAACCATTTCAATTAAAAATATTAGGGCTGTCTTGTTCCATAGACAGTTTTATCTGCATAAAAGAATCTTCTGTTCTATTTGCAGCCTTGGCCTCATTCATTTTGTTAATATTGCCACTTGCTTGTTTTTCTTTGCATGTATCTTTTAAGTCTTTGCCAATTTTATTATCCGTTTAACCTTTCTCTGTCATCTAGGTGTGATCTTTATAGTTAGATTTACCTCTTTTGATGCTGAAGTTATTGCTGTCAGGTAAAATAAAGAAAGAAAAAAAATTTACCTCTTTTGACTTAATTAGAGTCTCTAAAAAGATGTACCTTAACTTGTTTACATTTATTGGTATAACAAGTTTTTTACTTATTTCTTCCATCATTATTTTATGCTGTCTGTAATGCTTTGTTTCCTTTGTCCCATTGCTTTTCTTTGCTATTTTGATCAAGTTTTCTTTGTTCTTGTCTTCCTCTAGTGAGTTAAAAGATTTTACCATGCTAATTAGGCATAATTATTAACATTAAGAATGAAAATTATGATGGCTAAAATGTTGTAAATTTTAAGAGGGCTAATTCTCTTTTGTGCTGCCATTCATCTTCCCCTCACCCCGATATCATGTTAAAGTAATCTGGAATTTAATTGCCAGTTATCTTTTTTTAAATACTATGACGTTTCTTTTTTGTAATAATTTTTAAAAATAATATTTGCATTGAGCTTTACAACCACATTAACAATTAGTTAAATGTAATTGTTTTGTTGATTTCACAGCTTACTATTATTTCTTCATTATACCATATCTTATCTTGAATTTTTATTCTGATTTATGTTTCTTATGGCTTTTTGTGTTTTTGTTTTTTTTTTTTTATTGAACATACTTTTTTTTTTAATGTTTGTTTCTTCCGTGAAGAATTTTTTTCCTCTGGGCACAGTGGCTCACGCCTGTAATCCCAGCATTTGGGGAGGCCGAGGCGGGTGGATCACTTGAGGTCAAGAGTTTGAGACCAGCCTGGCCAACATAGTGAAACCCCATCTCTACTAAAAAAAAAAAAAAAAAAAAAAACTACAAAAATTAACTGGGTGTGGTGGTACACACCTGTAATCCCAGCTACTCAGGAGGCTGAGGCAGGAGAATTGCTGGAACCAGGGACGCAGAGGTTGCAGTGAGCTGAGATTGCACCATTGCACTCCAGCGTGGGTGACAAAAGCAACACTCCATCTCAAAAGAAAAAAAAAAAAAAAAGAATTTTTTTTCCATTGCGGCTGAATCCTGAGCATGTTGATTTTAATTAAACAGATGTTGTCAATTAATCATTTTTTGTAGCCTAGATATATTTTTGAAAATACTGAAATACAGCAGGGGAAAATAGTTCTAACAATTTAACCTTTTCTAAAGTAATAAGGTGTTGATTTTGAATTTGAATTTTACTCACAATTACCAAGAGTGATTGTATAACAGGTTTTTTACTTATTTCTTCCATCATTATTTTACAGTTACCAAGAGTAATTATAGGGCTTCCCTTCTTCCTTCTCTCCTTTTGTCTTTCCTTCTTTCGTTACTTTCTGCCTTTCTGTCAGCCAGTCTTATCATTGCTGGTTGTATTTGAGTTTTAGTATTTCAAGTTCACATTGTGTCCATTTCCATTGCTACTTTTTCTGGTTTGTTGGTTTCAGATGGAATCAGATATTTCAGGTTTAAATGAATAGCTTTCATTCTGTATACCTTTAAAAACCTGAAAGAAGGAAGGGCCTAAATCAAGGTCCAAGTATATTATTATTATTAAGGTAGTCAAAAACAATAGTTTCATAGGAAAAATATTTTTTAGTATGTTTACATTTTTCTTTAGATTTTTTTGATGCCATGCTGGGATAAATAACCATCTTAGCTTGTGTTAATCTCTATTAATAGTTTACAATATCTGATGCCGTAGTCTTTTTTTTTTTTTTTTTTTTTTTTGTGATGGAGTCTCACCTTGTCGCCCAGGCTGGGGTGCAGTGATGCTACTATCTTGGCTCACTGCAACCTCTGCCTCCTGGGTTCAAGCGATTCTCCTGCCTCAGCCTCCCAAGTAGCTGGGATTACAGGTGCCTGCCACCACACTCAGCTAATTTTTGTATTTTTAGTAGAGACAGAGTTTCATCATGTTGGCCAAGCTGGTCTCGAACTCCTGACCTCTGGTGATCCACCCGCCTTGGCCTCCCAAAGTGCTGGGATTACAGGCGTGAGCTGCCGCGCCCGGCCTGTGGTCTTACTGGAAGAGAATATTTGATTTATGCAACCTCTCTGTTACAGAGCAAAATATTATTTGTTCCAGGTAGTCTCAAAGATGTAAATTTTATTTTTAGCATTATCTCTTCTGAGAGGTTCTAATTTGTACCTTACCTGTGACTAGGAGGAGTGACAAGTTCAGCCTGCGAATTAGTTCTTGTAATAATCTTTTTCTTGGCAGTTAGTACAATGGAGACAGAAAGTTTTGAGGTATTATGTCTCTGACAGAATACTTTCAAACATAACATTTTTCTTTACTTTAAAGATTATAAACTTCTTTTTATTATACTTTTCTGGAACATATCCCTGGTGGCCAGTCCTATTCCAGGCTGTAGGAGAAGCCCCTATTTAGGGATTGACCCAGAAAACAGTAATTCAGGCCAGAGCCTCTAGTTGAGTAGTGAGTTAAGCCAGTAGAGAGGGGAATTTAGACCAAATAGTGAAGAAGCCAGTGGTAATGAATGAGACAGACGACTCCATTTGAAAAGACAGTTTTTCCTTTTTGTTGATATGAAAAATGGTCCTGGTAACAATTTTGTAATAGGTAATGTCCACGAACCAGATTTTATACTGAAATGTGATTGACGTACCATTTCTGGGGAACTTCAGGATTTGCTCTGTTAAGCTTACTGATTTGGATTAATGAACTTTTAAATCAGTGTTTTTTTATTTTATTAATATTATTTTTAAGACAGAGTCTTACCCTGTTGCCCAAGCTGCAGTGCCGTACCACAATTGTAGTTCATTGCAACCTCAAATTCCTGGGCTCAAGTGATTCTCCCACCTCAGCCTCCCAAGTAGCTAGGACTACAGATGCGCCCCACCACACCTAGATAATTTTTAAAAAATTTTTAGTAGAGATGGGACCTTGCTATGTGCCCAGGCTTAAACGAATATTTATTTACTGAGACTGCTTTAGGTTCCCAATAATGTGCTAGATGACAGAAACAGAATATAACATTGTAAATAATTTTATCACAAGATTTTCTAGTATTCAGTTTTTTAAATGGTAAAAATTCTTCTTATTTAAAATTATTAATATCATTTCATATAAAATGTCTCACCTAGTTTATTATCACAGAAGGCTAAATATCTATTATACATAGAGCAATCTGAGACATAATATGGAATACATATAAATATAGAACATAGTTCCTAACTTCTGGGGCTGTTTGGTTTAGGATATTAGTCCTAATCACAAGCTAGTTAACAGTACAAGGCAGGCCAATTTAGGTAACAAAAAGTGAACAAACGGAAATGGCCTAAGTGCTTGAATAAACACATAATAAATTATAGTATTAACTAATAATCACTTTTTAAAAATGCATTCTTTTGAACTTCAAAAACAGCATCTATATCTGCTTTTATTTCCTCATCCCCTGCTCTTTCTTTCGTACACTTGCATTTTGATCTGTTTTCCTGTCACTTTGCTTAGGTACTTTATATTTGGCACTGTCAACCTGCCCCTTCTCTTGGCCTCTTTGGCACTTAACCGTCCTCACTCATTCATTACACTACCTAACCTGCACCTTCTCTGTATTCTTCACTGCCCTTTTTCTTCCGAGTTGAGTCCATGGCTCTCTGCTTTCTACCATTTATTCTCTGTCATTCTTACGGCCTTTCTTAATGCCAGTTTGCAGGGTCTCCAACAATCTAGTCCTTTTACCTGAGCTTCTACATTGCTCTCTAACATAGTAGCCTGTATGGGTTGCAAAGTGCTTTGACTTTCAGTGGCTTTGTAATCTTACAGACAATAGATGTCACCTCACTTACATTTGATTTTTAATTTTAATTCAGTTTTTTAAATGCCAACACATTCATGTGGTCAAAATTCCAAAACTACAAAAGGATGTATAGTGACTGTTTCCCACCTACTGTTCTCTCATCTACACAGCTCCTTTGCCCAGTGGCAACCAATATCTATTGTATATTTTTCTAGAGGTGTTTTTTATGAAAATCAACAGTTCTTTACAAATATTTACCCCATTTTACAGACAAAGAAGTTGAGACTCAAATATTTCAGTAATTGGCTCAGATCACAGAGATGGTAGATGGCAGAGCCAGAGTTCTGATGTGAGTCTTCCAGTTAAAAATTTGCTGTATCTTAGATTCCAAATGCCTGGTGGATATTTCTTCTTGGACTTCATATCTCATCCTATTTTCTGTCCTTTTTCTAAAATTGGTTTATCCCCCATAAATTTCAGTCTTTTAAATGGAATCTGGTTACTAGATTTGAAAGTTTGCAATAATTACTGAATCCTTATTCATTCCTTGATATGTAATCTCTTTTAAAATGTCTGTCATACTCATTCACTATTCTCCATTCCTGCCACCAAGTTCTAGTTCAGGCCATCATGACCACCTGCCTGGATTACTGCCAGAGGCTATAGGTTGGCATCCTTAACTCTCAGTTCTGTTTGTTAACTTTATTTTATTTACCATTTGCCAGAATTATCCTCCCTAACACTTTAGATGTCATTATTCTCTCCTCTGGCTTCTTTTTTTTCCTTTTTCATCAGGTTTTAATTACTCTGCCTAACTTTTAAGGCCCTATATCATCCGGCCTAATCTCGCCCATCTTACTTAGCCTCTATCCTTTTGAACATATCTCCTCTTAGGCCAAAATTAAACACGCCATATTCTGGCTTAATTGCCAGAGTATGTGTATGCATTACCTAGACTGTCTTCCTTTCAGTTACCAGGAACATACTGCATCTTTCAGGTCTATTTCCATTCCTTTCATGATAATTTTTGCTGCTGCTGCTGTTTTTCTTGTTAACTAGGTTTTTCTTTCAGTCAAAAAAGTATTCATGTATATGACAAAAAATTTCTAGAGCCCAAAAGTATACCGTGAGTGAAATATAAGTCATCTCTTCTCATAGGTCTCCTCTGCAGACGTGAGCACTGGTAATAGTTTCTTATGTATCCTTCCTAAACTTTTTCATCAATATGGAAACATGTGTATGCCCCATCTTTTTTTCTTTGCAAGTGAAAATACACTATGTGCATGTTCTAAACCTTTTATCTCTCAATATGGGGGAACATCTTATATTAGCAGCTAGATCTACTGCATTTTTTTTTTTATCAGCTGTGTGGTACTTCCTTTATATACCCAGTTCCCCACTGATGGACATTAGGTTGTTTCTGATACTTTTACTGTTACTGTTGACATTTCTACATTGAATAGTTTGTAAAAAATCACCTTTGTGAACATAAATTTTCAGAAAAGAAATTTCTAGGTCTAATGTTGGATATTTAAAAATTTTTGAGAGTTAATACCAATGACTCACCAAAGAGATTTACACCATTTTACTCTTCTAACAATGTGTGAGAGCACCTATTTCCCCATATTCTTCTGTGTTATGTATTATCAAACTTTAACCTTGGTCAGTCTGATAGGTAAAAGGTGACACATTTTAATTTAAAATTTTCAAAGTGTGAATGAGGTTAGACTATTTAAAAGACATTTGTGTACATTCTTTCTGTGAAATACCAAATTTTTGTTGAGTTTTTGCCTATTTATTAGTAAGAACTTTTTTTTTTTTTTTTTTTTTTTTTGAAACAGAGTCTTGCTCTGTTGCGCTGGCTGGAATGCAGTGGCATGATCTTGGCTCACTGCAACCTCTGTCTCCTGGGTTCAAGTGATTCTCATGCCTCAGCCTCCTGAGTAGCTGGTACTACAGGCATGCGCCACCACACCCGGCTGATTTTTATGTTTTTAGTAGAGACGGGGTTTCACCATGTTGGCCAGGCTGGTCTCGAACTCCTGACCTCAGGTGATCCTCCTGCCTCAGCCTCCCAAAGTGTTGGGATTACAGGAGTGAGCCACTGTGCCCGGCCAGAACTTTTTATATAGTAAGGTTCTTGGCCCTTTATTGATGTTATATGATGTGAATATTTTTTTCTAGGTTTGCCAATTATCTTTTTACTTTGTATTGTTCCATGTTACCTCATAGTACTTTTTACAGTTTTGGTTTTTTATTTGCCATTAAAAAAAAAACCAGGGATATAGTTTTATTTTACCAAATGACTGGTCAATTGTCTTTGTAGTTTTGATTAACTGGTATCTTTAATTTAAAATGCCATTATCATATATTAAATTCTAGTACATATTTGAATCTCTTCCTTGCCAGTTTTTCTGGATGTTTTCTGATTTTTATTTTTCCACGTGATCTTTAAAATCAGATAATCTAAATCATCTTGCAGTTTTGTTGACATTTTTATTGATGGTCATATTAAATTTATTTTAATCCTTTCTGAAATGTTATTTTTAACTTTTTTCCTTAGACTTTAAGTTTTGCTTATTTTCTGAACCTTTGTGGGAGAATGGAAATTAATTTAACAAAACAGTTATTTGACTTGTTATATTACTTGCAGTTATATGATACAGAATTGTGATAAAGGATAAGGCAAGAGTCACTGGACTGTGATTATGTATTCATAGTTCACTGCATTGAAAGAAAAACTAGCATCTTGGCCGGGCGCGGTGGCTCATGCCTGTAATCCCAGCACTTTGGGAGGCCGAGGCGGGCGGATCACGAGGTCAGGAGAACGAGACCATCCTGGCGGGTGAGACACATGGGTGAACCGGAGGCAGAGTTACGGCTGGGGGTGGCCCTGTATCCCACTACCGGAGAGGCTTAGGCAGGAGAAGGATCCGGAGGGAAAAACTAGCATCTTATGTTTGGTAATACTTCAAACTACCTGGTCAAGAGTAGAGTAAATGACCAGAAATGGGAGGAAGATAGCTCTGTTCACTTAGAAACTAGATAGAATTCCATATTCGCCATTTTTTTAAATTTTTTTTTGAGACAGAGTCTCGCTCTGTCGCCCAGGCTGGAGTGCAGTGGCGCAATCTCGGCTCACTGCAAGCTCCGCCTCCCGGGTTCACGCCATTCTCCTGCCTCAGCCTCTCCGAGTAGCTGGGACTACAGGCGCCCGCCACCACGCCCGGCTAATTTTTTGTATTTTTAGTAGAGACGGGGTTTCACCGTGGTCTCGATCTCCTGACCTCGTGATCCACCCGCCTCGGCCTCCCAAAGTGCTGGGATTACAAGCGTGAGCCACCGTGCCCGGCCAA
>NW_026652293.1:2169624-2170088 GCF_009828535.3 Hylobates moloch
TAGAGACGGGGTTTCACCGTGGTCTCGATCTCCTGACCTCGTGATCCACCCGCCTCGGCCTCCCAAAGTGCTGGGATTACAAGCGTGAGCCACCGCACCCGGCCAATTCGCCATTATTTTTAAAAATTACACATATATGAAATAATATTCATATCTCTCTTAAGTAAGCAAAATATGATGGGGGTTTCAGAATAGTTTTACGTTTACAGAAAAATTGAGATGATAGTACACGGGGTTCACACATTCCCCTACCATTTCCCCTATTATTGACATGTTACAATAGTATAGTACTTTTGTTATAAATGAACCAATATGATACATTGTTATTATTAACCAAAGTTCATTCTTTATTCATAATTCTTTAGTTTCTACCTAGTGTCCTTTTTATGTATCAACATAGTTTACATTTAGTTATCTTGCCTCCTGAGGCTCCCCTAAAGAGTTTGGAGGCTGGGCGCGGTGGC
>NW_026652293.1:2170188-2256900 GCF_009828535.3 Hylobates moloch
TTTTTTTTTTTTGAGACAGGGTCTTGCTCTGTCCCCCAGGCTGGAGTGCAGTGGTGTGAACATGGTTTATGGCAGTCTCGACCTCCTGGGCTTGAGCGATCCTTCTGCCTCAGCCTCCCAAGTAGCTGGGACCACAGGCACGTACCACCATACCCAGCTAATTTTTCAAATTTTTTGTAGAGACAAGGCCTCACTTTGAGCCCAAGCTGGTCTCAAACTCCTGAGCTAGAGTGATCCTCCCACCTCAGCCTCCCAAACTGGTGGGATTACCGGAATGAGCCAGTACACCTGGCCTCGACTTAAGTTTTTTAACATGAAAAAAAGTCCTTAATGTATAATTTTTCTAAAAGCCAGAAAATGTAAATGGAGTAGACAATTTAGAAGTATATTGATGTTTTAACTTCTATATTCGTTTCTCTTCTGCATTCCAGGCACTTTGTGAGTGTGCCCTCCAGACTCCTTATGACAGCTTAAAACTAGGGATGTTGTCTGTCCTTTCCACACTATCAGGGACCATTGCCATCAAACATTACTTCAGTATAGTTCCAGGTAAGGAGAAGAAGGGAGATACTATATAAATAATGTGCTAACTCCTTTATCCATATTTATGTTTCAGGTTGTTTCTTCTGTAAAGCTTTAACATCAGGGAAAAGTTTCAAAAATCTCATACTCCATTACATGCTAGTGATTTATTTGAACATGATTTCTTAACTAATGCCTATGATAACAACATCTCGCATCCTTGATCTTAAGTCAATAATATATTTTTCTAGGTTTGTCCTTTTTTTTTTTTTAATCATATGTGGGTGAAAATATTTTTGAGGATGCTTGAAATAGTTGGTTTGCTTTTGTGTATCTCTGACTCAAAGTGCCCTTTGAATTTAAGTACATTTCAAAGGTCAAATAGTAGTGAGTTTTAAGAGCAAATGTCATATGCTTCCTTTTAGGTGCATATTATTTCTCTGGAAAACAAATAAAATAAAACTTGACTCCAGCCCAATAACGCTTTCCTAGTTACCTATTCAAGATGATTAACTCTAAAATGCTTTCATTAATGCCCGGTAAGGAGCTTGCTTACCTAAGAGACTTAAAGCTAAACTTTTTTGTCCTTTTGGGTTTTTGTTGTTGTTGTTGTTTTGTTTTGTTTTAAGACAGAGTCTCACTCTGTTGCCCAGGCTGGAGTGCAGTGGGGGGATCTTGGCTTACTGCAACCCCCACCTCCTAGTTTCAAGCAATTCTCTTGCCTCAGCCTCCCGAGTAGCTGGGACTACAGGCACCCGCCACCATGGCTGGCTAATTTTTGTATTTTTAGTAGAGATGGAGTTTCACCATTTAGCCGAAGCTGGTCTCAAACTCCTGGCCTCAAGTGATCCACCCACCTTGCCCTTTCAAAGTGCTGGGGTTACAGGCATGAGCCACTGTACCTGGGCTGGTTGTTTTGTTTTAATGCAAGTTTTGTGGAACCTCTGTTGCTTCCTTTTGTAGTCAGTTAGTTTGAATTAAAGAACTGTAATGTACATTTGTTTGTCCCTTTTATGGCCGCATAGTATATGATACTTTCTAGGTGTAGGGAATTCCCTGCCATGTAAGTCTTAATAGGAAGCTAAAAAGACCTGATACTCTATTGTCACACCTCCCTTCCAGCTAGTGTGCTTACATGTGGCTTGGACTAAACTAATCATTTCCATGCCACAGACTGAATTGGGAGCCAGTAACAACAAGGAAGTGGGGATATGAGAGAATGGGGATATGGTGATGTAGCAATGACAGAGCAACATTTGTTTCCAGAATATACTCTAGCAGTGGATGTTTGCTATGTCTGGTACCCCGTGACAGAAGTTAAGCTGTGACATGAAATAATCAGTAACAATGGCTGCTGTGTCCTCACTGGACTAATTCCATGCATGGTCTTTTGGGCTGTGGTCTTGGTTGCTCCCTGGCCTTTTTCTTATTTATTTTCTGACCTTGTTTTCCTATTAGTTTTGCAGGCTTTCCAGGGATTCTCTGACGTACATTGTCAGTTATCTATTGCTACCTAACAAAATCACCCCAAACCGAGTAGCTTAAAACCATGACCTTTTTATTTGCTCTAATTCTGTCAATCAGCCATTTTGACTGTTCTCAGCTGGGCAGTCCTATTGGCCTCACTCGGGGTCACTCGTGTGATTATGGTCATGTATGACCAGGATTGGATGGTCTAAGATGGCCTCATTCACATGCTAGCAATTGAAAGGCTTTCTGCTGAGGCACCTTAGTTTTTATCCATGTGACTCTTGGTGGGCTAGCTTGGGTTTTTTTTCAGGATGTTGGTTGGAGCCAAAAGAAAGCAAGCCAGCAACACACAAGCACTTGTCAGCCTTTTGCTTGCAGCCTGTTTTCCAATGCTTTATTGGCCAAAGTAAGTCACATGGAATTGCAAGATCACATGGTAAAGGAGCATGTCCACAAGGGATGTGAGATTATCACAGCCTTCTTTATAAACAACCTACCATATACCTAAGGTGCTTTCCATTTATTCTTTTTCTGCATATATCAGCCAGTGTGTTTCTTAGCTTGCGGTTAACCTCCTTCACCGACATTGCACTTTGAAAGAGCTGTGGTAGACAAAGTCTTAATCGTATATTATAATAGATGAGAGCTTTCCCATACAAGCAGCCTTTCAAGTGAGGCATATGCAAAGGAGTTTATGAGTATTGCAGCTGAGACCCACAAAGGTTTGACAGTATGTCCAAAGTTCACATACTTGTGAAGTGTCTGAGCCTAGGCCTGAACTCAGTGGTCTGACTCAGAATTCTCTTTTGTACCAAACTGACTTACATGCACCATAACTTTCTTTTTCTTCATTTTTTAATTCCAAAGACATGTATTAGCGTTATGTTGGGTTATAATACTTAAACACTTTTCAAGCTAGGTATTTGTCCTTTTATTGAGGTTTGTTAATTTTGGCTTATATATGGAATTAAGCAAAGGCTTAAATAAATAGACTAGATAATATTTATAAAAAATAAAAGTCAAGGATTTTCCAAAGTTAAATTATTTCCGTAAATAATGGTAAATCTTTATTTCCGTTGATTAGGTTTTTTCAATGTAGCCAAAAGTAGTTTAAAAAGCAAACTTAAATTTAGTATGTCTAAATCATCACTAACAAATGGCTCAAATATATAAGATGTTCAATATCAGACATATCTAAGAAAAAGGCACCTGAAAACAACACTTGAAATAATTTTAATCCATCAGATTTGCAAGGATTTAGAAATTTGATAAACATGGTGTGTCGACAAGGGTGTGGGTAAGCAGTCATTGCTGCTGCAAATGTAAATTATTAAACTTGTACATAGGTGATGTGGAAATACTCCTTAAATTACAGATAACCCAGACATTCCACTTCTAGGAATTTATCTTATTTACATAGTCACACATTGAGAAATGGCATATATACAAGATTATTCTGAGCACCATTTTATATAATAGCAAAATATTATTTCTTAGTAGAGGACGTAATAGCATTAAAAGGTCCATCAATAGAGGACTCAAAGAAATTATGACACATCACTGCAGTAAAAATCAATGCAGTTTACGAAAAAGAATATGGCATGGAGCAGTCTCCATGATATAATATTTAAAGAGAAATAAAACAAGATGGAAAACAGTATGTGAAAAGGAAAAAGAAAGAAAGGAATAAATGTGCTTGTAAATTTATAGAATCTTGAATGATACACAAGAATCTGATAACATTGGGTGGGGGAGGAAAACTTTTCTCTCACTATCCTTTTACCATTTTCTACTCTTTGTTGTACCTTGTGAGCCTTGTGAGTTTATCTTAGAAAATCATTACTAAATAAATAAAAATTAAATTAAAAATAATCTTATTCCTAGAAAACATAGGAAAAGGCTCAAAAATATTAGATTTTAAAAGCAGGATATTGGCCAGTATCTACATATCCTGATTATGTGTGAGTTTTTAAATTGTACTGTTGTACATAGGGGGAAAAAGATTTAAAAGAAATATTTCAGAAAATTAACAGTAAGGTCATGCTGGTTTGTGAAATTTGGTATGATTTTTGTATTGTTCTTTGGATTTTTCTGGCTTTTTTTTCTAAGTTTTCTATGGTGAGTGTCGGTAGGAATAAAACAAAGAAAAAACAAGTTGTAAAACATGTTTGTAAATTTATAGATGACTCCGCATTGTCCATATCCCATGGACAAAAAGAATAGAGGAAATACAGTTTCCAAAGTTTTGAAAAAATAAAGATATAGATTCATCCTTCTAACGTTTTGCCTAACTTAAAAACACTGAAGGGGCCAGGCATGGTGGCTTACACCTGTAATCCCAAGACTTTGGGAGGCTAAGATCGGAGGATCTTTTGAAGCCAGGAGTTTGAGACCAGCCTGAGCAACAAAGCAAGACCCTGTCTCTACAAAAAAACAAAAAAAATTAGCCAGATATGGTTGCATGCACCTGTATTCTCAGCTACTTGGAAGCTGAGGTGGGAGGATCGCTGGAGTCCTGGAGTTTGAGTCTGTAGTGAGCTGTGATCTGTAGTAAGCCATGATCGCACCACAGCACTCCAGCCTGGGCAACAGAGTGGGACTCTGTCTCAGAAAAACAAAACAAAACAAACAAAAACCCAAAAAACACTGAGGCTCTCTCCTAAGCTTGTATTATATTAAACCAGAAATCAATAAAGTGACCATAGGTCCTATGTCACCTCAGATATTCATGGTTTATGTCTGTTGTAATTCTTAATAGTGTCCCTTTCAGCCTCAAAAAATACGGTCACCCTTGGTATGAGAAACAAAGTTGAAGTTGACGAGAATCATGGAAAAATAAGCAGAGGAAAGGCAGACAGGAATGGGAGACTCTTTTAAGTAGTTGAACAAGCCCCAATCTCCTTATTTTCTTGAAGCTTATTCAGTTATAACTGAGGACTTCTCTACTGTGAATTACAATAGTTACAACATGAACGTTGCATTCCAGAATTTCAAATGTGAATTTTAAAAATTGTTGCAATTTATAGCACGGAATTTAAGGTATAAAGCAGAAGAGTATAATAACGGGCATTAGTACACGACTGGTAAGTTTTATGAACTTAATGGCAAGATTCTTAAAATTTTGGGGCTTTGGGCTTTGATTTCATCTGTAAAAATAGGGTGTGTTAAATCAGATGATCCCAAGATTCTTTCCAGCTCTAAAATCATGAATTCTTATGTAAACCTTTTGAGGTATAAATGTATGCCAGCAATCTGAGATGGAAAAAAAAAAGCAAACTTGAATTTTTTTCTCTTTTCTCTCCTATCTTGAAAGTATGGTTTTGTCTGACAAGAGGCCTGTAATGATACCTGTTTTAATCAGAATTCATTTGAACTCTTAGGATAGTTGTTTTGCCTTTTGTACTGTTAGTCAGTTTTTATTAATATTTTTTAGAAATTATATGTTGATTTTAGATCGTAGTCATTATGAAACTGTTGGCACATACCTATTTTAAGTACCTTAGTGGAGAGAAATGCTGATATGTATTGATAGTGGGATTGTGGTAGGAAATTTCGTTGAAGTTTATTGTTAGAGATTTTTCTCAAAAATTAAGAAAATTGAACCTATAAGCTGAACTGCTTCTGAACTATTTGAATTACAATCTCTACTACTTTTCTCTGCTTTTTTAGGAAATGTGAGTTCTCCCAGATCTTCTGATTTAGTCAAATTAGCCCAAGAGTGCTGTTACTATAATAACAGGGGCATTGCAGCTCATGGAGTTAGAGTCCTAACTAATATAACTGTCTCTTGTCAAGAAAAGGGTAAGTTTGATCAGGACTGATATTATATATAAACTTTGGTTTAGACCTTGGACAGAATTCTGTTTGATTTGTTTTAATCCCTTATTTTTAGCTTATGTGCGTTGGTCTACAAATTGACTCCTTTCAAAGTGTTCTTAGAGCATGTGTTCTTAAGACTACTTTATCCTTGTGAAAAATAATAAAGAGATGAAGACCTTGGGAGTGGAACTGAAAGGTTTTATGGAGCATTGCCCATTTCCTTCCACTGCTTACCTTTGCATATATGGTGCTGGTGGTTAGAGATTGCTTAGGACTCTACCCCTTTTGTATAAGGTAGTATGTTCACTTATACAAAAACCTAGAAAATTTACTTAGGTTCTCAAGGGACTTAAATAACAAATAGTTTCACCTAGAGGCAAGTGAATTCACAGACCAATGTGAATTAAATTTTCACAGAATTTACTCTAGGTATATGTGGCATTGAATTGACTTGCATAATCGAGGACATGCAAGGAAAATAATGCACATATTTTGTTGTCTACCTAACATCTTTTGACTTGTGTTCAAGAACAAGAAATGCATTTTGGATGTTCCATCTGTTTCAGTGCTGATTTTGATCTTTATTAAGGATTACAAGCTCAGTGGTTCCTCTTATCGCCCCTAGCCTTCAGCACTGCTTGTTCCTAGTACCTGTTCTTTTCTAGCAACCTGATCTTCACTAGCCTTTACTCTGTTTGCCAAGCTTCTACACTCAGGAAACATTTCTTAAAGTTGAAAGTTGATTCTGATTTGGATAATTAAGCCTGTTTTATATTGGCATCGCAAAGAGTATTTTCTCCCATGTAACATAGAAAACTGCTGTGTGTTCTCAGCACTGAAATATATTAACCTATAGGTAACTAATATATTCAGAACTTTCTAAAACCTTCAGAGAAATTTTAACCCTATGGTAGTGAAAAGATGTTGTAGTACTGCTATTTCATGAGACATCTAAGAGGTTCATTCTTTATGGTCAGACTTAAAACATTAATAAGGTTATGTGGAGACCTTATTATTTCCTAAAAGTGGTTCAAGTTTCCTTAGAAGCTGAAAACTGTTACATCTTAGGTAAAAATGGACCTGCATAATTTATTTCTGATTAGGGAGATTAACACATACTGCATAGTTTGCTGTTCTTAGTATTTTCCTTAGCTAAGCTGGTGACACTATTTCAGTTTTGCTTTATTTATAGCTTTGTGGCTTTAGCTCTTGATTTAATGTGTATATTTTTATAAATACTTCAATAAAGTGGTAGAAATAAAGTCTGAAGATAGACTTTACATTCTAGAAGTAATGCCACATGTACTTTTTCAAGGAAGGTTAGGTTCATCCATTTAATAATTGCCTGCATCTTAAACTCCTTAATGTTTTTTCTAAGAGAGAGTGTGTGTGTGCATACAGATGTGTGTGCGTGTTGTACACACATCACTTGACCATCATAAAGCTTAGTGTTTTTCTTCTAGATCTTCTGGCCCTGGAACAAGATGCTGTCTTTGGCCTGGAATCCCTCCTGGTACTTTGTAGTCAAGATGATAGTCCAGGTGCTCAGGCCACTTTAAAGGTGAAAACTTTTATTTATTAAGTTGTAATAGATACAGATGATGGTCTTAGGCAATAGAAAGCAAAGTTAAGCAGACATAGCTCCTGTGCTCTTAGAAGTTTTAATCTAAGTGACTAAATCTAACTGATTAAACCACACTGATTTAATCTAACTGATAAAACCACAAAAAAAACTGATGAAATGACTGCAGCCAACTCATAAATGTTCATTAATTTAACATAAGCGCTCATTAATTTCCCAATGGTATAAGCCCTAGTTTATAAGCCAAGGGAAGAATATTTTAAGGAATTTTCACCTTCACTTAGTTACAGAAATCATCTTAGAGATATGCAAGATTTTCAAAATGTGAAATGAGGCCAGGCACAGTGGCTCATGCCTGTAATCCCAGCATTTTGGAGAGGTCAGGGTGGAAGGATTGCATGAGCCTAGGAGTTCAAGACCAGCCTGGGCAGCATACTGAGACCCCATCTCTAGAAAAATTTTTTAAAATTTAGCTAGACATGATGGGGCACACCTATAGTCCTAGCTACTCATGAGGCTGAGGTGAGAGGATCGCTTGAGGCTGAGAGGTTGAGGCTGCAGTGATCCATTATTGCACCACTGTTCTCTACCCTATGTGAAAGAATGAGACCCTGTCCAGCAACGATAGACTGTATTAAGAAAATGTGGCACATATACACCATGGAATACTATGCAGCCATAAAAAATGATGAGTTCATGTCCTTTGTAGGGACATGGATGAGACTGGAAAACATCATTCTCAGTAAACTATCGCAAGGACAAAAAACCAAATACCGCATGTTCTCACTCATAGGTGGGAATTGAACAATGAGAACTCATGGACACAGAAGGGGAACATCACACTCTGGGGACTGTTGTGGGGTGGGGGGAGGGGGGAGGGACAGCATTAGGAGACATACCTAATGCTAAATGACGAGTTAATGGGTGCAGCACACCAACATGGCACATGGATACATATGTAACAAACCTGCACATTGTGCACATGTACCCTAAAACCTAAAGTATAATAATAAAAAATAAAAAAATAAAAATAATAAAAATACTGTCAAAAAAAAAAAAAAGGTCAAGAAGAAAACTCAAGTTAAGCCTATCCTGTGCCAAAATGATGAACTATAATGCATTACTTGTCAGATAACGTAATAGCTTTTCCTTTTCATAAAGAATTGAAATGTATTCATTAAGGATGAAGTTTGGTTTTGAGAATTTAGTCTCACAAATATTAATTTTTAAATAAAATTGTTTAAAAATTAAAAGAAACTGCTGGAAATTACTGGTAATATAATAAAATTAATTCAGTTTCATAACAAAAAGAATGAGACCCTGTCTCAAGAAAAATAAATAAATAAAATGTGAAATGAGACTACTGTTTTTGGAGTGAAACATGAAATATAATTTGTGATGGTGCAAAATTAATAAGGAAAAGCATAGTTAATAGAAGTAAGAAACTGTTAGATAAACGTTGGTGCATATAAGAGTGTTAGCTTGTCTAAGGTATGGTTTCAAGGCAGTCATGGCTCATTTTAGCATGTTAAGGAAAGTAGTGATATGGTCATAGTGATGAACAATAAAGATAGCAATATCATTAAGTGAAAGCTAATAAGAAGTAGAGAAGGGAAGTAGACAACATGTGTTTGGCAACACATGTTGCCACACAAGGGGGATCCTCAGAATCCCCTTGGAACCACAGTACATTTAAAACTTTTTTTAAAAGCAAATCTTTTTTCCAACAATTGTGGGTGTCAGTAAAATACTGGATTCAGCACAGTGGGACATACGTAGATGGCCAAGAAAGGTTCCTGTAATAGAGGAGCTTCCCATCTAGAATAGGCTACTGATGTTTATATAGGGGACTATAATACCAAGCAGAACACAATACATTCTCTGATATTTCACAAAAAAAGTGCAGTTCTAATGAGAGGTCAGAGTCGGGAGTGATTAACTTTAAGCAAGGGTATTAGGGAAGACTTTAAATAAATGTCATATGAGTTGAGTTGTGAAAGATGGAATCAAATTACAGTAATGAGGAAAGATTGTTTGAGCCCAATGACCACTGTTATAAAAGTCTTGAAAGTAAGAATGTACCTGTTGTGGTAGAAGAATGGTGACTAGCCCACTGTGGCTGGATGAAATAATTTGAGGTTTGGAAAAGTAGTTCCATCATAGAGGATATCAAATAACATGGTATTATGGCTTTGATTCTGTAGGTAATGAGGAGATAATATAATTTTAAAGTAATGGTAACCTTTGTCGTAATTATTATTGTTATTTGAATGTCTATTATGTGCCAAACTTTGTTGAAGACTTACATATACATTTCTTTCAGTCACTCAATAACCCTATAATGAAATGTGTTCCCCTCTTATACACATCAGAAACTTAAGGCTGAGAGAGAGAAGTACCTTGTTCAAAGCCACCTAGCTAATAAGGGGCAAGCTGAGCTTCAGCCCTTGCATTTATCAGACTCTAAAGTTTATGTGTGTGCCTAACACCCCACTGATGGCTACATGGCTGCATTGTGAAGGATGGATTGAAGGGCCCATCTTTTCAAGAAATTGGAATTAGGAAGAGATTTATGATGTGGTAGAGAGAATGGAAAGGTGCTAACAGTGGATATTGGAGACTTGACAAAAGAATCTGTTAGCTATGTAAAAGTGGGAATATTTCTAGGTTTCTAGTTTTTTGGCTGGATATTAGTGATGCCTTTAACAAGGCCTTGGTAAGAGAATTTCTGTAGCCAAATTGGTTTTTAGATTTCAGTTGAGAAATAAGAGAAAATTGGGAACATCTTTCCCACTTCAGTGTACTTAGAGTCATCTAAGGCATCTTTTTAAAACTGTGAACCCTCAGTAGCCTCAACACACGCACACACACGTATGTTAATTCAGGAATCTATATTTTTATTTTCATCCTGGGAGATGCTGGCATAGTTTACAAGCCACACTTCAGAAGCAGTTCCTGAAAAGTAATGATAGTACAGTGATGGTGACATTTGGCCTATATTTGCCTCTTCAGCATTCTTCCTTATGATTTCCATCTTTCTTAAAAGTATTTTAATAGTCTTAGATTGAAATGAGTGGTTGACGTGCTGTCCTAATTTGTTATTTTAAACGTAGTGCACTTCACAAACCCTAATGTTCCCTCGTGTTATGAAGAAAAATGCTGTGCCTATAAGAAACCTCACCCCTGATTTTCCCCAGTAACCTGTACAAGGCTCTTTTCTTTAAAGCTTCATCTGTATCTTCAGAATGTAACTAGTTCATTTTCTTTTTGGCTTGCAGATTGCTCTAAACTGTATGGTGAAGTTGGCCAAGGGCAGGCCCCATCTTAGCCAGTCAGTGGTTGAGACCTTGTTGACTCAATTGCACAGTGCTCAAGATGCTGCCCGGATTTTGATGTGCCATTGCCTGGCAGCCATTGCCATGCAGCTGCCGGTGCTGGGTGATGGGATGCTTGGTGACCTCATGGAGCTGTACAAGGTGATTGGACGATCAGCCACAGACAAGCAACAAGAACTTCTGGTAAAAAGCCCATTTTGAATCTCCTTTGAATGACTAGGATCTGGTCTAGTGGGAATTACTTTTAAGTCAACATTACTGTTTGACTTTACTTAAAAAGCAGAACAAACAATAGGTTAAATTCATTACCTAAGACCAAAGAGTGTGCTGATGTCAAAATAGAATTGGCTCTATGAGCTTTTTACTTTTTTCACTTTTGATTTAGAAAGCTGTGTTTTGTTCACCTCTAAAACTGCTTTCTTCCTAAACCCTGTCAAATCAGCTTAGTATAGCCAAAGCCTTCAATCTCATGTTTTTCTTTTATTACAAAGGACAGAATGAAAATGAAACTTTTTTCTTTCTTATACAGAGTAAATAATGAACTAAACCCTGTTTTGTACTTTAGAAAATAGAAGTTAAAAATCTAATGATAATAATGACCATAAATTAGCCCAAATTTATGTTTTCCATTCCAGGACCTCTTTAGCTGTTTAGGATCCAGTTTAGGCTTCTGTAGACCCTTGGGGTTGGGAAAGGTACATGCTTAGAAAGAAACAGAAACTGTGGAAGCTATAAAATGTTCAGTTGAAAAGTTCTGCAGGACTGAGAGTAGGCTACATTCTAAATAATTGTAAATTAAATGAAAGTTGTAAGGTCGCCATTCCATATTGTTCTGTTCATCTTAATTTAGAATGTGGGAAAAAATATCATGAAATGACTTATTCAAGCCTGTTTTATATTTAATCCTCCAGATGGGGTCATCTCATCATTTGCTGCCAGAAAAGGTTACCTTGATGACCAAATGTATGGATCTTTATATGAATCAGCTTTGAAATATTAAGAGGCAGTTAGCTAAGTTTATTTTTTATTGAAGTGGCATTTTGAACTAACGGTCCCGATATCTTTTTTGTGAATACTACTTTAAGATAGTCTTAAATTATGAAACATAATATTCAAAAAATCTAAGGAATAATACAGTGAAAACTCTTGCATTCATTATCTAGCTTAAGAAAAAGGTATTAACAGTTTAGTTGAAGCCCCCTGTTTACCTTGCTGATAGCATCTCCTCCCTTCTCTCAGGTAACCACTATCCTGAATTTGGTATTTATCATTCTCATGCCTGTTATTCTTTTACTACCAAAGTGTATATCCCTAAGCAATATGCAATATTTTGCATATTTTTAATTTTATGTGAACTTTATCATACTACTTGTAATCTTTTGCATTTTGCATATTTTTGCCTATTTTGCTTGTCATCTATGTTGGAAAGTCTATCTCTAGTTTATCCATTTTGTTTATGTATCTCATTGTTTGATTATGTTATATAATTTATCCATATTATGGGTATTGCTTCTACTTTCTTGCTGTTATAAAGAGTGCCCTGAGTGAATGGAATAAATTACTTAATGACTTCAAAATAAAAAATTAAATAAATGTCAATGGAAAACAAATTTTTTTCTTTTGTAGTGGGCTCTAATTAGTTTTCCTCCCTTTGGGGTAGGTTATCAATGACACTGAATAAAATTAAGTGATTTTCTTGGTTTTCTTCTTGCCCAATGGTAGGTGAGTTTGGCTACTGTGATTTTTGTTGCAAGTCAGAAGGCATTGTCTGTGGAAAGTAAGGCAGTAATTAAGCAGCAGCTTGAAAGTGTCTCCAATGGATGGACTGTATACCGTATTGCCAGACAGGCTTCCAGAATGGTATGTGTTACCCTTCTGAGTGAACTGGGTTGCTGGAAATGTCAGGGCATGTACCTTCAACTGTATGATTATTAGTTGTAGTCAAAACTAAAAATGAAGATGGAAGTACCTTTTAGTCATGGGTTCTGAAGACGAGGAAAGAAAGGACCTGATTTTTAACTTTTATCATAAAAGAATGGTATCTATATTGTTGGTATTAGTAATGAGGAAGTTAAAATCTGGGCCCTTTCTGGCTGTAGGTTGTTAGTGCCACTTTCATTTTGCTCTGTATTGTTATAACCAAGGCCACCTACCACCCGCTGTTTCTATCTTCCTTTCTCAGTGTGCCACATCTTTGTTCCTCTCCCCGCCTTGTCATTCTGAAGTGGAAACGGGAAAGCTTTAGTATGCTGTACTCTGGTCAGCCGTGTGGAAAGCCTAACAAGTTTTATTAATTTTGGTTGAGAGGAAATAGAAACCTTGGTTAGTACAGAAATCCTGGCCGGTTGGAGCGGCTCACGCATGTAATCCCAGTACTTTGTGGGAGGCCAAGGCGGGCAAATCTCTTGAGGCCAGGAGTTTGAGACCAGCCTGGCTGACATAGCAAAAGCCTGTCTCTGCTAAAAATAAATTTAAAAAATAATCCTTTGAGAGTAAGTCCAGAGACCAAAGTTTGAGGAAGCATTACTCTAGGTGATTGAAGTGCATGTTCTTAATTTTATGTTGCTTCTCAAATGGGGGAGAAGCACACACTCTTGGCAGGACAATTCTTCATTATACTGTTCTGTCCCAAGCATTGCAGGACATTGAGTATCCCTGGCCCCAGGCATTAAATGGTATTCACATTTCTCCCTACAACTATGCCTTCTCCCCTGGGGTTTCTCTCACCCACTAAATAGTTCATCTAGAATAACATTAAAAAAGTATTTATACTTTCTATATTTTGGGCTAAAGTTCTAGACTTGGTTTATGGTTAGTTCCATTTATTTTCTCTTTTGGAACTGTTTTAGTAAAGAATTTCAAGCATTATGTTACATAAAAGCAACTCAGCATATTATCTCTGAGGAAATATTTAGACAGAGTCTCAGAGAATTACATAATATGAGGAATGATTGTTCAGACTTATCCAGGGTTTGGGTTTCTCTTTTAGCTGCTGCATCAACTCTTTCAAATGTAAGAACCTCACCGTGTGCTCCTTGTATTCTTTTTTCTTTCCTTTTTTTGTTCTTAGGGTAATCATGACATGGCCAAAGAGCTTTATCAGAGTTTGCTGACTCAGGTTGCCTCAGAACACTTCTACTTCTGGCTAAATAGTTTGAAGGAGTTTTCACATGCAGAGCAGTGTCTCACTGGGTTGCAAGAGGAAAATTATAGTTCAGCACTTTCCTGCATTGCTGAATCTTTAAAATTCTATCACAAAGGGATTGCTTCCTTAACAGTAAGTCCTCTTAATTCACCTTTGGCGATGATGACTTGTATGAGAGTTCTCTCTCTTCTCTTTTTGGATTGTCCGATTTCAACTAACTTGAGAAACCTGCTGATGTGAAATAGGTCATGGAAATAAACTCTTAACCTTTTCACCTTTTTAACATTCTTAGATTGGTAAAAGTTTATCATTTTCTTGTTATAAAGAACTGGGTACCACATGTGAAGAGGATTGCTGAATCCATGCAGAATGGGTAAGTGGTGTGGAGATAGGATCCTCCCTCTACAGACTCTTACTAGTAAGATTCCAGCCTGTGTGCATCAGTACTACCATCAAACATAAACCCCTGACCTCATCTCATACCTGGCAGCTACTGACTAAGTAACTAGAGTTTCTTGCTTTATAGATAGAGAAATTATCAAAGATTCTAGTGTCCCACTTTGTACCTCTCTGTGGTATCCTCCTGGTCCACGTTTAACCATTAGCTAGCTATAATTTCTATTATCTCTGCCAAGAAAATGAAAGGGTTGCAAAGAGATCCTTATGTTTCCTTGAAATTAGTTATATTCCTAAGTAGGAGCCTGTTCCCTAAAATCAGCATTTTTTGTATTAATGCAAGGGCTTTTTCCCTTTAAAAGTAAAGAAGTTATATAATCAACATTAAACATTTTAAAAATACTGTCACACGACTTTAAAAATTGTATCCAGGCCGGGCGCAGTGGCTCACGCTTGTAATCCCAGCACTTTGGGAGGCCAAGGTGGGCGGATCACGAGGTCAGGAGATCGAGACCACGGTGAAACCCCGTCTCTACTAAAAATACAAAAAATTAGCCGGGCGTGGTGGCGGGCGCCTGTAGTCCCAGCTACTCGGAGAGGCTGAGGCAGGAGAATGGCGTGAACCCAGGAGGCGGAGCTTGCAGTGAGCTGAGACTGCGCCACTGCACTCCAGCCTGGGTGACAGAGTGAGACTCCGTCTCAAAAAAAATAATAATAAAAAAAAAATAAAAATTGTATCCATTGAGATGGGACCATAAAACTTTTGGTACCTGTTTACGTACATTTATGACATATCTAAAATATTTTGAATGGTGGGCTATCTCAAAAGAAATGTTTCAAAGTAGAAAAAACAGGTGTCACTAAAGAGAATATTCAGACTACTGTGAGGTACATATATTTTGAAGTATTTTATATATATATATATATTCTGGGAAGAGATTGTTGTTTCCTATATTAGGCTAATAAATGCCTCAGAAAATTAAAAAATATAATTACTGGTTCAGATCAATAGAACTATTTCATTTTCTAGTTTATGTGGAGCAGAAAATTGTTAATTATTTAGTACCATAAGTGGTAAGAACTTTGAAGAGACAAGCTCACAAAACAGTGTGAGGCAGATGGAATTAATTTTATGAAAAATTCTGTTGAATAATTAATACTTGTTTAATGATTTGTGTGGTATGTGTATTTAATGAGGCTTGACAATAATTAAGGATTGAATTCTGATACAGGAAGAAAGCACTTGATTGACAGAGAGGAGACCTTGTCTTAGTCTTGGTTCTGCCATTAACACAGTGTGACCTTGGGTAGGTCATTGGGCCTCAGATATTCTCCTTTTGAAATGGAGTTGTTTTATTCAACAGGTCATAAACACTTTGTATGTGTCAAACACTGTTTTTAGGGTTAAGAAAAACAGGAAATAATTCTTCACTTGAGTGTCGTCTACAGGGGAAGGCAGTATGATCCTCAGAGTTGTTGGAAGCTTCCCACAACTCTGATTGTACTATATACTCTCAGGGTTTTTTTGAGGACTTTTTTAATTTTTATTTTTTAAGCTGTTCGTTTGGTAAGTGTGGATTTGACAGTTGCTTTCTATCTTTTTAACTGAGTAAATATGAGCATGGGCGGCCCCTTTTAACTTACTGATGTGAATGATCCATACCCGAGATCGTACAGCTTTGAGGATCATGCTTTTTATCTGCTTCAGCCACACTAAACAGGAGAAGTTCAAAATTCTTTGTTTATGGAGACCCGATAGCAAAGTTAGGTGTTTAATTTCTCAATACAATGATTAATGATAGAGTCATCTTATTTCTTAGGAATAAAAATTATAAAAAGTGTTTATATTAGCTTTCTGTGCTGTGTAACAAATTACTACAAGTTTAGTGGCTTAAAACAATACCTGTTTATTATTTCACAGTTTCTGTGGGTCAGAAGTCTAGGCATAGGCCAGGCGTGGGGGCTTATGCCTGTAATCCCAGTACCTTGGGAGACCAAGATGGGA
Organism: Hylobates moloch; assembly: GCF_009828535.3. NCBI lineage: Eukaryota > Metazoa > Chordata > Mammalia > Primates > Hylobatidae > Hylobates > Hylobates moloch. The sequence goes on from NW_026652293.1 coordinate 2,186,463, forward strand.
GGATCACTTGAGCCCAGGAGTTTGAGACCAGCCTGTGCAATGTTGGAAAACCCCATCTCTACAAAAAAAATTTAAAAATTAGCCGGGCGTGGTGGCATGTGCCTGTGGTCCCAGCTACTCAGGAGGCTGAGGTGGGAGAATCACCTGAGCCTGGGAAGAGGAGGTTGCAGTGAGCTGAGATCGTGCCATTGCACTCCAGCCTGAGACTCTGTCTCAAAAAAAAAGAAGTAGCAGTAGTAGTCCAGGCATGGCTTAGCTGGGTCCTCTGCTCATGGTATCACAAAACTGCAATCAAGGTGTCTGTGAGGGCCAGTCTCAGATATCTGAGGCTCAAGGAAGCTCAGGGTCCTGTTCTAAGATCATGAATTTGTTGCAGAATATATTTCCTTGCACCTGAAGAACTTGTGGAACCTGGTTCTTCCAGACCAGCAAGAGAATCTCTCACCCTCTTTTAATGGCCTCCACTGATTAGATCCGATTCACTCAGAATGATCTCCCTTTCTACTAATATAAAGTCAATTCATTAGGGACCTAAACTACATCCTCAAAGTCTCATCACTTTTGCCATATTCCATTAGTTAGAAGCAATTTTGGGTGCTATCCACCTTCAAAATAAGATGTTGTAGGTTTAGTATTCCTTAATGTAAAATGCTTGGAACCAGGAGTGTTTTGTATTTTGAGGTTTCTTTGGATTTTGGAATATTTGCATTATGCCAGTTGAGCCTCCCTAATTCAAAATTTGAAATGCTCCAATGAACATTTCCTTTGAACATCATGTCAGTTTCAGATTTTGGAGCATTTCAGAATTTGGATCATTTCAGATTTTAGGTTTTCAAACTGATGATATTCAGCCTGCCCAAGGTGTGGATACCAGGGAACTTGAATCAGAGGAACCAGCTTAGCGTTCTATCTACAATAGTTTTTTTTAATCATTTAATTTTTGTTATTAAATATTGAATAGGCATAATATCTACACATATATTACGTAGGGCATAAAAAAATACAACAAATATCCAAACATCCAGTTAGAAAATAGGACATTACCATTGCCTTTAAAATTCTTATATGCTTGTGAATATCACCCTGGGTCACATAGCAAGACACTGTCTCCTAAAAAAAAAAAAAAAAAGTAAAATTCTTATATGCGCCTCCACATTTGTATACTGTTTCCTTCCCACAAAGGTAACAGTACTTTGCATCTTGTGTTTACTGTTCCATTGCCTTTCTTTATAATTTTTTCTTTTTCTTTTCTTTTCTTTTTTTTTTTTTTTTGAGACTGAGTTTCACTCTTGTCACCAGGCTGGAGTGCAGTGGCACGATCTTGGCTGACGGCAACCTCCACTTCCCAGGTTCAAGTGATTCTCCTGCCTCGCCCTCCCAAGTAGCTGGGATCACAGGCGCTCTCCACCATGCCTGGCTAATTTTTGTATTTTTAGTAGAGACAGGGTTTCACCATGTTCGCCAGACTGGTCTCGAACTCCTGACCTAAGGTGATCCACCCACCTCGACCTCTCAAAGTGCTGGCATTACAGGTGTAAGCCCAATGCCCAGCCCTTTCTTTATAATTTCAACATGCTTTTTTGTAACTCTAAACAAAGTTCTGTTTTATGTTGCTTGTTTTTGAATTTTATATAAAAAGGAGTCGTATTTTTCTTTGACTTGCTTTGATCATCTAACTTATGTTCCTAAGATTCATCCATTTTGTTGCAGGAAGCTGTAGGTCAATTTCTCTGCCATATAGTCTTGCATCATAGGAATATACATCAATTTATTTTCCCACTCTAGTGTTGATAAGCATTTTGATTTTTCCAGTTACTTGCTGTTACCAACATACTGCTCTGAACATTCTTGTACATATCTTTTGATGCACTTACTGCAAAGGTTTCTCTAGGACAGTGGTTCTCAACCAGGGATGGTTTTATCCTCCAGGGGATATTTGGCAGTATCTGGAGCCTTTTTTGGTTATCACCACTTGCCCAGTTGTTACTGGCATTTAGTGCAGAGGGAATGCACAGGAGAGCCCCCCTCAACAAAGAATTTATTCAGTTTAATTAGATCCCATTTGTCAATTTTGGCTTTTGTTGCCATTGCTTTTGGTGTTTTAGACATGAAGTCCTTGCCCGTGCCTACGTCCTGAATGGTAATGTCTAGGTTTTCTTCTAGGGTTTTTATGGTTTTAGGTCTAACATGTAAGTCTTTAATCCATGTTGAATTAATTTTTGTATAAGGTGTAAGGAAGGGATCCAGTTTCAGCTTTCTACATATGGCTAGCCAGTTTTCCCAGCACCATTTATTAAATAGGGAATCCTTTCCCCATTGCTTGTTTTTGTCAGGTTTGTCAAAGATCAGATAATTGTAGATATGTGGCATTATTTCTGAGGGCTCTGTTCTGTTCCTTTGGTCTATGTCTCTGTTTTGGTACCAGTACCATGCTGTTTTGGTTACTGTAGCCTTGTAGTATAGTTTGAAGTCAGGTAGCGTGATGCCTCCATCTTTGTTCTTTTGGCTTAGGATTGACTTGGTGATGCGGGCTCTTTTTTGGTTCCATATGAACTTTAAAGTAGTTTTTTCCAATTCTGTGAAGAAAGTCATTGGTAGCTTGATGGGGATGGCATTGAATCTATAAATTACCTTGGGCAGTATGGCCATTTTCACGATATTGATTCTTCTAACCCATGAGCATGGAATGTTCTTCCATTTGTTTGTATCCTCTTTTATTTCATTGAGCAGTGGTTTGTAGTTCTCCTTGAAGAGGTCCTTCACGTCCCTTGTAAGTTGGATTCCTAGGTGTTTTATTCTGTTTGAAGCAATTGTGAATGGGAGTTCAGTCATGATTTGGCTCTCTGTTTGTCTATTATTGGTGTATAAGAATGCTTGTGATTTTTGGACATTGATTTTGTATCCTGAGACTTTGCTGAAGTTGCTTATCAGCTTAAGGAGATTTTGGGCTGAGACAATGGGGTTTTCTAGATATACAATCATGTCATCTGCAAACAGGGACAGTTTGACTTCCTCTTTTCCTAATTGAATACCCTTTATTTCCTTCTCCTGCCTAATTGCCCTGGCCAGAACTTCCAACACTATGTTGAATAGGAGTGGTGAGAGAGGGCATCCCTGTCTTGTGCCAGTTTTCAAAGGGAATGCTTCCAGTTTTTGCCCATTCAGTATGATATTGGCTGTGGGTTTGTCATAGACTAAAGAGCTTCTGCACAGCAAAAGAAACTACCATCAGAGTGAACAGGCAACCTACAAAATGTGAGAAAATTTTCACAACTTACTCATCTGACAAAGGGCTAATATCCAGAATCTACAATGAACTCAAACAAATTTGCAAGAAGAAAACAAACAACCCCATCAAAAAGTGGGCGAAGGACATGAACAGACACTTCTCAAAAGAAGACATTTATGCAGCCAAAAAACACGTGAAAAAATGCTCATCATCACTGGCCATCAGAGAAATGCAAATCAAAACCACAATGAGATACCATCTCACACCAGTTAGAATGGCCATCATTAAAAAGTCAGGAAACAACAGGTGCTGGAGAGGATGTGGAGAAATAGGAACACTTTGACACTGTTAGTGGGACTGTAAACTAGTTCAACCATGTGGAAGTCAGTGTGGCGATTCCTCAGGGATCTAGAACTAGAAATACCATTTGACCCAGCCATCCCATTACTGGGTATATACCCAAAGGACTATAAATCATGCTGCTATAAAGACACATGCACACGTATGTTTATTGCGGCACTGTTCACAATAGCGAAGACTTGGAACCAACCCAAATGTCCAACAACAATAGACTGGATTAAGAAAACGTGGCACATATACATCATGGAATACTATGCAGCCATAAAAAATAATGAGTTCATGTCCTTTGTAGGGACACGGATGAAACTGGAAATCATCATTCTCAGTAAACTATCACAAGGACAAAAAAACCAAACACCGCATGTTCTCATAGGTGGGAATTGAACAATGAGAACACATGGACACAGGAAGGGGAACATCACACTCCGGGGACTGTTGTGGGATGGAGGGGGGGCGGAGTGATAGCATTAGGAGATATACCTAATGCTAAATGACGAGTTAATGGGTGCAGCACACCAACTATGGCACATGTATACATATGTAACAAACCTGCACGTTGTGCACATGTACCCTAAAACTTAAAGTATAATAATAATAAAAATTAAAAAAAAAAATGCAAAAATAATTATAATTAAAAAAGAATTTATTCAGTTCAGAATGTCAGTAGTACTCAGGTAGAAAAAAACCCTTCTCTAGGGCAGTGGACTTCACTCAGAGCTGTGTATCTGCCCCTTGCTCCAATTTGGAAGTGTGTGTGGATGTTTCTTTTTGTCACAGTGATGGGGAGTTGCTACTGGCATTGCTACTGGCAGTAATGGTCAGTGGCTAAATACCTAATCTCCTGCAATGCTAAGAATACTCCTGTTCCTGTTTAGAGATATTGCTGTAAGATATTACCTAAGAGTGGAATTGCACAGGTTATGTGCATCTTTAAATTGACTAGCTAATACCAGGTTTTTCCCAGTGGCTTTACAAATTTAAAGTCCTCTCAGCAGTGTATAAGAGTTCCTATTGCCATACATTTTTCTCTTTGTCTGGTAGGTTCTAAAGCTTATGATTGGCTTTTCCCAGATTACTAATACAATTAGACATTTGTTTGATATGTTTGACCATTTGTGTTTTATTTTCTGTGAAGTTCCTTTTGAAGATTTTTGCTCATTTTTGTACTAGTTTTTATGTCTTTTTCTTACTGGTTTATAAGAGTACTTTATATGTTCTGGATACTAATCTTTTGTTATATGAAATGCAGATATTATCAGATTTGTGGCTTTTTTCGTGCTTTTTATGTTCTACTTTTTATGTTCTGATGAATAGCAGTTTTTAATTTTAATGTAGTCTGAGATACCCATCTTTTTTTTTATGGTGTGTGTTTTGTTTGTGTTGAAATTTTTCTCTAGTCCATGCCCATTCCAGTTAACTACCTTCACCTTCCTTCCAAGAAGTAGTGACTATTTTGATTTCTAAAACTATGGCTTAGTTTTGCCTTGTTTTCCAACATTATTTAACACATGCAGTATTATTCTTTTGATTCTAGCCTTTTTTTGCTCAGCACTGTCTGTATAATATGATTCATTCATGTTTTTTGTTGTATATGGCAATTGTTCATTTATTTTTATTGCTGCAGAGTATTGCATTGGATGACTGTTATACAATCTATTTAGGATTTCATTGTTGAGGAATATTTGGGTTATTTCCACTTTGGGGCTGTTAAGAATAAGTCAGTTATGAACATTCTTATACATGACTTTTGATATAGATGTACTTTTCTTCTAGGTGGTAGTGCCTCATTATAGGACATGCTTAGGTTCAGCTTTAGTAGGTAACTGCTAACCGGTTGCCCATGTTGGTTTCCAGTTTAACCAGTACTGTATGCAAATGCCTTTTGGGTTTTGTAGTACTTTTTGAATGTATGGCTTGATGACTGATCAGTTTTGGAATATTTGGCCATTATCTCTCTCCTTTTTTTTTTTTTTTTTTTTTTTTTTTTTTTGAGACAAGGGTTTCAATCTGTTGCCCAGGTTGGAGTACAGCAGCATGATCATAGCTCACTACAGCCTCAAACTCTACCACTGCACCCAGCTAATTTTCTTTTTTTTTTTTGGTAGAGATGGGGGTCTCGCTTTGTTGCCCAGGCTGGTCTTGAACTCCTGGCCTCAAGCCAGCCTCCCAAAGTGCTGGGATTACAGGCATGAGCTACTGTACCTGGCTGTTATTTCTTTAGATACTGCTTCTGTCCCTTTCTCTTTCATGTAGGACTCCAGTTGCACCTGCATTAATCCTTTTTACCAAGTCTCATATATCTCTTACATTCTCTTCTCCATTTTCCATCTTTTTCTTTCTCTGCATTTCCCTCTAGATGTTTTCTCCTGTCCTATGTCCTGTGTTCTAGTTCATTAATATTTTCACTGTTTAATCTGCTGTTAAACCCATTCATTACATTCTTAATTTCATTTATTAATATAAGTAGTGGCAAAAATCATACTTTTGCACTAACCTAATATATGTTTTTAGTCCCAGAATTTCCATATATTTTCCACTTTTCAACTGTGTTTCTCCATTTTGTCATTTAATTTTTTAACATATTAATCATAGTTATTTTAAAGTTCATATCTGATGTCTCTGCTGTCTGGATCTATTGTCGTTTGTGTTTTTTACTTTTCTTCCCCTCTTGGTTTGGGGAGTTTCATCATTTTTGTATGTTTGGTTATTTTATTTTTTCCCGACATGCCAGCACTGTCTTTCCAGCTCTGTCGCCCAGGCTAGAGTGCAGTGGCACAATCTCGGCTCACTGCAACCTCCACCTCCCGAGTTCAAGCGATTCTCCTGCCTCAGCCTCCCAAGTAGCTGGGATTTACAGGTGTGCGCCACCACGCCCAGCTAATTTTTTGTATTTTTGGTAGAGATGGGGTTTCACCATGTTGGCCAGGCTAGTCTCGAACTCTTGACCTCGTGATCCACCTGCCTCGGACTCCCAAAGTGCTGGGATTACAGGTGTGAGCCACCGCTCCCAGTCGCTTTGTATTTTTTAATTGAATTTTGGACAGTGTGTTTCAGCCAAGGATTGAAGTGACTCAAAGCTAGGCTTCAGTTCTTGTGAGGGCCAGCATATTTTTGGGTTCTCCTGATTCCTAGGGTATAGTTTTTTGAGGTTACAGCAGAAAGCCTGAATGAAGTATTTTCCACAGTCCTTTCTAGTTTTATGAGACTGCTGAAAGCTCTGCTCAGCTTTTCAGTAGCAGTTTTCAAATTAGCTTATGTCAGGGCTACCTTTTTGGGTTTCCCTTCTCTTCATGATTTTGGCTGCACAGGTCCTTATAACCTTAGGAGTTCTTCAATGCTTTCACATAGATACTTTTAATATTTTGTTCCATTTTCCCAGTTGGTCTTAGTAGGAGGGCTGGTTGAATCTAGTTTCTCCTAGCTTTACACTTGGCTTATTCTTTTAAAAACTGACCTTATGCTAAGTGAAATAAGCCAGTCACAGAAGACATATACTGTATGATTCCACTTATATGATATCTAAAGTAGTCAAATTCATAGAAACAGACAGTAGAATAGTGGTTGCCAGGGGCTTGAGGCAAGGGGAAAGGGGGAGTTTGTTGTTCAATGAGTATAAAGTTTCAGTTCTGCAAGATGAAAAAAGTTCTGGAGACCTCTTTCACAATAATAGCTTATCAGGTAGCTTTTTTCCAGCTATATTGGTTTCTTTAGCTAGCTCTGTTTAGAAAACAGTGTATGTAATACAAATCAGAAATTCAGTGAAATAGTATTAGTTATATGCATGTTTAACACACATTTAACTCTATATGTTTAGCCAAAAAAAAAAAAAAAAAGACTGTTTGGATAGTGGAGACAATTTTGCCAACCATTCTTCTCAATTAGCTTATACCCCAGAATGAGCATTAGAAAACAGTTCTGAGTTTGTTTTTCCTTCATCTGGCTATGTTGAAATAACTGGAAATAATTCATTCCTGAGGAATTTTTAGGGGTAATTTTGATTATACACAGTGTTTGCTTTATCTCCTGATGTTAGAACCCAACCTCTGTTTAAGCTTTAGCCCCAGTGGCAAGAAAAGGAAATGAGATCCCTTTATTTCTCATTGGCATTATTCATACTTCTATAGTCCAAATTTTATTTCTTATACATCTCCCATTGTTATTGAATGATATTACCCTTTAAGTAAAATCTTTGACCTTTATTACAAATCCGTCTCTTTCAGTGTTCTTTTTGAACACAAGTACCTTATGTAACACTGCTTTCCTTCAGTATAGCATGGTCTAGGATGGCACGATCAATTTCAAGATTATCATCAATCAAATATTTCTTGTTAGAGATAAATCCAGAGTAGCAGCAGATCTCCTTTACTACAACATCTTGCTTCTTTTTCAGTTTTGTAAGATGTGTTAGAACAATATTGCCAGTATTTTTTGTCTGTTAAGTTGGTTGGTAGTATTTATATAACAGTATCACGTACACTTATTTGTACCCCTGTCCCTTCTAAAGTTGCCGAGAATCATAAATTTAAAATAGCAAGTAGCAGCATAAGAGGCAGAAGAGGTGGGGGGATTTATCGTCTTATAACAGTGAATCATCTCATCCAAGAAATTAAAAAGAATTTAAGTAGTCTCTTTAATGTCCTAATCTGTGCTGTTTCATGATTACAACAAAATAATTCTGAAAGTCGAAAACCACAGAATTAAATATGTTGAGTATAGTTATTACCTCTACCTTATATAAAATGTTTCATCAAGGGCCTTTGCAGTTTGAGAGGAATACTAGAGCAAGCATACATTCTTAAAAAGGATATGCTTTTACACTGTTGCTGGGACTGTAAACTAGTTCAACCATTGTGGAAGACAGTGTGGTGATTCCTCAAGGATCTAGAAGTAGAAATACCATTTGACCCAGCCATCCCATTACTGGGTATGTACCCAAAGGATTATAAATCATGCTGCTATAAAGATACATGCACACTTATGTTTATTGCGGCACTATTCACAATAGCAAAGACTTGGAACCAACCCAAATGTCCATCAGTGTTAGACTGGATTAAGAAAATGTGGCACATATACACCATGCAATACTATGCAGCCATAAAAAAAGATGAGTTCATGTCGTTTGTAGGGACATGGATGAAGCTAGAAACCATCATTCTGAGCAAACTATCACAAGGACAGAAAACTAAACACCGCGTGTTCTCGCTCATAGGTGGGAATTGAACAATGAGAACACTTGGACACAGGGTGGGGAACATCACACACTGGGGCCTGTCGTGGTTGGGGGAGGGGGGAGGGATAGCATTAGGAGATATACCTAATGTAAATGACAAGTTAATGAGTCCAGCACACCAACATGGCACATGTATACATATGTAACAAACCTGCACATTGTGCACAAGTACCCTAGAACTTAAAGTATAATTTAAAAAAAAAAAGTATACGGAGAGTGGTTTACTAATTTGTAGAGTAAAATGTGAATGCTACCAAATAATAAAACAGATCATTTGACACTTAATAGTAGAGATGGCCATGCTAAGGTCAATATGAGGTAAAATTGGCCAGATAATATTGGAACTGACTTCTAGAACCCCAAAATCATGTCTGGCTCTTTTGCTAAAAGACTAATGTGAGATAGTACCTAAGAAACAGCATCAACGTGTTTAAGTGGGTCACGTCATAGAGGAAAATTTTCACTATGCTTCCGTTTATTGTTAAATTAGCACATTTTTATATGTGCCTTTTGTTAAAACTACATAGTGCTAGGATCTCCATTAGGACAGTTGCCAAATAGTTAAAGGTTTTCTTAGTTCTCTGCCCACCCTGGCTTGCCTTACCATTTACCTTTTCTACCTAGCTAATGCTACCCAAGACTTACCCCTGATACCCCTCCATCCTCACTGAAACTTATTTGTGTGTTATAACCTCTTCTTCCTTGGTGTCTTCTCTGTGCTTTCTGAAGTGTCTACTCAGAAATTATTTTTAAAATTAATCTGGGCTACAGGAGTTTGAGGCCAGCCTGAGCAACATAGCGAGACCCCGTCTCTACAAAAAAAATTAGCCGGGCACAGCCGGGCGTGGTGGCTCTCACCTGTAATCCCAGCACTTTGGGAGGCCGAGGCAGGCGCGGATCATGACGTCAGGAGATCGAGACCATCCTGGTTAACACAGTGAAACCCCATCTCTACTAAAAATACAAAAAATTAGCCAGGCGTGGTGGCAGGCGCCTGTAGTTCCAGCTACTCGGGAGGCTGAGGCAGGAGAATCACTTAAACCCAGAAGATGGAGCTTGCAGTGAGCCGAGATCGTGCCATTGCACTCCAGCTTGGGCAACAAGAGTGAAACTCTGTCTCAAAAAAAAAAAAAAAAAAATTAGCCGGGCCATGGTGGTGCGCACCCTTAGTCCCAGCTACTTGGGAAACTCAGGTGAGAGGATGATTTGAGCCCAGAAAGTTGAGGCTGCAGTGAGACATGATTGCACCACTGCACTCCAGCCTGGGTGATAGAATGATACCCTGTCTCAAAAAAAAAAAAAAAAAGAAAAGAAATTTGGGCTAGCGGTGGAAGAGGGTAACTTTGAGGCAATGTTCATTTTTTAAAAACAGTGACTGTCTAGAAACATATTCCTCCTGCCCTTATCTTTCTTTTTCTTTCTGCCCCCAACTTTTCAAGGTTCCAGTGATGGGAATTTCAGATTAGGAAGGTAGCAAGGTAATAGGGGATTTGGGGGGATGGTAATGTCCTTGAAGCATCCCTTATGTGATTATCTCCTTTTTTTTTTTTTTTTTTTTTTTTGAAACAGAGTCTCACTCTATTGCCCAGGCTGGAGTGCAGTGGCACGATCTTGGCTCACTGCAAACTCCACCTCCCGGGTTCATGCCATTCTCCTGCCTCAGCCTCCTGAGTAGCTAGGACTACAGGTGCCCGCCACAAGGCCCAGCTAATTTTTTTGTATTTTTAGTAGAGACGGGCTTTCACCATGTTAGCCAGGATGGTCTTGATCTCCTGACTTTGTGATCCGCCCGCCTCGACCTCCCGAAGTGCTGGGATTACAGGCGTGAGCCACCGCGCCCGGCCGTGATTATCTTCTTGATGATGTTCTTGACAGCCCACATATTATGGGGTCTTTGTGAATGTAGGCAGTAAGGAACCTTTGAATAGTGATTGTACATACAGTTTTTCAGAGCTAGTGTTTAATAACAACGTTTTTCCTTCTAATATTACATTATTCTTTTTATCATTTAGGTCTTTATCCATCAGTGTTTTTAGAGAACTACTGCACTTGACCACAAACTGATAAATACTTGGTACTGCCTCATCTCACTGTTCTGTTTACTTTGTCTTAAATATCTTTTTTTTTTTCCAGGCAGCTAGTACACCACTGAATCCTTTAAGCTTTCAATGTGAATTTGTAAAACTCAGGATTGACCTTTTACAAGCCTTCTCTCAACTTATCTGTACTTGTAATAGCCTGAAGACAAGCCCACCACCTGCAATTGCCACGACTATTGCCATGACCTTAGGAAACGACCTCCAGAGGTGTGGTCGCATCTCCAATCAGGCATGTCTTAACTTTCAGTGCATTTTTTATTTACACTTTAGAGATTTTTGAAGTTATAAGATGAAAAGTTGTGAAATATAAAATCAGTGGTTTGACTCAGACATTATTATAAATGTTTATTAACTCAACTGTCTGGCTAAAAAATAGGCTGATGTGTTATTAGAATGATAAAGTGATTCATGGTACCTCAATGGGTGCTACGTATTTATATAAAGAGAAAGGACACAGATTTTTTTAAAAACTTGAGAATGTTTATAACTAAATTATTTTAGTGGAACTTGAAGAAACTAAAATACAAATGTTTTTGTTTCTATATGTCATATATAATCTTGTGAACATGTATAGTTTCATTTGCCTTTTTTTAATTTAACAAAGTTTATGAAAATGAATGGAATGACAGTGAAAAGACGGCAGTATTTTTTTGAATTGTTATTGTTTGAAGGTGCTTTTTTATGTTTTGGTTTTTGTGTTGTTTATACAATAATGATAGCATGTTTGTTTGTCATAATTGATTTTTTTTTATAGATGAAACAGTCCATGGAAGAATTTCGAAGCCTTGCTTCTCGATATGGGGATCTTTACCAGGCATCTTTTGATGCTGACTCAGCAACTTTGAGGAATGTTGAGCTGTATCCCAAGCTTGCCCTAGTACTTCTTGTTCTTTTTGGAAGTATTCTTTTAAATATAGACTACCTCAGATGTGCTTACCTACAAAATACATGTTAAATAATCCTACAAATTTATTATATAGTTTCCCCTTTAAAATATATAAACAGAATAATCTTACTTTTTAACTTTACCCAGAATTTTAACAAAAAATGGTGACTCAAAGGTGTCTTTTTTATATCCAGAAAGAGCATCCAAAGCAACATCCAAAGCCAGTGTTGCTTACCTGTGCTCACTTGAGCTACAGCAGACAACACAACACATTTTCCCACCAAAGAACATGTGTTTCACCTCACCTTTCTTTGTGGCTAACAGTCCTAGTTTTTATCACCTTTATTAATGATCTCTTCAGTAGCGTTAGTTGTCACTTTTGTTTTTTTTTGTTTTTGTTTTTGTTTTTTGAGATGGAGTCTCACTCTGTTGCCCAGGCTGGAGTGCAGTGGCATGATCTTGGCTCACTGCAACCTCCGCCTCCTGGGTTCAAGCGATTCTCCTGCCTCAGCCTCCCTAGTAGCTGGGATTATAGGCGCATGCCACCACAACCTGGCTAATTTTTATATTTTTAGTAGAGACAGGGTTTCACCGTGTTGGCCAGGCTGGTCTCAAACTCCTGGCCTCAAGTGATCGACCTAAAAGTGCTGGGATTACAGGCGTGAGCCACCGTGCCCAGCCTAGTCATCACTTTTAAACCCTTCCTAAGTTCTCCATATTTTCTTATTAGCAACTTCAAATCACTTTTGAAAGGAAGGAATAGAAATTCTTTTTTTAAGTTGTAGGACTTACCAATCAGTAGTCCTTGGCATTTAGTTTACTGATTGAAACCCACTGAATGCTGTGGGCCCTCTGCCCTACAAAATGCATATATGCAGAGACACCCAAAACGTGCATATAAGTTGAGGAGGTTGCCAGATCTCTTGAGCCCTAGATTAGGAACCTCTGGGATAAAGGCTCCTTAGACCACTGCGTTTTGTTTTTGTTTTAATTTTTTTTTAACTTTTATGAGTGAAACCTTTATTTGCTTGTTTGTCTCAAACTCTTATGAAAAACCCCTATATCTAAGACAGATAAAAACAGAGTTGCTGTAATTGAATCACAGGGCCTATCACTTGATTTCCCCTTCCCACAGTAGTAGCCTCTGAAGTACCCTTCTTGGAACAGAGTCTGAGGATCACTATTTTCTTTCTGAGGATCACTATTATAGACAATGTATATCCCTTAAGAAGAAAAGGTAGAGCCCCAGACCATTCGAGTTGATAACATTATGATTACCTTCACTAGGCAATCATTAAATCTTGACCCATTTAGTATTCAGGTAATAGAAACCTATAGTGGGTTTCTTCTCTATTTTCGTATGTAACCTTAACATCAATCCAGACAGCAGCAGAGCTGTTTACTGATATCTCATGCAATAGAAGCCCTGATTTTGGATCCAGAATCAGCAAGGTAATTCTAATATTAATAATAGTTGACGTTACAGAACACTTTCTATACATTGTCTTACCTAATCATCAGAAGAGTATTTTGGAGCTAGTATTATGGAAGTAAAAACAAAGCAGAAGAATTCTTCCAGCATTTTTTGCGGGTCACATAACTAGTGACAAAACATAGATTTTCTGACTCTGTTATCTACTTACCTCCTGCCTCCTGTTTTCAAAAAGTTAACATAGAAAGATAACTGGGAAGAAATTCTTTGAATATGAACAATTTCTTCTCGTATATTATAATTAAACTATGAAAAATTGAATTAATGATACAATTAAACTTGAACTTGAGATTTTTTTCCTTTGGCTTCTTAAACCAAAATATCCCTGGTTTTGCTCTTTTAAATTTTTCCCCTCCCCCAATAACTAATTATTCAAAATAGTTGTTTTCATTAAAGAATGATTCCTTTTTCTTCCTATTATAGTATTCTCTTTTGGAATATGCATTTTCTTTCTTTTTTAACTTTTAAGTTCAATGTTACATGTGCAGGTTTGTTACATAGGTAAACTCGTGTCACTGGGGTTTGTTGTACAAATGATTTCATTGCCCAGATTTTAAGCTTAGTACCCAATAGTTATTTTTCCTGGTCCTCTTTTTCCTCCCACCTTCCACCCTCAGGTAGGCCCCAGTGTGTGGTGTTCCCCTCTGTGTTTCCATATGTTCTCATCATTTATCTCCCACTTCTAAGTGAGAACGTGTGGTATTTGGTTTTCTGTTCCTGCATTAGTTTGCTGAGGGTAATAGCTTCCAGCTCCATCCATCTTCCTGCCAAGGACATGATCTTCTTTTTTATGGCTGCATAGTATTTCATGGTGCTTATGTACCACATTTTCTTTATCTGGTCTGCCATTGATGGGCATTTAGGTTAATTCCATGTGTTTGCTATTGTGAATAGTGCTGCAGTGAACATATGTGTGCATGTGTCTTTATGATAGAATGATTTCTATTCCTTTGGGTATATACACAGTTAGGGGATTGCTTGGCGGAATGGTAGTTCTTGTTTTTAGCTTTTTGAGGAATCATCACAGTGCTTTCCACAATGGTTGAACTAATTTACACTCCCACCAACAGTGTATAAGGGTTCCCTTTTCTCTGCAACCTCACCAGCATCTGTTATTTTTTGATGATGTAATAATAGCCATTCTGACTGGTGTGAGATGGTATCTCATTGTGGTTTTGATTTGCATTTCTCTAATGATAGTGATGTTGAGTTTTTTTTTCATATGCTTGTTGGCCATGTGTATGTCTTCTTTTGAAAAGTGTTCATGTCTTTTGCCCACTTTTTAATGGGCTTGTTTTTTTCTTGTAAATAATTTAAGTTCCTTATAGACGCTTGATATTAGACCTTTGTCAGATGCATAGTTAGCAAAAATTTTCTATTTTGTAGGTTGTTTGTTTAATCTGTGGCTAGTTTCTTTTGTTGTGCAGAAGCTCTTTAGTTTTATTAGATCCCATTTGTCAATTTTTGCTTTTGTTGCAATTGCTTTTGGCATCTTTGTCATGAAATCTTTGCCCATGCATAGTCCTGAAGATTGTCTTCCAGGGTTCTATCATTTTGGGTTTTACATTTAAGTCTTTAATCCATCTTGAGTTGATTTTTGTCTGTGGTGTAAGGAAGGGGTCCAGTTTCCATCTTCTGCATATGACATCCAGTTATCCCAGCACCGTTTATTGAACAGGAAGTCCTTTCCCTATTGCTTGTTTTTGTCAGCTTTGTCAAAGATCAGATGGTTGTAGGTGTGTGTGGCCTTGTTTCTGGGCTCTATTCTATTCCATTGGTCTGTGTGTCTGTTTGTATACCAGTACCATGCTGTTTGGGTTACTGTAGCCCTGTAGTATAGTTTGAAGTTGGGTAGCCTGATGCCTCCAGCTTTGCTCTTTTTGCTTAGGATTGCCTTGGCTGTTTGGGCCCTTTTTGGTTCCATATGAATTTTAAAATAGTTTCTTCTAGTTCTGTGAAGAATGTCATTGGCAGTTTGATAGGAATAGCATTGAATCTGTGCGTTGCTTTGGGCAGTATGGTCATTTTAACAATATTGATTTCTCCTATTCATGAGCATGGAATGTTTTATCGTTTGTTTATGTTATCTTTGATTTTGTTGAGCAGTGTTTTGCTTTCACCTCCCCAGGTAGCTGTATTCCTAGGTATTTTATTCTTTTTGTGACAGTCGTGAATGGGAGTGCATTCCTGATTTGGCTTTCAGCTCGACTGTTGTTGGTATATAGGAATACTCGTGATTTTTTATGTTGATTTTGTATCCTGGATCTTTGCTGAAGTTGTTTATCAGCTTAAGGAGCTTGTGGGCCAAGACTGTGGGCTTTCCTAGATATAGTATCATGTGTGCACACAGGGATAGTTGGACTTCCTCTCTTCTTATTTGGATGCCCTTTATTTCTTTCTCTCACCTGATTCCTTTGGCCAGGACTTCCAATACTATGTTGAATAGGAGTGATGAGAGAGCGCATCTTTGTCTTATGCTGGTTTTCAGGGGGAATGCTTCCAGCTTTTGCCCATTTGGTATGATGTTGGCTGTGGTTTTGTCATAAGTGACTCTTATTATTTTGAGGTATGTTTCTTCAATTCCTAGTTTATTCAGAGTTTTTTTAATATAATGGGGTATGGAATTTTATCAAAAAGCCTTTTCTGCATTGATTGAGATGATCATGTGGTTTTTGTCTTTAATTCCATTTATGTGATGAATCACATTTATTGATTTGGATGTGTTGAACCAACCTTGCATCCCAGAGATAAAGACTACTTGATGGTGGTGGATAAGCTTTATGATTTGTTGCTGGGTTCAGTTTGCCAGTATTTTTTGAGGATTTTTGCATCAATGTTCATCAGGGATATTGGCCTGAGGTTTTTGTTGTTGTATCTCCCCCAGGTTTTGGTATCAGGGTGATGCTGGCCTCGTAGATGAGTTAGGGAGGAGTCCCTCCTCCTTAATTTTTTTGGAAAAGCTTCAGTAGGAATGGTGCCAGCTCTTCTATGTATACCTGGTAGAGTTTGGCTGTGAATCCATCTTGTCCTGGGCTTTTTTTTTGGTTGGTAGGCTATTTATTACTGATTAAATTTCAGAGCTCATTATTGGTCTCGTCAGGGATTCAGTTTCTTCCTGGTTCAGTCTTGGGTGAATGTATATGTTCAGGAATTTATCCATTCCTTCTAAATTTTCTAGTTTGTGTCCATAGAGGTGTTCATATTTCTGTGGTGTCAGTGATAATATCTTCTTTGTTGTTTCTAATTGTGTTTACTTGGATCTTCTCTCTTCTTTATTAGTCTATCAAATAGATATTAGTTTTTTTTTTCAAAGCACCAACTCTTGGATTTCTTGATCTTTTGAATGGCTTTTTGTGTGTCAGTCTCCAGTTCAGCTCTGATTTTGATTATTTTTTGTCTTCTAGCTTTGGGGTTGATTTGCTCTTCATTCTCTAGTTCTTTTAGTTGTGATGTTACTTTGTAAATCGAGGTCTTTCTAACTTTTTGGTATAGGTGTTTAGTGCTGTAAATTTCCCTCTTAACACTAGCTATGTTCCAGAGATTCTGGTTATGTTGTTTCTTTGTTTTCATTAGTTTCAAAGAACTTCTTGATTTTTGCCTTGATTTCATTTCTTGCCAAAAAGTCATTCAGGAGCAGGTTGTTTAATTTCCATGTAATCGTATGGTTTTGAGCGATTTTCTTGGTCTTAATTTTATTGTGCTGTGGTCCAAGAAAGTGGTTATTATTTTCATTCTTTTGCATTTGCTGAAGATTGTTTTGTGTCCAATTGTGTGGTTGATTTTAGAGTATGTGCCATGAGGTGATGAGAAGAATGTATATTCTTTTGTTTTTGGGTGGAGAGTTCTGTAGATGTCTATCAGGTCCATTTGATCTGGTGCTGAGATTAGGTCCTGAGTATCTTTGTTAATTTTCTGCCTCACAATGATCTAATACTGTCATGGAGTGTTGAATTCTCTCACTATTACTGTGTGGGAGTCTAAGTCTCTTTGAAGGTCTCTAAGCACTTGCTTTATGAATCTGGGTGCTCCTGTGTTGGGTGCATATATATTTAGGATAGTGAGGTGGTCTTGTTGAATTGAACCTTTTACCATTATGTAATACCCTTGTCTTTTTTTTTTTTTTAATCTTTGTTGGTTTAAAGTCTGTTTTGTCTGATTTAGGATTGCAACTGCTGCTTTTTTCTATTTTTCATTTGCTTGGTAGGTTTTTCTCTATCCCTTTATTTTGAGCCTATGGATGTAATTGCATGTGAGGTAAGTCTCTTGGCATACCATTGAGTTTTGGTTCTTTATCCACCTTGTCAATCTGTGCCTTGTAATCGGGGCATTTAGCCAATTTACATTAAAGGTTAGTATTGATGTATGGATTTGATCCTGTCATCATGATAGCAGCTGGTTATCATGCAGGCTTGTTTGTGTGGTTGCTTTATAGTTTCTCACTGGTCTGTGTACTTGTGTGTTTTTGTAGTGACTGCTCCTCCCTTTCTATATTTAGTGCTTCCTTCAGGGGCTCTAATAAGGCAGGTCTGGTGATAACAAATTCCCTCAGCATTTGCTTGTCTGAAAAAGATCGTATTTTTCTGTCACTTATGAAGCTTAGTTTGGCCAGATATGAATTTCTTGGTTGGAATTTCTTTTCTTTAAGAATGTTGAGGCCGGGCGAGGTGGCTCCTAACTGTAATCCTAGCACTTTGGGAGGCCAAGGTGGGAGGATCACTTGAAGTCAAGAGTTTGAGACTAGCCTGGCCAACATGGTAAAACCCCGTCTCTACTAAAAATACAAAATTAGCTGGGCGTGGTGGCACGTGCCTGTAATCCCAGTTGCTTGGGAGGCTGAGGCAGGAGAATCTCTTGAACCCGGGAGGCAGAGGTTGCAGTGAGCTGAGATCGTGCCACTGCACTCCCGCCTGGGCAACAGACCAAGACTTTGTCTCAAAAAAAAAAAAAAAAGGAATTGAATATTGGCCCACAATCTCTTCTGGCTTGTAGGGTTTCTGCTTAAAGGTCTGCTGTTAAGTCTGACGGACTTCCCTTTGTAGGTGGCCTGACCTTTCTAGCTGCCTTTTTTTTTTTTTTTTTTTTTTTTTTTCCGTTTCAATCTTGGAGAATCATGATTATATGCCTCGAGGATGACCTTGTGAAGTATCTTACTGGGGTTCTCTGCAGTTCCTGAATTTGAATGTTGGCCTCTTTTTCTAGGTTGGGGAAGTTCTCATGGATGATGATATCCTGAAATATGTCTTCCAAGTTGCTTCCATTCTCCCCATCTCTTTCGGGGACATCAGTGAGTTGTAGATTCGGTTTCTTTACATAATCCCATATTTCTCAGGGGTTTTGTTCATTCCTTTTCATTCTTTTTTCTCAATTTTTTTTTCTTTTTTCTGAGACAGAGTCTCACTGTTGCCCAGGCTGGAGTGCAGTGGCGCAATCTCAGTTCACTGCCACCTCTGCCTCCCAGGTTCAAGTGATTCTCCTGCCTCAGCCTTCTGAGTAGCTGGGATTACAGGCGTGCACCACCATACCTGGCTAATTTTATTTTATTTTATTTTTAGTAAAGACGAGATTTCAACATGTTGGCCAGGCTTGTCTCAAACTCCTGACTTCAAGTGATCCACCCATCTTAGCCTCCCAAAGTGTTTTTTCTCTATTCTTATCTTACTCTTTTATTCAGAAAGCCAGTCTTCAAGCTCTGTGATTCTTTCCACAGCTTGGTCTGCTTTGCAATTAATTTTAAGGATTGCATTATGAAATTATTGCAGTGTGTTTTTCTACTCTATCAAGTTGGTTTTATTCTTTTTTATACTGTCTATTCTTGTCTGTTGGCGCCTGTATCATTTTATTGTGCTTCTTAGCTTCCTTGGATTGGGTTTCAATGTATTCCTGCTTCTTGACGATCTTCATTCCCATCCATATTCCGATTTCTGTTTCTGTAATTCCAGCCATTTCCGCCCAGTTCAGAACCCTTGCTGGAGACTTAGTGCAGTCATTGGGAAGAAAGAAGGCATTCTGGCTTTTTGAGTTGTCAAAGTTCTTGCACTGGTTCTTTCTCATCTTTGTGGGCTGCTGGTCCTTCAGTCTTTGAAGTTGCTGTCCTTTGCTTGTTTTTTTTTTTTTTTTTTTTTTTTTCCTATTTGATGACCTTGAGGGTTTGACTGTGGTATAAGGTGGGTTTAGTCAACTGGCTTCATTTCTGGAAGATTTTAGGGAGCCAAGGCTCAGCTCATAACTCCTGGACTACCTGCTCTGGGGGACTGGTATGAGCCTCAACTTTGTTCTCTGACTCCTTGAGGGTAGGAACTGACTGCGCTGGGTAGGGGGCCAAGGTGCTCCAGGGCCACTGGTTACTACACTCCAATGGGTGGTGCCAGCTAAAGCGTTTCATTAGGATGATGGCAGCAGGATCCATCCTCAGTTGCACATGCCAGCAGCAACAACAGCAGCATAACGGGATGCACACTTGTCCACTGCTGCAGGATACTAGCAGGTCTGGCATGCCGGCCTTTGTGTGGGCCTTCACAGCAGCAGCAGAGGCAGCGCAAGTGGCCGATGGGGTGCAGGGGAACCCTGTTGATGACTGTGCACGCCATGGCACTAGTGGTAGTATAAGCATAGGGGCATGGCGCTGGCGGACACAGAACTGTGTGTGCCCTCTATGTAGGTGGAGGTAGCCACTTAGGGCAGGGGAAGGTCCACTGTTCTTCATGCCTAGTTTCACTCCCAGGGCAATGTTGGCACAGGAGCTCCAAATGCAATGGCGGTAATGCGGGGGTGATGGGGGCAGAATGCACTCACATCAGCAGCAGTGGCAGGGCAGGGGGAACGTGCACTTGTGGGGCTGGGGAGGCAAGATCTGCCCATGCACACATGCTGGCAAAGCAATGTTAGGGTGGCCATGGGCCCAGGGAAAGCTGCCAGTATAGGGAGGGAGCAGGTGAGCTGGCACGTGTCCACAGGCCGGGCCGCTGTGCTGGAGCTCACTACCAGTTAGGCGCAGTCCATGAGCACAGGAGCTTTGATGCAGGCCCCCCAGGACACCCAAGGCTGCACTGCAAGCAGGCACAGCCAGGTTGGGGCCCCAGGAGAGGCCACATGGACTGGCCCCATCTGATCATCAAGACTGCCCTGTAGACTTGAGGTCTGACAGTTCCCTTAGGGATAAAGTCTCCTATGGGAGCAAGTCAGCAAGTTAAGCCTAGAGGGATGGGTGCCCCTGGCCATATTCCACTACAGATGCTCACACACCAAATGCTCTGGGCTCTGCATTGGCTAGAATACGGCCCCTAACACTTCTCTAAGCAGCCCTCTGTGCCAACTCAAGTGTCCATAGTGGTTGAGGAATCGCCTCGTGCCAAGATTCCAGAGGCCCGTGGCAGTAGCTGGTTGTTTTTTTGCCAATTCAAGTCACTGTTCCCCCAGTGCGATATCCCCATGCAGGGGTCCCTCCCAGCTTCCTCCCCTTCAGCCCAGCTTCTGTGTCTTTCCTCTGTCCACCCTTAATTTCTTCCCTCTAAAGATCTGTTAGGAGAGGACCAGTCATCCTGGTCCCTTGGTGGTAGCTGTTCCACCTGGCTGCGTCTAGTCAGCCATCTTGCCCAGCTCTTGCATTTACACTATCTATAATTTCAATCTAGTAAGGCCTGAGATTCCAGTATCAGTTTCCTCAAAGAGAATATAATCAACAAAGCAGTTTAAATTTCTCTACCCAGATTGTAACAGGAAGAAAAAAGGCTGAAAAAATGAAGAGTCAAAGCTGGCCTGTGGGGTAATGTCATTTAGACTAATATGCATGTAACCGGAATCCTAGAAAGAGGGAAAGGGGGAACAGAAAAATATTTAAATGGCTAAAAGTCTTTTATATTTAATTAAACATATAAACCCACAGAGCCAAGAAGCTTAATGAACCTCTAGCAGAGAAAACATAAAATTAGAGCAAGGCACACATAACAATCAAATTGCTGGAAACCAATGATAAAGAGACAAATTTTTTAAAGAGAAAGAAGATATTATTTAGAAGGGAAGAAAATATCATTTAGAGGGGAAGAACGATGAGAATGTCTACTGATTTCTCATCAGAAATATTACAAGCCAAAAGACAAGTGGAGCAACATCTTCAAAGTCCTGGAAAAAAAATGTTAACCTATAATTCCATATTCAGGAAAAATACCATTCAATAAATTAAGGTTAAATTAAGACATTTTCAGAAAAAATCTGACACATTTTGCCATCAGCAGATCTGTACTACAAGAAATGTTAAAGGAAGTTCTTTAGGCTGGAGGAAAATTATTTCAGATATAAACTCAGACCTACAAAACTGAATAGGGAGGATTACAAATGGTAAATGTTTTTTTTTAATTTTTAAAAAGATAATTGACCATTTATATAAAAATGATGTTTAGGAGTTTATAACATATAGAAGTAAAATACATGAAATAAGACAACAGGGGGATATAGTAGTAAGAATCTTACATTTAGTAGTATATTATTTGACAGTAACTTCTGATAAACTGAGGGTGAATATTTTCAACTCTAGAGCAGCCACCAAGAAATAAAACAAGCCAGTAGAGCCATAAAGTGGAATACTAAAATATAAAACTCCAAACTTTCTAGAAGACTACGTTGGAAAACCTCTTCATGACCTTGAAGTTGGTCATGATGTCTTAGGACACAAACAGCAGTTACCGTAAGAGAAAAATTTGCTGAATTGGATTTAAACTTTTAAATCTGCTTTTGTTAAGATGTCATTTAAAAAATGAAAAAGGTTACGGACAGCAAGAAAATATTCTCAAAACATATTCTATCAAAAGACTTTTATTCAGACATTGTTTTATTAAGAACACCATAAAACTTGACAATCCGATTTTTCTTTTTTTTTTTTTTTGAGAGGGACTCTCTCTCTGTCGCCCAGGCTGGAGTACCGTGGCGTGATCTGGCCTCACTGCAACCTACGCCTCCCAGGTTCAAGTGATTCTCCTGCCTCAGCCTCCCAAGTAGCTGGGATTACAGACGTGTCACCATGCCCAGCTAATTTTGTATTTTTAGTAGAGTCAGGGTTTCACCATATTGGCCAGACGGGTCTCAAACTTCTGACCTCAGGTGATCCACCCGCCTTGGCCTCCCAAAGTGCTGGGATTATAGGCGTGAGCCACCATGCCCGTTTGACAATGCAATTTTTTAAAACTGGTAAGAGTTTTGGGCACTTCAAAAAAGAAGATATGTTAATATCCAATAGGCACATGAAAAGATGCTTGACATCAGTAGTCATTAGATAAAATCACAATGAGATACTACTCCCACTAGAACAGGTCAGATTAAAAAGACCTTCGATATCCAATGTTGGTGAAGATGTGGAGGAGCTTGAATTCATACTAATATGTTGTTGGGAATACAAAATGCTACAGCCAGTTGGAAAACTGTTTGACAATGTCATACAAAGTTAAACATAAATTTATCATATGACCACCCATTCTATTCCTACTGTTTTACCCAAGAGAAATGAAAACATGTTTCCACACAGACATATACACAAATGTTCATAGCATCTTTATTCATAATAACACATCTGGAAAAGCCCAAGTGTCTCTCAGTAGGCTAATGGATAAGCAAATTGTAGTATATCCACAAATGAAATACTAAGTAATAAAGATGAATGACCTGTTGATCATTCAGCAGGTCATACAGAAACCATGAGTGCCCTCAGAAACATGCTGTGAAAGAAGCCAATAGAGAAAATCAGTGAAACCAGGAGCTGGTTCTTTGAAAAGATTAATAAAATTGATAAAACTAGTCTGAGCAAGAAAAAAAATAAATCACCAATAGTAGAAATAAAATAGCGGCATCAATACAAATCTTACAGATATTAAAAGCATAATAAGGGAAGAATAACTTTGTGCAAAGAAATTTGCTTAGGTGAATAGGACAAATTTAAATATGCTTCATTAGCATAGACAAAAATTTTTTTAAAAGTTTAGTCCAACACTATATATAAATATAATACATTAAGACTAAATGGGGTTTATCCCAGGAATGCAAGGTTGGGTTAACATTAGAAAATCAATTTAAGTACTTCACCATATTGCAAAATAAGAAAAACTAAAGTGGAAAGACTTAACTACTGGTTTCAAGACTTAATATAAAACTGCAGCAATTAAGACAATGTGATGATGGCTTAAGGGTAGGATGGAGAGTCCAGAAATAGATACTCACGTAGTCACTTGATTTTTGTCAAAGATGCCAAGATAATTGTATGGGAAAAGAATAGTCTTTTCAACAGATTGTGCTAGAACAACTAAATATATAAAACGGAAAAAATAATCTTCCTTACCCCACACCATACACAAAAGAGTATTTATTGTATGGCTCTATTTATATGAACTATTAGGAAACAAATCTCAATTACAGAGATAAAAAGCAAATCTGTGGTTGCCTACCACCAGAAATGGAATTGTTTTGTTAGCAAGTCTTTTATGTAGTTTAGTTGTCCTTAAAGTCCATCATACAAATGAGCTTCAGTTCTTGTCTTAATAGAACTTAAGATGTAGTACAAAGCAGGAAACAGAACTTTGGAGCTCGGCAAATGTGAACATGAATCCCTTACCAGTCACTCCTAGCTCTGTGAATGTATATCATCTCAGTGAGCCACGTATGCATAAACTATAGGTAGATAATGATGCCTGTTTCCCAGAGTAGTTGTGAAGATTAAATGAACTAATATATGTAAAATACCTGGCTGAAATGCCTTGTACATAGTAGGCATTAAAATGGTAGTAGGGAATAATAAGAGTAGTGTTATGCCCAGCATATTTAAGTTACCTACATTGTATTTTCAAAAATTTAGTTAGAAATGCCTTTTTTCACTTAGAAGTATTTTCAGAAATTTGCAGGGGTTCGAAGCAATAAAGGAAAAAGGAAGAAATCTAGGTTAAACTTATCCCAGCATGCTGTGTATACAAACTGTCTTCTGAACATGCCTGTGCTTGTCATCTCCATGCTTTAGATTCATGCTATTTCTCTAGCTATGAATGTCCTGTACTTTCCATCTCTCCAAAGTTTACGCATTTTACTTACCTACTGATATGTTGAAGACTCTCTTCTTCTGTGACATTCCTCCATGTTCTGACCTGTTATTTATATATCTAACCTGTTATTATATATCTTTATGGATAGTTTGGCGCTTATCTGCTGGCTTTATTGATAGTCCCCTTTTCAGATGTGTTTATGTCTCTTTCACCTATGGCAGTAACACTGTCATATTTCCTGGCAACCAAAGAGATTAAGAATTACATAACTTGAAGTCAGACCTGGGTTTGAATTCTGGCTTGCCATTTACTAGCTGTATGACTGTAGGCAAACTACTTACCCTCTCCTAGCCTCAATTTTCTCACCTATAAATGGAAATAACTTCATTATTTTAAAAATTAAATGAAAATATGTTGAAAGTACCTGATACATGTAGGCATTAAATAGCCATGCTATTTTGATGGATTAATGAATATTGGCTTTTACTTCAGTTTCCAGGAATATGGATCTACTGGAACAGCCCATGCTGATAGTGAATATGAAAGAAGAATGATGTCTGTATATAATCATGTCTTGGAGGAGGTAGAATCACTCAATCGGAAATATACCCCTGTTTCTTATATGGCAAGTGGCATTTGCTTTATTGAGCTTTTATTGTATGGATGTGGGTTTTTCATACATTTATGGCACTTACTAACTGTGTGAGTTCAACAAATTAACCTTTCTGTGCCTGTTTCCTTATCCATAAAACAAGGTTAATACCTACCTCACAGCATTGTAGTGGGGAGTAAATGAGATAATCCATGAAAGCACTTAGCACATCTCTAGCTGCTACATAGTTATATTAATATATAAAAACATGCTCTACCAGAATGTAAATAAAATGTTTTCTTTTTTTAACAATTTAACTGAAGTTGCAATAGTTCTCAACCCAGGCTACATATTAGAATCACTTTGAGGGCTTTTTAAAGAATACATTAATACACAGGCCTCACCCCTGACCAGCTAACTCTGAATTTCTGGAATTGGGGCCCAGGCATTAGTAGTTCTACACACACTCGGGTGATTCTGTCATGCTGGCCAATTGAACAGAAAGAACAGGGCTTGTTGGCTTACTGGCAATGAATCATTTCCTACCAGGTGATGACATTAATGCCTTTCAGTACACTCTTCAGCCTTTAACCTGCTGAATATCTGCTGCCTTTGGCACTTCCTAAGAAGTTCTCAGAGTGCTCACCCTTTATTAAATCTTCTCCCCTGATTTACCAGTCACAGGACAGGCTAACATACTCTCACCCAAATTTTCTCCTCCCTGTCTGACCACTCCCCAGTGTCTCTGCTCAGGTTTTATAACAAAATGCCACAGGCTTGGTACCTTAAACAACAGACATTTATTTCTCACAGTTCTGGAGGCAGGAAAGTCCAGTATCAAGCTGCCAGCAGATTCGGTTCCTGGTGAGGGCTTTCTTCCTGGCCCTGGTGACAGCCAGCTTCTCATTATGTCTTCACATGGTAGGGAGAGATTGAGAGCTCTGGTCACTCTTCCTCTTCTTTAAGAACACTCATCCCGGCTGGGTGCGGTGGCTCACACCTGTAATCTCAGCACTTTGGGAGGGTGAGGTGGGCAGATCACGAGGTCAGGAGTTTGAGACCAGCGGGACTAACATGGTGAAACCCTGTGTCTACTAAAAATGCAAAAATTAGCCAGGCATGGTGGCTCATGCCTGTAATCCCAGCTACTCAGGAGGCTGAGGCAGGAGAATCGCTTGAACCAGGTGGCGGAGGTTGCAGTGAGCCGAGATAGTGCCACTGCACTCCAGCCCCGGCAACAGAGCGAGGACTCCATCTCAAAAGAAACAAACAAACAAACAAACAAAAAAACCACTCATCCTATGATGGGGGCCCACCTCCAAATGCCATTACCTTGGGGGTTACAGCTTCCACATACGAATTTGGGGGAACACAAACATTCAGTCCCCAATTCCCAGCCTGCAAACTTTACCCCTTGGAGAGTTTCTCTTCTGCTTCTGCTCTTCTCATTCTGTGCTTTCATACTTTATCAAGTGTTTTAGAATAAATAGGATGTCATTAAAAAGTTAGGTTAGATCTAAAGATGGGCAATTCCCTTGACATATTGCTTTCCATGTAAAATTGTCAATAGTATTTACTGAATCGAATTGATAGCTGTTTGACAGTGACATTGTTTGCTAAGGGAGAGTGTAAAGACAATCTTTGAAAGAAATACACACATCTGTGTGAGACAGTGGTTATTTTCACATTCCTCTAAGCTCCATCCTAAAAAATGAAATAGATGCTAAACAGAACGTTCCTTTTGATGGAATGGGAATTTTCTGCCCAGCGGAAGACACAGTACAGAGAAAAGGGCCCTAGTCTCATTCAGAACTAGGTTCAAATTCTGGCATTGCTGCTCAACAGCTGTGTGACTTTAGTCACATTGCTTAACACCTTTTACATGAAGTAGAAAACATACCTGCCTCATAGGATTACTGTGAGGCTTAAATGAAATAATGCTTATTGCCTAGCTCAGTGCTGTCATGTAAGGAGTGGTTAATAAAAGTTATTTCCCAGTCGGGTGCAGTGGCTAATGCCTGTAATCCCAGCACTTTGGGAGGCCAAGGTGGGCGGATCACCTGAGGTCAGGAGTTCCAGACCAGCGTGCCCAACATGGTGAAACCCCATCTGTACTAAAACTACAAAAATTAGCTGGGCGTGATGTCAAGCACCTGTAATCCCAGCTACTTGGGAGGCTGAGGCAAGAGAATTACTTGAACCCGGGAGGCGGAGGTTGCAGTGAGCTGAGATCACGCCATTGCACTCCAGCCTGGGCGACAAGAGTGAAACTTCATCTCAAATAAATAAGTGAGTAAGTAAGTTATTTCCCTTTTTCTGTATTTCCAAGTTGTATCTTATAGATTTGTTACTGTCTGAGCCTCCAGATTCAGTTCAACAAGTATTTATGGGATCCTAGGGATAGAAAAATGACAAAGACACAGGATCTTCCCTCAAGTTGTCCATAGTCTAAGAAAGAAAGATTTTATAAACCAACACAATACAGTATATGTGCATTAATAGAATTCTGCACAAGGTAGAGATGTAGTACAAAAAAGAGAGTAGTTCACATCAAAAGATAGGGAACATGGATTGGTGGTGCAGTTGAGAGGGAAGATGTATTTGTATATGAGTTTTCCAGACAGATCAGAAAGGGTTGGGAATCTCAGGCAGAGAACATGTTCAAAAGCAGAGGCATGAAATAGCATGGTGTCTTCTAGGAAGTTTGTTATTACTTCAATGTAGCGTATAGGCTAGGGATTAGAGAGATGAAATCAGGGAGGTAGCCAGCGGCCAGGTGACAAAAGGCTTTGAACATAGTATTAAGGAGTTTGGACTTTGTCCTTAGGCACAGGGGGGCTTGTTAGAAATTGTAAATGGGTAGGAGAGAGAAGTGCTTAATATAGATTGTATATTATCATATAGAAGCAAAACAGGAAATGGTTGGCAGGGTGTGAAATTAGAGGAAAGAAGAATGACTATAAGGCTTTTTCAGTAATCCAAACTAAGGAACAAATTACTAAAATGGCAGTAGGAATGAGAAAAACAGATATGTATGAGAGATATTTAGTGAAAATATTTTCAAGGCTGAGTTTTTTTTTTTTTTTAACTAGACATGAGATGATGGAGGCATGCCTTCCAGGTTTCTAGCATGAATGATCAGTTACACAACTGATTGATCCTTTACAGAGAGAATATAGAGAGGTGATAGAAGATGAAGGTTTTACTTTCAAACATGTTGCTGTCTTTAGGCAGTTGGATAGTAAATACGTTGGAGTTGGAAGAAAGATGGGCTGGGATGCATATAAGGTCATCTGCACATAGAAGTTCTTAAAGTCATGGGAGTGGGGAGAATTGCCTATGAAAAACATGGATTGAGAAGAGAAGATGACAAGGAGAGCATCAGCATTTAAGGAACACACAAAAGAAGAGGCTCAAAAAGAAGATGGTGAAAGGAAGAATTAGAAATAAGGGTATGGACTATTAGGTGGAATTTCATGGAAGGAAGAGCATTATCAGGTGCCACAGAAATGTCAGAAAATACAAAGACCAAAAAGTATCTATTGGATTGACAAGAGAGCATTGGCCAGGTGCAGTGCCTCACGCCCATAATCCCAGCACTTTGGGAGGCCAAAGCGGGTGGATCACGAGGTCAGGAGTTTGAGATCAGCCTGACCAACATGGTGAAACCCTGTCTCTACTAAAAATACAAAGTTAGCCAGGCATGGTGGTGCATGCCTGTAATCCCAGCTACTCAGGAGGCTGATGCAGGAGAATTGCTTGAACCTGGGAGGCCGAGGGTGCAGTGAACCGAGATTGTGCCATTGCACTCCAGCTTGGGCAACAGAGAGAGACTCCATCTCAAAAAAAAAAAAGTGTTAACGTCTTTCTGCTGGTTTACTGATAATGATATGTAATTTACATCTCCACACATCTTAATAGTGATCTGCTAATATACCTATGGAGGTCAATACCCAAGAGGCTGTTGACCTCAGAGGCACTCCACACCTTTCCAAGAGGGTATTGCAAAATCTGCACCATTTTAAACAGCAAAATGGTGACTTTCTGCCTGAAAATAGCCTGAAGTCCCTTGTGGTCCTCTGAGTCCACCCTTCAAAGATGTTTCTCTCCTTAGACACTAGTGTGACATCAGAGGTCCACCAAAGGTGGATGTCTCTGCAGATACTTTCCAAATTACTTGTTGCAGGAAGCTGATTAATGCTATTTTAACAGTTAAATCTGAAAAAATAGAACCAATGTCTTTAAATCTGTGTTGTGATTATCTCAGGTAATAGACTTGACATTTGTACTATGAGTCTGTTGGGCACAAAATGTTCAACTGCCTGAGCCCAATAAGGAACGGATTTTTCTGGCTTTTAGCCTTAACACCGAACTTTAAAAAGTTGTGTGTTATATGTGCTCATGTTTACAGCATGAGCAACTAGGTGACACTCTGCTTGAAAGCAGGGGCTTAGAGGGACAGACAGCATATACCACATGGTGTATGCAGCAGTTTTCAGCCTGTGGTGTTGGGTTTCAATCAGGCTGGTGGGAAAAATATTAGAGATCGTTATAGAAATAGACACAAATCTTCTTGGAAGGCCGAGAAGTTTGTCTAACTTCAGTAATAGATCTGGCTGAAGGCGGCCTGATCTCTTTACCTTTAAACAAAATAGTAATAAAGAAAGGCAGAGTAGTTTACCTGGCTAGCTTGTTTACTCATATAAAGACTAACCTTTGATGTACTGTGGGTGCTTCAGTGCCTTTTACTCCGAAGTCCACAATGTCAATTTCCCTCTAATAGTGTTGACTCAAGCTTTTGTTAATTAATCTTATTGAATAAATACGAGTCTGACGAGCTGATCAGGGCCCAGTCACAACTGTTTACAGGACTCAGCAGGAGCCTGTAAGCGGCTCGGACCCTCAGCTGGACTGGCAGAGCAGAATATCTGTGTGTCAGCGTACTTTATTCATCCGTTGCTGAATCGGGTCTGCAAGAACAGACCTCCCGCAGCTAGTGCCCCCCTGAAAGGAGCGCTGCCTCACTGTGGTGACTTAGGAGGCCACTGAGACGGGAGTAGAATGAGGAAGGGATAGTAGACCAAGCAGGAATTGTTCTGGTTCACCTAAAGTTGAAAGTGTTCTTATGATACTTTCAGTTTTCTTCTCTTAAGTTGGCAAATCATTGGTGATATAGAAGAAAATCACTGAAGAGTCAGGCAACCTAGATTCTAGTCCCAGCTTGTTCTATTACCTATCAGTGTGACCTGTGTCATCAGCAAAATGGAAGATTAGACTGGGTAATCTTTAAAATATCTTTGAACGCTTAAATTCTGATTTTATGACCACTTTCATAAAGGCTCAAAATATTCTCTGCAGTGTTTCTGTACCTCTGCAGTCGTGCTGGGATTTTCAAAACTCAGTTAAATGTGTGAAGCAGATTTGAGAAATAAGATATTTTATTAGAGTTTCAGGATTCCCCAACTATATAGTCCTCTTTCATCTGAATTCGACTAAGTTTCCACCACTGCTTACTCTGAGGACCAATGGCCATAGAGACAAGCCACCTAATGAAAGAATGAGCCAGCTCAAAGCCAAAGTCCTGCAAAATGCTCGGGCTTCTTTACCATACTGTTTATCATACTTTGCCATGTGATAGTTACTCTATATTTTAGTATCTAATATAATTGTTTAATAATATACTGATAGTTCTGAGCGCTGTAGAAATGTGGAATTTGCCTATTGCTTGGCCTTGAGGACTGTGGATTTTCTCATTTCTGTCACTTATATTTTATTGAATATACTTCACAATAAAGTAAAAATCTATAATGAATGATTTAGTATGTATGTACAGTTCCTGGATGTGATGCCTAGTTCTTGATTGGTATGTACGTTTGTAATAATCTGTATGGGCATTTGTAGTTTTATACTGAATGTACCACTTGTTGATGAAATTTGAAAATTTATTTTTATTTGATTTAGTTTCTTTTTCTCCCCCAGCATACAGCATGCCTCTGCAATGCCATCATTGCTTTGCTGAAAGTTCCCCTTTCTTTCCAGAGATATTTTTTCCAGAAACTACAGTCTACCAGCATCAAGGTAATACAGGAAGAATACTAAGGTTAATATAGGTTTTAAAACCAGGTGTCTTCTGAAGATTATGTAGGACATAGCTACACTTCAGTGTGTTACCTTTGGTTTATTGGTTTTTTTGTTTTGTTTTGTTTTGTTTTTTTGAAACAGAGTCTCGCCCTGTCACCTGGGCTGGAGTACAGTGGTGTGATCTTGGCTCACTGCAACCTCCGGGTTCAGGTGATTCTCCTGCCTCAGCCTCCCAAGGAACTGGGATTACAGGCATCCGCCACCACATGCAGCTAATTTTTTTATTTTTGGTAAAGATGAGATTTCACCATGTTGGCTAGGCTGGTCAGGAACTCCTGACCTCAAGTGATCCACCCACCTCTGCCTCCCAAAGTGCTGGGGTTACAGGCATGAGCCACTGCGCCTGGCTTACCTTTGGTTTTGATAAAACCTAGTTGTAAGCCATTTCTCTCCTTTATGAAATGGTTTGGTGAAATAAATGGATTTGGGAGTTAAACTCTCTCCCTTTTTAATTGTCAGTGCCAAATGCTATGAGACAGGCATTTGGGTAACTGGAGCTCTGTTGTTTGTCTCTTACCTCCAGGAATAAATTAGTGATTTATCACAGTAGCCTGCAAGGATCTTGAGCTGAGTCTATTCAGACCCAACTTAGAATGAATCAGGTCCAGTAAACTGTCAGCAGTTCTTCTTCCAAAGTACTTCTGCCTTTCAGTAACATGTTTTGAGGGGCTAACCAGTGAGTAGAATTAGTATTTTGAAATATTAAAGCCACTCACAATTCAAAAGCTATTTTTGATTCAGAAAATGAAATTGTTGGAAAAGGGAGAAAATTGTCACTTCTAAGAGATCTCCTGGATTATCCCATTAGTTAATGTCTTCAGTAAACTTTTACATCCATGCAAATGTTTTGATTACAAATAGCAGAGCATTCCATTTCAAAATGACTGGAATAATGAGGAAGATTTGACGATCTAGATAAGAAATCCTAAAGTAGGATGTCTCCAGGGTTGATTAGTTCAGTAGTTCAAAAACATTATCAAAAAGACTCAAATTTCTTCCATCTTTTCATTTAGCAAGACTTGAGCTTTCTTTAATTGATGTATATTTGGGATTTTTAATACATTTTTGAAGAAAAACTAATGAGAGGTGAAAAATGTCATTTGATTCATTTGTGGATATTGACTTTTTTATAGCACAGTGACTTCCTTGTGTAGATAATCCTGTAACTTTAAGTTCATTTACGTTTGAATTTAGTTTATTTAAAATTACCTAAGACCAAAGAGACAGCTCTTAGGTAATGAAAATTTATATAATGCCTTTCCCTACTAGAAGTGGTTCATTGTCAAAGAAATGCCTCACCACAAAAATTGGGAGAACAGTGCCTTTGCTTTTCTCTAATTCTTTATTATCCTCAAATAGAACTGAGGTTTGGGACGAAAACCGCAGTGGTGATGTTTAGAAGGAGGCACTTTAAAGGTACATCTGTCTTGTTGTCCCGGCACAGTCAGGTCCTGTGGGGGTGGAGGAGTGCACAATCGAATTTGTTAACCTGTAACCAGTGATTAGCACAGACATGTTTGTCGGAAGGAAGCTTGCTCTTGGTTGTTGGCATTTATTTGAGTGTTGGCATTCCAGCTTGCTCTGTCACCATCGCCCCGGAACCCTGCAGAGCCCATTGCTGTCCAGAATAACCAGCAGCTGGCGCTAAAGGTAGAGGGAGTGGTTCAGCACGGATCTAAACCAGGACTCTTTCGCAAAATTCAGTCTGTCTGTCTGAATGTTTCTTCCACGCTGCAGAGTAAATCTGGACAAGACTACAAGGTAATTTAGAAAAGAGGCAGAATTGTGATACAGGTTTTATATGAGCTCATTGATGGAAGTTTTCCAGTGTTTTTCAGGGTTAAACAGATTGCAGTTATACCTCCAAAGGGATCAGATGGACATAAATTAAAAGCCCACATTGGGGCTGGAAGGGGTTGATAAACACTTCTCTTTTCTCTCCCTGAACCAGTTAATAGAGACAAAGTGTCCAGGCAAAGATCAAAATAGTGAGTTTTATTACTGTTGGAGCTGTGGGAAAACCTAACTCCAATGCCTGGCAGCAAGGACTTTCTAACCTTAGACCCCTGAATTGGATTTTTTCACCCAGCCTCAGTCAGTACATATGGGAGCTTGCCCCTATAAAATTTATGGCAAGGCACAGAGGACTCAGGTGCCCAAAGCAGAAGAGAAAGAGCAAATGCTTACCTTCCCATGTCTGGTTCCTGCCCAGAAACTCACCCATCAGCAAGACTCACCTCCTCCCTGCTAGGTCAGTAATATTAATCTAATGAAAGGTCTCTCTTACATCAGGGGGTCCCTTCAAATGTCAGAAGTTGGAAAATAAGTGTCTCCCTAACCCACCCAATCCCTCCCCACAAAAAACACACATCTATTTAGTTTTCTCCATTTTAAGTAAATTTTATCATTAAAAAAAGTATATAACATTTCTATAAAATGATCAGATAAAGTAAAATCTTTTTTTAAGAGTGTAACCCTAGGGATTTGCTGCCTTGAGAACTCAGGATATAGGTAAGTAATAACCTGAATTAGGCTTACATCGTTAGCCAGAGCTAAGATGCTGAATCTATGCCCATGAAATGCCAGTGTTCCAAATAAAGAATGTTCCTTGCTTTAGACATTTATTTCCAATTCCTTGGTGGTTTATCCACAGTAAATGGAACAAGGGACCAAGTCCACAGTTGTAGCAGCGAAGTTGCTCAGATGCCCAGATTGGCTGTGTCCAGGTTTATTGTGGCATAGCATGGAAGGCAGGGTATCAGTGAAGGTATAAAAAGAGAGCATTTTATTATCTTTGGTGGTTTTAGGTTAAAAAGCCAAGGGAAGATCTGGTTCTAAACTATTATTTCTTAAGCCATTACTACTTTCTTAACTATAGCAAGTTCCTCTCACTTTGGCACTCTGTCCACTCTGACACGGCTCAGCCTTCATTCTCCCCTTTTCCTCTGTTTTGACTTCTATGCCATACAGCATGGTACCTTATGTAGCCACTCAATAATTTGTGAATGATGAAAAAATTATTTACTATATTTAGAGTATAACTGTTAAAAATTGGGTATCTGCTGTCACAGAAGGTTGTAATGAGAATTTACATAATTTATCCCTGTCTGCAACTCTCTCTTCACTTTGAAACAGTAATAACCATGATTCTCTTTGTTCCTTGCATATAATTTCTACTGTTAAGAAAACGACATTTAAACCTAGAAGCTATGGTCTTCTGCTTGTTGATTTACCTCTCAAGAGGCATTGATTAAAGTCAGGAAGCTGATATAATAAGCCGTACAATGACATGATTACTTTGCAGTGTTATTCACAGTGAGTTTGCAGCTTAAAATGCAGCCATCCATTCAGGGTGATCAGGTTCCCTAGGCCTATTTCTGGTCCTTTTAAGGAAGTTCTTTGGTAGGCATATTCTTTAGGGAAATAAAAACTGTACAAAGGCTAAATGTGAAAATGTACCTGTACTATAAATAATTCTAAGACCTTGAATTGGTTGGTGACGTCACTTCATTAATATTACAGGTAAATGTCTCTGGAAAAGTGACATAACTGCTCCTTGAGACACAAAGCTGCAGGGCACATTTATATAATTAATTACACCACAGAAACACGCACATAAACCTAGAGCAATTTGGTCATGTACACATTAAGATCACCTTTATTTGCATTCTCGGGATAAATCTGTCTCTTGACACATTTCATCTTGGGTACAGGTAAGAGTACATCAGCAGGTTTTATTCTGGTCTTTGAAGAACAAAGACATGAGTGTCTGGCTAAATGAATGAGCCTATAAATCTGTGTTTTATAACATATTGTACTTCCAGTCTGAACAAGACACTGATTATTAAATGAGCAATGTACAAATTGTTCAGTTAATTTGTTAAAGGAGTAACGAATCACTACATTAAGTAATAAAAATCAGACTAACTGGTGGGGGGGATCCTAACTTAAATTTGCTTAGTGTTTTGTTCTTTTTCAGTCTCTTAGATTTTAAACTCTCTGGAACAGGTGATTTCATCCTATTTCTTCAGAATATCTCTTCACAGTCTAAAGGAAGATAGGGATTTAGAGATGGGGTTGAGTAAGCAAGGAAGAAAGGCCAGCATATGAAGGGGCTGTCAACAGCTCTGGGAGCTCATTCTACTCAAGGATAGTGAGCAGCATGGCTTAATAGTTCAGAGCGTAGGCCCTGGGGGTAGCCTGCCTGCGTTCAGATTCCTACTCCATTCACTAATCATGTGACTTTGGAGAAATTACTTAACCTGTCTGCCTCAGACTCCTCATCAGTGAAGCAAGGATGATAGCAGTACCTAATTTTTTGTTGTCTGCATGGTCTAAATAAGCTCTTAGAACAGGGCCTAACTCATAGTAAGCACTGAATAAATGTTAGCCATTGTTGTTATTTAACAATTGTTTCATTCCAGATACCCATTGACAACATGACCAATGAGATGGAGCAGAGGGTTGAACCTCATAATGATTACTTCAGTACTCAATTTCTGTTGAACTTTGCTATCCTTGGAACACACAACATTACAGTGGAATCTTCTGTGAAAGATGCCAATGGTATAGTATGGAGGACTGGTCCCAGAACTACCATATTTGTAAAATCCCTGGAAGACCCTTATTCCCAGCAGATTCGCTTACAACAGCAGCAAGCCCAGCAGCCATTACAGCAGCAGCAGCAGCAGCGCAACGCCTACACACGTTTTTAACCATGGGATGAATGCACTGCAGACTCTCAAGAGATCAATCAAATTGCCAGAAACCGTTTGCTTTTTCATATGGAATAAGTATGAAAGTTATAGTGTAGTTCATTTATTCATTGATTTTTTTAATGTAATATTCTGGAAAAATTTTGTTTTCTTAAAAATTTTGTCTGACACCCGGGCATGGTGGCTCACGCCTGTAATACCAGCACTTTGGGAGGCCGAGGCGGATGGATCACGAGGAGCTCGAGACCATCCTGGCTACCCTGTCTCCACTAAAAAATACAAAAAAATTAGCCGGGCGTGGTGGCGGTCGCCTGTAGTCCCAGCTACTTGGGAGGCTGAGGCAGGAGAATGGCGTGAACCTGGGAGGCGGAGCTTGCAGTGAGCCGAGATCGCGCCACTGCACTCCAGCCTGGGTGACAGAGCAATACTCCGTCTCAAAAAAATAAATAAATAAATACATTTTGTCTGAAAAGTAACTGGGCTCCTGGCCAGAAAGATTATTCTTTCTTGTTTTATTATTACTGTTTTTTTCTATTGCCAAGCTTTTTCTTTTTCTTTCAAGAATAGTCACATGTTGAGATCATTGAATTGGGAAATTTGACCGCTACTCTTCCAAAATACATCATTTGCTGCCTGACTTAGACCTAGGATTCTGAGTTGTTCATTGGGAGGTTCTGACCAGTTACTACAAGGTTTATCCATGGTAGCAGAACCTGAGTCCTTCTGTAGATGGACTTGAAAGTGTTCCCTGCAACATCTAGCCACCTGGATTATGAAAGCCCACAGTCTAACAGTATTGAAACATCCTGCTGTATTATTTCAACCACATATCTATCTATCTCTTCTTGTGCTAAAGCAATCTTAATTTATTATTTTCATATTTAATTAGAGCAGCTAGAAATTTCATAGAAAATTAAAGATTAATTTGTTTTTTCTGATGTGTCTGCAACTGTGTATAATACAGACATTTCACATTGTTTCCAAAAGTGAAAAACACTCATTTAATATCTTCAGTGTTTTAAGTTAGAAGGGGTGGATCTTTTCCTTTGGTTGGTGATTGGTTTGGTTTCTACTTGATGAGTTATGCTAGACTGATTGTTTAGAGAGAGCAGTCTGTTTATTACACAGGCTCAGTTTGTTGGGATGCTCAGGGAACAGAGTTTTCTGGTTAGCCAGAAAACCCCTTTTTTTCCTATTTTAATACTGGTTGAAAACCATGATAAAATAGACTTTCTTAGCACAGTATGCTACATATAACTTAACTGCTTTTTGATTGGGGATCATTTAGGGCTTCAGGATCATGATTTCTGAACATCAGGGATCATATGGTTGCAGAGATTGATGCCATAAGTAATTTGGCCGGATGCAGCTCCTAAAAGCAGGGTACTTTCCCTGGAATTTCCTTTTTAAATAAATATCTGTTTCTTTGCTTGTGTTTTGCCTTTTTCTCTTCAAAGTCACCATTAATTCAAAGGAGAATGGAGCTTAAGTTAAAAAATGGAAAGGGGTTTTATTTTTCTTTCTTGTCATGTGGCCTCTGGGACTGAGAAGTGATTTGCAACTTGGGTCTCTCCAAGATTGCTTGCCTTCATGAGCACAACCCATTGTACTGCTAACAGCCAGAACATTCTCATAAAATGTGTACAGATCTACGGTGTGCACTGTGAATGACGTCTCTTTAGATGCAGCCCAGTTGTATGAGGTTCACACAACCTGCACAGTCATCTCAGCACCTGGGAACACGTGCTTAGGAAAAATTGCCAGAGCAGTGCAGAACCCCTTGTTCTTTTACCAGGTGTGGATACAGCTGAATCAGAAAGCCTGGGTTTCACTCTTGGTTCTGATGAATTAGCTGTGTGACCAAGCAAGTCACTTTACCTCTCTACGTAGATCTTAGGGGTTTTTTTTTTGTCTGTCAAGTGACCGAATTAGACTGGTTTTCTGGATTCCAGCCAAGAGTTGTATTATCAAGTGACTGAAAGACTAAAAACAAACAAAAACATTTCTTAAATTGGACATCTTTTTTATTTGTAATTAAGTGGCTATTTTCAGGGTTAAAGTTTACAATGTGGATTTCTAGCTTCTGGTGCCATTCAAGGTAGATTTCTCCAAAAAAGAAGCAAATCTTGTAAGCCATCAATTCCTTTTGGGAACTTCCCAAATGTTATCTTCTTAAAAGATAGGTTTTTGATAGCTATGTTTATGAACTTTTTAACTTGGTGTATTATGGGCTCCTGGCACAAACTCAAAAAGGAATTTTTTTTTTTTTTTTTTTTTGACAGTCTCGCTCTCTTGCCCAGGCTGGAGTGCAGTGGTGCGATCTCAGCTCACTGCAACCTCCACCTCCCAGGTTCCGGTGATTGTCCTGCCTCAGTCTCCCGAGTAGCTGGGATTACAGGCATGTGCCACCACGCTCGGTTAATTTTTATATTTTTTAGTAGAGATGGGTTTCACCGTGTTGGCCAGGATGGTCTCAAACTCTGGTGATCGCCTGTCTCGGCCTCCCAGAGTGCTAGGATTACAGGCGTGAGCCACTGTGCCTGGCCAGGAATTATTAAAATAAAAGCAAGTCCAAGAAGTTCAGAGTATAACTGAACTGAAGATAATTCTGAAGCAAGAAAGACTTAGTTTAGTATGTCCATTATATCCGGGATTGGAACTCTGGTTTTGTTTAGTAAAATATCTACTGAATTTTTGGCATCAACTGTTAAACAGTTATTTGTGGTGGGGGGAAGCTGTTTATAACTTCAACACTACACTAATGAATGAAAAGAAAAATGAGATGCAGAAAGGAAAGATATGCATACTAATTGTGAAGTGGGCGTGTTCCCTAAATTTAGAAATATGAAGGGCACTTGCTGGTTAAAGCTAGGAAGACGGGACTAGTTTTTCTCAGTGCTTTGTCACTTTGCAGTGCAGTAGTGTCTCCTTATCTGCAGTTTTTGCTTTTCACAGTTTCGGTTCCCAGAGGTGAAGATAGACCACGTTCACATAATTTTTATTACAGTATATTGTTATAATTGTTCTATTTTATAATCACTTTTAATCCCTTTACTGTGCCTATTTTATAAATTAAACTTTGGCATAGGTGTGTATGTATAGGAAAAAATGTAGTGTATATAGGGTTCGGTACTATCCTCAGTCATAGGCATCCACTGGGGGTCTTGGAACATATCTCCTGCTGATGAGGTAAGGGGGACTGCTGCGTAGTCCAGTGACTGAGAGCACCAGCCTTTGGAGCCATACTGCCGAGGTTCCAATCTTTATGACCTTGGACAAGCTACTTAGTCTCTCTATGCCTCAATTTCCTTATTCCTAATAGAGAAACATATTAGTGTTTCATGGGGTAGGTATGAGAATTAAGTGAGTTAGTATAGAATTAATGTATGAAAACAGTACATGCTTGGCATATAGTAAACAGATATATAAGCATTTGCTTTTATTATTACTACTACTGTCATTACCCT
Organism: Hylobates moloch; assembly: GCF_009828535.3. NCBI lineage: Eukaryota > Metazoa > Chordata > Mammalia > Primates > Hylobatidae > Hylobates > Hylobates moloch. Next base: position 2,225,689 of record NW_026652293.1, read on the forward strand.
CCTTAGTATTTTTTTTCCCACAGTGTTAGATCAGTTCTCACTGAGCATTTTATTACATTGTCTCTGCTATTAAACACATTTAAGCTATGTTTCCTCATGTGCAGTTTGGGTACATTGAGTAATAAAATAATGACCTAAACAAAATAGAATTTCTGTCTATGCTGTAAATCATTTAATTAAAATATGTAAAGGCAGACATACAAAGAAATATATGTAAATACATTCTGCTGATTGCCTTCAATGATGATAGCAATAGAATGTTGACTATTCAGAAATTAATGTATTCCAGCTTAAACTAAGACCTTCAGACTTAACCTTTCTAGCACAAACCAACCAAGATAGCAGGCAATTTGCAACTGGGGAATATGCCATTTCTCATGTTAAGATACTGTTCAGAGAAGAACAAACCAATTAGACAAGATCCTCAGACTAGGGTCCCAGAGATGTCAGTTTAAATTCTATTTATAAGACTCATCATTAATCCTTAGATAAGTCACTTGATCTTTCTGTGCCAATACCTGCCAACAGAATATTGAGAATAAGATGACCTGGCACTTGGTATGTAGAGTATAGGCACCACTGACCAACAGAACTTTATGTAATGATGGAGGCGTTCTAAATTTGCACTAACCACTACAGCCACTGGCCACATGTAGCTATTGAGTACTTAAAATATGGCTAGTGTGATTGAGGAATTAATTTACTTTTAATTCAGTTAAATTTAATTATTTTATTTATTTATTTAGAGATGGAGTTTCGCTCTTTTTGCCCGGGCTGGAGTGCAGTGGTGCGATCTCAGCTCACTGCAACCTCCGCCTCCCAGGTTCAAGTGATTCTCCTGCCTCAGCCTCCCAAGTATCTGGGATTACAGGCATGTGCCACCATGCTGGCTAATTTTGTATTTTTAGTAAAGGTGGAGTTTCATCATACTGATCAGGTTGGTCTTGAACTCCTGACCTCCAGTGATCCACCCCCATCGGCCTCCCAAAGTGCTAGGATTACAGGTGTGAGCCACCATGCGCGGCCTACTTCAGTTAAGTGGCTTCGTGTGGCTACTGCCTATGGAGTTGGAAAGTGCAGGGAATGAAAAATGAAAAAATGAGAACTGTTACCTTAAGACCTAGATAACCCTTAAGTGGATTTCTAGATAAGGGGGCCTACATTGGAATTCTTTGACTCACTAAAAGTTACACACAAAAGAGTGTATAGATGACAAGGAGGGTATTTAGGTTCATGGGTTTGCTTTGCTTCTGGTACTAAAATACTATGTTGAGGCCAGGCGCAGTGGCTCACGCGTGTAATCCCAGCACTTTGGGAGGCTGAGGCGGGCGGATCATGAGGTCAGGAGATCAAGACCATACTGGCTAACACAGTGAAACCCCGTATCTACTAAAAAATAATAAAAAATTAGCCAGCGTGGTGGTGGGCGCCTGTAGTCCCAGCTACTCAGGAGGCTGAGGCAGGAGAATGGTGTGAACCCAGGAGGCGGAGCTTGTAGTGAGCCGAGATTGCGCCACTGCACTCCAGCCTGGGCGACAGAGCGAGACTCTGTCTCAAAAAAAAAAAAAAAAAAAATACTATGTTGCTCAATCAAACCCTGTTCTTTGCACAATGCCTTGGACTTAGCCTTTACCAGTCACATACACATTAACGGTATGATGACATGTAGTGAGAAGTCCAAAGTCTGGTGAGTTGGCTTAATTTGATTTTATTTTCTTCCTTCAACCATAATAATATGATATCCAGATTTTGTCTTTATGGAAGGATCTGTAAACAGGCTTACCCATCCCACTTACAGGCAAGGCAAATGCTGCTTCTTGAAAAGCAGGTGTCCGGGGTGGGTCATTATCCTCCTTACCCAAGTCGTCCCCTGGCCTGGCTTTATCTTCACTATATTGTGGAGCCACTTCATTGAGTTTCATACTAGATTTTAACTTTTCCATGGCTTCCATGATTTTGCCATGTTTTTCGCGTGGAATGTGTCTGTTTGCTGTGTCGCCACCCACTTTGGGGCCTTGAGCCTTCTCATCAGCACTGTTGCTCCCAGAGACGTGTCCCCATTTCCCCCTTTTCCAGAACCATTTTTTTTTCCTTTGGGCATCATCTTTGAAATTTGCTGTTCTAAAAATATTTTGTTGTTTCCAGATCATTTTTTAAGTAAAATTAATAAAGATGGGGTAATGCCAAATGAATTATAACAATCAGGAAAATGAGCATCTCAAATACCCAGAAAGTCAGGATGTTTTGAAGAAAATTACATGGTATGCAGAGAAGAAATACTCTCTAACTCAACTTTCCTTGGTTTCCTTGGTGATTTCATTTGAGGGTTTCGATGAATTTATCTGTGGTGATGAGTCAAAAATGTTTAAAGGATTAGGACAAATAAAAGGGAGCTAAATTACACTAAGGAATTATGAGAAGACACCAGTGTCTACCCTCTCCTGTTTCCCAAGACCGTGGAAGGTGAAAATAGGCTGAGCTGCCTGGAGTTTCCCTCCATCCCCCACTGGAAGCAGTGGAGCTAATGATGCTTTCTATTTATGTCATCTTGCCCTGATGGCATGAAAGAGTAGTGAGATGAGGAAAGTGATGATGAATTGTTAACACTTGTGCCTGCCTTGCTTTGCCTTCGTATCCCACTCACCAGCAAAAGAGGACATTCTGTGATTAGGAGGGTCACAGGAGAAGCAGAAGAGAAGACTACTGTGGAAATGCAAATGGAGGAGAGGGACTCTCCCTGTGAGAGCACAACACGTCGCCAGGCCTGTGCTGGCCGTGGGAGGGTCAAAAGGAAACTGACAGGGAGAACCCCCAAGCAACTTGGGAGTCTGATTGGACAGAATAAGGCCTATTTTTAGAAAATGTGGTGAGGGCTTTAAAAAAATGACAAAACACAAAAGAGTGCCATTTCTGAAGTTCATGATAGTGTCCCCTTGTATGTAGCAGTCGGGAGAGGATCTTAAGTAATTTAAAAACTGGCCATCGTTTGGCATTTTCTTCTTTTGCAGCATTTAGAATGCATGTGTCCCTTCTCAGCCTCTTCTTGATGTAATTCAAACAACTGAGCACCTACTACTTGTTACCCAGAGAGGGACAAAAGAGCATTTTGAAAAAATAAGGTATGCCCCTAAAGTGTAAAGGAAATATTTAACTTCAAGGAGACAGGAGTTTACACTTTAAAAAAAGTTAAATACTGTCTTCTTATAGAAACTGCTGCTGCCTCTGGCCAGGCTGCTGGATGATTTGAACCCCTCTGTGTCACATTTCAAGGTATTGGAGCATTAGAGAGAAATAAGTATAATCATAAAATCCCTTCAGCAACATCAGAGCTATCCTACTCAATGGTTACCATGTCCCTTGGGATGCTCAAAAGCATATTAGCCTGGCTAGAATTGTTCTCTCTGAGAGTGAGCACATCTGGAATCTCTCCTTGAGGGCCCTTGACACAGGAGAGGGCCTGAGAATCTGTCCTAAGCACTAATTCCTCCTGCCCCCCACTCCCAAGTGGCTGACCAGGAGTAGCTGATGAAAAGAAAGCACTCCTGAGCACTGATGGTAACTCAGCTGACGTCACAAGGCACTGCAGCTCAGTCAGCAACATTTGTCAGAGAAGGAATTTGAACACACATTTCCCGGATGTATGCTAAAGGCATGGCCAGCAAGGGCATAAACCATTTTGAGAAGGTACTCTTTGATTCATGCACGAGATGTCTGTCAAACACACACAGCATAGCAGGTGCTGGGAATACAGCGGTGGCCAAGCTCCTGGGGTTCACGGCCATGCCACCCCCTCTTTCCTGCAGAGACCATGGGAGGGAGGGTGGTGAGAAACACATCCTGACCCTGACTGTCCAGGGTGAGCCTGAGCTTCCTCACGTGGCTGATCATGTTCTCCAGTGAAAGGAGAAAGGAATGGGTTTGGATGGGACTCCCCAGGGCAGAGACACTGCAGTTCCCTGTGCAGCCCTTCAGAAAGGCTCACTCACCCTGTTTCTCCTTTGGTATCTAACCATCCTCACAACCCACTAAGTTTTTCTTACATCCAACCTAAACCACTCATTGCAACCTTTTACTTTTTACTTTTTAAAAATGAGGGGTCTGTCACCCAGGGTGGAGCGCAATGGCGCAATCATAGCTCACTGCAGCCTCAACCTGAGTTCAAGCGATCCTCCCACTTCAGCCTCTCACTGCAATCTTGACTGCTTCAATTCTCTGCGATTGGGGAAGATGGGAAACTCCCACAAAACTTTGGTCAGAGGGAAATAACTCCTGTCAGAATTCAGTCCCCTGACACCAACTATTCCACATAGACAAATCCATCTGTCCGTCCAGACCCTACAGAAATACCCTGGCCCTGATTTGTCTAACCAAGCATGATCCTTCATATTTCTCTGTGACCAGTATTGTGTATACTCAGCTGCCTGACCCTGGGGTTGGCTGCAATGTGGATAAATGGTGGCTAATGTTACCAGGTCCTGTTAATGGGAACAAACAGCTCTCTCCACTGTCCCACACCCTATATCAGCCACCTGGCTATTCTCCGAGTCTCTGTTTCTTCTCATCACACCTCTCTGAGCCTTGGCTTCTTCATCTGTGAAAGGGGGCTCATAGTTACCCTGTTGAAGAGTTGTGAAGATTAAATGTGATAACACGCACAAAGCCTGGTGCCTGGCGTGTGCCCAACAGATATTGGTTGCCTTCCTCCTCAGTGGTGGATTGGCCAACCTGGCCCAGTGGCCCAGAGAGCAGCGGGGACAGGAACTTAGTCCTACAAAACAGTGACGTTTCGGGTCATGTCTGCCTTAAAAAAGGATGATATTCCAGGTCTCATTTGAGGACCTAGAAGGGACTAAAAGCTCTTGGACTCAAGAGGAATGTATCCTTTTCTGTTGGGAGGAGGGTATTTCCATCTCTCAGCCTTCCCTGTCAGCACAAGTCTTGATCCCTGGGGAAATGAGAGAGGGGGTAGGGGAGTGCCAGGAAGATATGGGAGAAGTATCACCAGTGCAGTGAGCCGACCCAGGCATCCTGTCATTCTTTCTGAGACTTATTTGGTCAACTGCAAAATAAATGGGCTTATATCCAAAGTTAGTTTGCACCATCAAATCTATTGGACATAAGCCCCATGGTTCAATGGGTGCATCATACCTAACTGATCAGAACTCTTTCCCTACTAACAAGGTCTTCACCCCCCCAAAACGGAGCAAGAAGCAAGGCGGCTTGCGAAGTTTACGTTGAGTATAAGGAAGAACTTAGTGAACTCTAGAAACAATTACACACTGAAAGAAGGAAGCGTTCAGGCTTCATGGGTGCTTCTGAAGGGCCTCAAGACAGGAAGCCTGTTCAATCACAGGGGTGCATTTGCCAAGAGCCTCTCTGGAGGCAGAGGAATGGACTCTATGACCTTTTGGCCCTATCTTATCAGCAAGATCTCATGGAGGCCACAGCGGCAGACTTCCCAGCAGGAGGGCTTTGCCTGGGAGACGGGGTGTGGCCCAGCTTCCAACCAAACACATGCCTTCGAGACTAAGGGCTCAGGCAGTGCAGCTGCAGATATAAATAACCTTCGCGTGACTCTTTCTGTCCTTAGAGCGGATGCCTCCAGCCATTGCCCAGAATGGGATGGAGGGAACAGGAGAAGGGTGCACAGAGAAGTGGTGGGGGTGGAGTTGGGGAGGGCTGGGGTTGACAGCTGAGAAGAGAGTGACGGTGAAGAGGCTGTGTTTTCTCTCACCTCCTAAGTGTGTGTGTCTGCTTGTTTCTGTGAGATAGGTGTTCATGCAGGGAGAGGAGCCGTCCTACTTTTGGGGAACGGGGTGCTGTTCTTCACAACATGCTTTCTTTCTGTTCCCACTACCATCATCCTAGTTCACAACCTCATTATGTCTTCCTGGAATATTGCTTTCACTTCCTAATTTCTTTGCTGCTAGTTTCAGTCTCCTCTGAGTGAACCTTTCTTACCATTGCTTCCCAATTCATTCTTTTTTTATTATTATTAAATCTAGACAGAGTCTCACTCTGTCGCCCAGGCTGGAGTGCAGTGGCACGATCACAGCTCATTGCAGCCTTGACCTCCTGGGTTCAAGGGATCCTCCACCTCAGCTTCCTGGGTAGCTGGGATTACAGGCACGTGCCACCACGTCGGGCTAATTTTTTGTATTTTTTTGTGAAGGCGGGGTTTCACCACATTGCCCAGGCTGGCCTCAAACTTTTGGGCTCAAGTGATCCACCCACCTTGGCCTCCCAAAGTGCTGGGATTACATATGTGAGCCTCCGCGCCAGCTGCAATTCACAAAATGACATTTTCAAATATAATTAAAATAACCTCAAATAGACATGGCCCAGAACCAGACCCCCTTTCTTTCTTTCTTTTTCGCTCTGTCGCCCAGGCTGGAGTGCAGTGGCACAATCTCGGCTCACTGCAAGCTCCACCTCCTGGGTTCATGCCATTCTCTTGCCTCAGCCTCCTGAGTAGCTGGGACTACAAGTGCCTGCCACCACGCCCGGCTAATTTTTTGTATTTTTAGTAGAGACGGGGTTTCACCGTGTTAGCCAGGATGGTCTCGATCTCCTGACCTCATGATCTGCCTGCCTCGGCCTCCCAAAGTGCTGGGATTACAGGCGTGAGCCACCGCGCCCGGCCCAGACCTCTCTTTTCTATGGCCCTCTGCGTGTATCCCAGCCCGCAATAAAACTGGCGCCCTGGACATTCCATGAGCTCAGTTTGCACAATCTTACCTTTACGGCTTTGCTCATATTTTCCCTCTATCTGAACACTCTTCCCTCCATCCATGAAAAACCTGTTTGTCCATGTCCTGATTTCCAGCCAGACACAATACTCAGTATTCCTCCATAGCCCATATCCCAATCTATCTGTGTGAAGCAGTCAAGCTGCATGGCCCTTGGGTCAGAGTCACTGTAGACAAGTGGAGGCTAACGTTACCATGTCCTGCCAGGAGCAGCCAGCTCCCTCCATTGCCCCGTGCCTCCCATCAGCTCCCTGGCTATTCTCTGGCCTCCAGCCCTGGTTCTCACCCTGGCTTGAAGCAGTCCTGGCTGATCTGCCTGCTGGCCATCCCCAGTGTTCACCTCGGATACTGAGGCAGAGAGGCAAGCTGTCTGAGCTCTGAGCAGTGGAGAGGCTGCAGCAGGTCCTGCTAGTATCACAGAGGCTCACTGTGGGCCTCGAGTGCAGCTGAGGCTCTGAACTGAGGGCTGAGGTAGGAGGGAGTGGGCAGTGACTAAAACTTGCAAGAAAGTTTTCATTTTTTTCATTTTTTTTTAAGAGGACTTATCTATCTCTTCCCTCCTAGTCATTCTCACCCTCCTCCAGCAGCAGCCTCCTCTTGGTGAGAATTTAGAATATGTTGTTGCTTTGGATGGCTGGGGTTTCCGTTTCTAGCTAGGTTCTTCCCTGTCCATCCTTCCTCCCTCCTGGCCCTTCTTTTTCCTAGACTACTATGTGCAAATCATCATGTATATGTCTAGCAGGTACAGAGTCCCTGCCCCCAGGAAGCTCCCAGATGTTGTCACCTATGTCAGGGTACTCAGTGAGTGTCCATGGTGCCAAGGTCTAGCTGAGGTGGCAAAGTGGCACTGAGGGAGACTTGAGCAGGACACACATTCTTTGTGTTGACTAAGGAGGTAAACGAAACCCGGAAGACCCTGTGGAAGGTGGAGTGAGCAAGGAAGACACCAGGGAAAACAAAGACAAAGAGGCCGGGCATGGTGGCTCACATCTATAATCTCAGCACTTTGGGAGGCCGAGGTGGGCAGATCTTTTGAGGTCGGGAGTTTGAGACCAGCCTGGCCAACATGGTGAAACCCCATCTCTACTAAAAATACAAAATTAGCCAGGCGTGGTGGTACGTGCCTGTAATCCCAGCTATTCGGGAGGCTGAGGCAGGAGAATCATTTGGACCTGGGAGGTGGAGGCTACAGTGAGCTGAGATGGCGCCATTGCACTCAAGCCTAGGTGACAGAGCAAGACTCCAGCTCAAAAAAAAAAAAAAAAAGGCAAAGAAAGGAGGCCAGAGGTGGCCAGTCCAGCCTGATTCCAGAGCCAGCTGTGAACCCGATTACTAAAGCTCAAATCTGAGGTTTCTTCTCCTATGTGGGCTGTGTGTTAGGTTGCTTGCCAGCTCGTGTTTTCCCCTCACACCCCTACCCGCCATGTGTTTTCATCTATGGATTCTGCAACAAGCTTTGAACCACAGGACCTCCCTCTGGGTGGCTGGATCTGTGACAGGTAACCTTGGAAGCTTTCCAAGGCCATGTTTTCTGCTGTAAAGATGGTAAAAGAAGGCCCAGCTGGGTTCCTGCCCAAAATTCCCTGAACTGCCCCACCTTGTGTCCTCATTCTGCAGTGAGATATTCATCTTTGTGCTTTTTTTTCAGGAAAGATACGTGACCTTTCCCTCCTCAGAGGCACCCACAAGTCCCTGAGGAGAAATGAAGGGTTAAAGCAACAAGGCAAAGACAAAAACAATGTTCAGCCTTTTCAACATCCGAAATAAAACATTGAGCATAGAAAGAGAGATTTTTGCTGTAATAATAGACAAGAGAAAGAACAGTGGGATGACAATGGCCACTTTGGACATGCTGACTTTCTCATTGCTCCCTGAACCCCAGTACATTGCACGTCTCTGGGCCTTTGTCGGTGCTTGGCTGTCAGCGTGCAATGCACTTCTCCCCCAACTCTGCCCAGCAAGCTCCAGCCCATCTCCTACGATTTACCCGTCAAAACTCCTCCTCTCCAGGAAGCGGGAAGAACACTGAAGACCCCGGGGCTGAGTACTACTGGCCTTCTGTTCTACTCTCTAATAAAGCACCCAGCTTCTGATAACTTTATAACGTTCTGCTTACAGATCTGTCTCCTCTTCTAGACTAAATATCCAAAGGGAGGGATTGGGAGTTATCTTTGCCTTCCTGGTGCTCAACATGGTGGCTGGCACATGGTAGGCAATCAAGAAAGTTTAACTATTTAACGCAAAATTCAGTTTCAAATTACCTAGCCTTCATGCAGTTTCTGGTCTGAGACTTGCCACTGAGAACTGGCCGTAAACACTAGAGCTATTGCTCAACCGATTCCTGGGTGTGGCTAGAAATGGCAGAGGCTAGTTCTCAGTCCTCAACTCAATAGCGGGTGCCCCTAAGCCTTACTGCAAAGGATCCAGCATTCCCTGCCATGCCCTGAGGCAGCCTTATCATTCTGCAATCACTGCTAGATAAGCAATGTAGCCCGGGCCCTGAAGCTTGGCTCCTTTGTGACCAAGGTGAAGACTCATCATCCCTGTCTCTGGGCTTCATGTTCTCCATCTGTCGTGAGGTTGTAGGTCCTAATTAGAAAGCTGTTAGAGATTCCTGAAAGGACTGTTATTGTACTGCAGCACAAGGAATATTATGTCAGGGTGCTATAAGAGCACAGCAAATAATGTGAACGAGGAAATAATAAGGGTACTTATTCCCAGAAGCATATTGATTTAAACCACAAAAGCTCCTTGGAACAGGGCTCAGGAATTATAAAAGCCTGAGCAATCAGCAACCCCTGTGGGAGGGGAGCCCATGCCAGGCAATTGCTGGAGAGTTCATTTGGTTGATCTTGCAGGCCAGTTTTGTCCCTCAGGTGTTCTTGCTTTGGTGAAATTTCCCTGTTGTAATGAGCCTAGCCTACCTGCTGAGTTCTAGGGAGAAAGGACCATTATTTCCACATCCTTTGCATAACAAGCAAAGAACTGGCTTTAGCACACAAGTGAATTCACTTATCATTCTCCGTGTGATGAAAACAGATCTCCGGATAACGGAAGTTGCATCATCACTTTTGCTTCTAAAATCTGCATAGCAGGTCACACCCTGACCCAGCCACTGCTATCTCTGGACAGCAACTTGGGAAAACCATTTACTCTGTGAATATGAAAAATAAAAAGTCACCTTAACAAATCCATCATCCAGGAGTAGAAAAGCGTGTTTAAACCTGCTTCCAACAGCAGAAAGGGCAGAGCCTGTAAGAAAAAAAGAATGATGGCACTAATTGGACAAAAATTTTAATTTAAAACTTGAAATGGGGGAGCACTGACCCCATTTCTCTGGAGTTTGCACATCCCAGGGGAAAGAAATAAAACTTGAAATGGCAAAAAGTATCATAAGCCAAACTCTAAGATAGAATAAATTATAGGGAATATATTTGCAGCATTCATAATAGATATCAGAGTAATATCCTTAATATATAAAGGCATTTACAAATCATTAAGAAAAAGATCAGCAACTAGCATGGGAAATTGAGAACACAGATAATCCACAAAAGAAAAAATAAAAATGACCAATGAACAGCTAAAAAAAAAAATTAATAATGTAGCTATGAGCAGTGGACCTGCCTGTAGTCCCAGCTACTTGGGAGGCTGAGATGGGAGGAATCGCTCAAGCCCAGGAGTTAAAAAAAAAAAAAAAAAGTAATAGTGAAATAAATATAATTTAAAAATGCAAATTTAAGCAATGAATTTAATTTTTACCTATTAGATTGGCCAATTTTTTTTTAGTGGTAAGTGGTGAGTTCATGTTGTATAGCAAACAATAACTATATTCTATGACCCTGCAATTCCATTCCTAGTTTCTCCTAAAGAAACCTTTGCACCTGGGCATAAGAAGGCACATAGGAGAATGCTTAGAACACCCTTGTTTATAAAAGCAAATGCTGGAAGAAACCCAAATATCCATCAATAGATACAGAGATATATAAATTATATATTTGTATAATAGAACACTATACAGTGGTAAAAATGAGTGAATTGTAGCTACATGTAGCAAGAGGCATGAACACAAAGTTGAGCATGTGAAGTCAGTCACTCTAATTCCATTTATATAAATTGTATGGTGTTAGAAGTCAGAATAGTGGTTCCTTTCAGAGAAAGACAGTAACTTGGAGGGAGTCAAAAGGGTTTCTGGGGTGCTAGTAATGTTTTGTGTCTTGATCTAGGCGTGTGCTCACTCAGAAAATGTACCACGCTGAACACTTATGATACATGCACTTCTCTAAAAAAATGAAACAAAAGAAAATAATCAAAAGATATATTTCAATTATTTTTAATAGGTCTACAGTATAAGAAAAATCACCTCAATTGCTTACTTTCCAAGATATATTAGAGGCATAGAAAAATAATGTAAGAATACATTTTCTTATCATTAACTTTCTGAAACATGAGCGGAAGCCCCTCAAAATGCAAGGCCCCCTTCATTGTATACAATATTTAGTGTAGCACGCAGGCAAATACAGGTTTACAGATTTCTAAGAAATGTGCCTGGTATCATCTCCCTCTCCTTTGTCCAGCACTTTCTGAGCTGCCAGCAGGGAAGGCATTTGAATCTGTGACATACTTCATTTACAAATTTTTTAAAGCAAGTTATAAAAGAATACATAAGTACAATTTAATTTATATAAAGGAAAAATATGCAGAACTAAGGCACATATTGTTAAAGGATACAAGCATATGTGGTAAAACTAACTAAAAGCAAGGAACTGGTAGAGACACAGTTTAGGAAAGTGAATTCTTCTTCTTCTGAGGAGGAGGAGTGCAGGGATGGGGTCAGAGAAGGCACAGGGGGGCTTCTAGGAGACTGGTGATATTCTAGCTCTGAAGCTAGATGGTGGGTTCAGAGATACTTGAGTATTCTTTACATCCTTCACATTAGAAATATTATTTGTATGTATTTAATATTTAATAAAAACAAATTTAAAATTATTTTAAATAGACTTTTATGCCATTCCTGTTGGGGGTGGGGTGGAGTATAAAATGGTAGAGTTTTTCTAGATGAAAGAGTGGCTATGAGTGAAAAATCATGTAAAGATTATACTTCTAAGAAATTTTCCTAAAACAGTGATCAGACAAGAAAGCAGAAGTATTATAAAAATACATTTATCAAATGTGGTTTATTAAGACAAAAATTAGAAACAATCTAAAGTCTTAAAATAGAAACTGACAGGCCGGGCGCGGTGGCTCACGCTTGTAATCCCAGCACTTTGGGAGGCCGAGGCGGGCGGATCACGCGGTCAGGAGATCGAGACCTCCCCACTATCGAGAGGCTGAGGCAGGAGAAGTGTGAACCGGAGGCGGACGTGTGACGAGATTGCCCACCCACCACCTGGAAAAAAAAAAAAAAAAGAAACTGACCAAATTATACTAACTCCATAAAATAGTAAACTATGTATTAAGATTGATGATGATGATGATGTACATCTGTTGACTGTCATTGAACTATATTCATGATATATTTTTTAGCAAAATAAAATTTCAAAGCATTATGGTTACGGTATGATCTAATTATTTTTAACACAATATATTTTCATGTAAAGGAACATAAGTAAGAAGGTCTATAGAAATATTAATAAGGTGGTTCTTTCTAAATGGTACATGTATTACTCACAGTCAAGAAAATAGGCCCGCTGCAGTGGTTCGTGCCTGTAATCCCAGCACTTTGGGAGGCCAAGGAAAGGAGATCTCTTGAGACTGGGAGTACGAGACCAGCTTGAGCAGCATATTGAGACCCTGTCTCTACAAAAAAAAAAAAAGGAAGAAAGAAAAGAAAAATTAGCCAGATGTGGTGGTGTACTCCTGTAATACAGCTCCTCAGGAGGCTGAGGCAGGAGGATTGCTTGAGCCCAGGAGATCAAGGCTGCAGTGAACCGAGACTGCACCACTGCACTCCAGCCTGGGTAAAAGAGCAAGACTTTGTCTCAAAAATAAATAAAAAAAAATAAATAAACAAAAAATAATCAAAAGATCTATTTCAATTATTTTTAATAGGTCTGCAGTATAAAAAAATCACCTCAATTGCTTACTTTCCAAGATATAGTACAGGCATAGAAAAATAATGTAAGAATACATTTTCTTATCATTAACATTCTGAAATATTAGAGGAAGCCCCTCAAAATGCAAGGCCCCCTTCATTGTATACAATATTTAGTGTAGCACGCAGGCAAATACAGGTTTACAGATTTCTAAGAAATATGCCTGGTATCATCTCCCTTTTCTTTGTCCAGCACTTTCTGAGCTGCCAGCAGGGAAGGCATTTGAATGTCGGCAGCCTTCAGCTGCATCCACAGCCGCATCTCAGTCAGCACCCCACAGCTGCCTTCTGGGGTGAGGTGGCTGAGAGGGCGGGACAGGAGGGTGCGGCCAGGGGACACCTGGCGCTGGCGTAACAGCCCTGAGTGCTCTGAGCATAAGACTGTCACTCTCGACACAGAACCTCTCCCCATCTCACCAAAACCATCACCCACACCTCTGGAATGTTTTTAGGTGACAAATTCAGTGATCAGTAAATCACTATAAAAAGCGCTTTCCGGTTGGGTGCAGTGGCTTATGCCTGTAATACCAGCCCTTTGGGAGGCTGAGGTGGGTGGATCACTTGAGGTCAGGAGTTTGAGACCAGCCTGGCCAACATGGCAAATCCCCATTTCTACTAAAAATACAAAAAATTAGCTGGGCGTGGTGGCGTGAGCCTGTAATCCCAGCTACTTAGGAGGCTGAGGCAGGAGGATCGCTTGAACCTGGGAGGTGGAGGTTGCAGTGAGCCAAGATCACACTACTGCACTCTAGCCTGGGTGACAGAGTGAGACTGTGTCTCAAAAATAAAATAAAATAAAATACAAATTAAATTAAAAAAAAAAAAGCTCTTCCAACGAGGAGGCTACTCAGCCTTAAATAGTGGCCAAAGGACTCCTTAGGGTTGCTCTGTTGTTCCCCCAAGCTCATCATCTTGAGGACCTTCTTGGTGACCCGTTTCTGACCGCTGCTGGTTCGTGGCTCTTCCCTCAGCCATGTCTTTCTTTGGTTCTAAAGCTCAGAAAGGCAGCTGGGCTCTGGCGAGAGTCTACTCGGTGATGTGTCCAGAATGGCAGCGCCCAGTTGCCCTCTGTGCCCTGTCCTAACTGCATAGTAAGACACAACTCGCAGTGTCTGCGGTGGGGCCCCAGACAGCACACAGCCCTGGAGTTGGGGCCATGAAGTGGCGAGGGAGGCCGAGGGCAGAGAACGGGCGCTAAAGAGAGGCAAAGGCACAGGGGCTGGGGACAAGAAATGGGAAATGTGCCACGGGAATTTCCCTCTCACCTCTGTTTCCTCCCTTTCAAAAAGAGCACAGGCACTTACCTAACGGCTGCCTGTTTCCTAAATAATATCTGGATAGAAAGAAGGATAAATGATTAAATTTGAGCATAGTTTTAATATTGTTTACCCTAGAAACATGCAAATTCATTATTTCTGTCCCAGTCAATCAAACTTCATTCAGCTACATCAGTGTCCATCGAGTGCCTCTGGAGGTGAGGGGTGGGCTAGGCCAGTGAGACGCACAAAGGTAAATAAGACACATTCCTGCCCTCCATGGGTTTCTAGAAATGTAGGAAATATTCAGTAAAATACAAGCCGTGATGATACCACAGAAGTGAGGAGAGCAACAGAGAAAAAGTAACTCGCTTCCAAATTCTACATCTTTATTTATGAGAACTAGCAAGCTTTCTGATTCCATCTCTGTGTGTGTGTGTGTGTGTGTGTGTGTGTGTGTGTTACTAGAGTCTGTGTATTTCCATGTCGTATTTTCCTGTGTTGTGCTGGCCCAGAATGGGCAATTGCTGTGGCTGATCTTGGGTATGCAGTAGCAGTGGTGGTGGGCTTCCCTCCAGGAAGCTGCCATAATGGGCCTGCCTCCCCAGACGGCCCCCTTTCTTTGTGCCTCTGTGTCCAAAATTTCCAATTCCTGGGAGAGGAATCTGGGCAGGTCACAGCACAAACATGGCCGCCTGGAACTATCTAGGGGTGTGTGCATCAGAAGTGTGGGGGAGGTTGTACTGGCCCCAGGGAAGAGCAGCTGGGCAGATAACCCACTGCAATTCTGAAGTATGTACTATCGTTTCTTGTAAGTGTATCTTTAAGTCACTAACATGTGACAGGCAGAAGGCACGGAGGTGCACAATGATTGCCCTCATGTTTTACATTGTGTGGCAGATACATTTGTTTTTATCTCTTTCTGCAGTAAAAAGCATCGTGTGATGACTCCCTGTTAAGTGAGAGTACGCCTGACCGCCGAGTCACCTTTTCAGATAAGGTGTGTTCCCCTTTTATTAGGTGCTATAAGGAGCAGTATTCAGATGCTCAGTCGTTTACCTGGCAACCACTTACTGGGTGGCAACTACATGCCTGATACGTGATTGCTTTGCTTGAGGAACCCACAGTCTAAGGTGGGAGTCTGATATATACAGCAGCAAGGTGACATGAGCCATTAAAAATTAAAATCTGTCTTCTCTTTCAACTACTTGCCTACATTAGAGATGAAATGCAAGGAATACTTACTTCCAAACAGACAAGCACAAGCCTTCTTAGTTGGGACCAAGCACAGCTGGCCACTGCAGCAGCAGGCACAGTGACAAATATTCATTGCAAGTGTGCAGAGCCCTCATTAAACTTTTGGGGGTATCAGAGAGAACGAACAAGTCTATTTCCTACCCCTGGGAGGGAGTGGAGAGTCTCATGGAAGAGATAGGCATATGTGCAGATGATTCCAGAATTTCCACCTAGGAGGGACACAGGGGCTTCATTTACTTGGGAAGGGGCAGGCTTGGGGACCTGGATTGTTGTGTTTTCACAGGACTTTACCTGAACTGAGAAAATGCCAGATGCTCATGACAAAGAAGGAAGTGTGTGTGTGTTGGGGGGCATGGGACACTGATGGAGATTAAGAGGGGGTGGCTAAGGCCTCCAACCCTGCTCTTGAAAGCAGCACTAGCCATAGGTAGAACTACATCACACATATAGGAAAGAAACATTGAAACATGCACACGGGAGTCAAGGACCTCGGCCTCAGGTGCCAGCTTTGCCGCTGGCTGGAGCAGGTCTTTTTTCTCTCTGGGCTGCAGTCGGGGGTCCTCTGGGATGCCCCTGTGCTTCAGGAGTCTCCAAAGACAGATGTGAGACAAGTGTGATATGCAGCAGAACCAAATAAACCTTGTCAAGCCAATCTCAGGTAAGGGCTGCTGCTCACTCAGCTTGCCTGGTCAGGACATGTGGCCTTGATTTCCATGGCCTGGTAGAACCCAACCAGCCCAAATGAACAGAAGAGTTACACAATTGAGGAATGTATGTAGACAACAAAAGAAGGAGGTAAAAATAACTCAATCTGCAGATCTGCAGGACTAAAAGATAATTGCATTGTTTAATCATAAATTTACCCAACTAATTACTGATACATGATCTGATGTGATATATGATTTGATATGTGCTCTCAATTCCCTTCTTAGTAAGAAACTGGACAAGACTTTTTTTTGAGATGAGATCTCACTCTGTCACCCAGGCTAGAATGAGGTGGCACAATCATGCAGCCCTGACGTCCTGGGCTCGAGCAATACTCCCACGTCAGCCTCCTGAGCAACTGAGACTAACAGGTGCACCACCATACCCAGCCAAGTTTTTTTGTTTTTGTAGAGACAGGGTCTCACTATGTTGTCCAGGCTGGTCTCAAGCTCCTGGGCTCAAGCCATCCTCCTGCCTTGGCTGGGATTGCAGGTATGCACCACTGTGCCCGACAGGAAAAGACTCTTGAGCACGACTGAGAGATGGGTGTGGGGTGCAGGGTTGTATGTGGAAAGAGAAGAGAGGTCAGAGTCACTCCGAAGTGTCTGGCATCCCAAATCTGCCAATTACCAATTGTGCGACTCGAGGGATACTACTTGGGATTACTGGATCTCAGTTTCCTCATTTGTAAATTGGAGATAGCCTCCTTGGTGGTTGTGAGGACTAAATGTTAACATAGATATAAATTGTGTAGCACATACTAGGTGCCTAAGAACAGTAGCTACCTGCTTCATTCTTGTTTCCAATACATTATTCTTTTTTTTTTTTTTTTCTGAGACAGCGTCTCACTGTGTTGCCAGGCTAGAGTGCAGTGGCGCAATCTTGGCTAAAGTGATTCTCCTGCCTCAGCCTCCCGAGTAGCTGGGATTACAGGCACACAACACCACGCCCAGCTAATTTTTATATTTTCAGTAGAGATGGGGTTTCACCATGTTGGCCAGGCTGGTCTCAAACTCCTGACCTCATGATCCGCCCACATCAGCCTCCCAAAGTGCTGGGATTACGGGTGTGAGCTACTGCGCTTGTCCTATTCTTCCTCTCACATGTCCCAAGTTCTCCCAGTCCTCACTTGGCTATACTTTGCTGCTCATGACCCGTGTCAACCTGGGTACCAATGTCCTTTTAAGATTTACGGTGTCTAATTCTACATGAAGAAAATTCTGCGTTAGACACTTGTCCCAACTCTTGGACAGAGGCCTGAGTCACCACACCCAGCATCTGCCTGCAGAGAGAAGACAATACTGTATGGCCACCAGGTCCCAGCTAAGTGATGGGTCTGGTGAAGCCAGAGGGGTTGGATGGAGACAGACAACAGCCAGCTTCCTTAATTAGGGATAACCTGTAAGGTTGCTTCCAAGCCTAAGATACAATGATTTTGATTTTTTTCTCTGATTATTTCATTGATCCAGATAGACTAGGCAAAGTCTAGAGAGGTCAGCTGACTCACATTGAGCAATGGCTGGGCTGGGATCAGAAGCTCTGGCCTTTGAGCCATAATCATAGAGCTGGAAGAGATCTTGAGCTCATCAAAAACAGAGCCAGCTCCCAGGGGGAATTTCAAATCCATGCATGCTACCAAAAAATAAGAAATAAATAAAATAAAATAAGAAACCACCATGTTCATTTTGAAAGTATTCCTGGATAATTTCCAACTCAAATAGTTTTACTATGTAAATTCCTTTGATAAAATATTTATTTCGCATCTATTCCAGACAACAAACACACAGTCCCCTCTGAGTTATCTTTGAGCGTATTTGTTTTCTTCCCTAGTGACATTTTCTAATTGGAAATAATGAGTGGGAAGCTCTGGGCAGGGCATCTTGGCATTTGCCTTTGCTGGGTGCCAGCCTGTGTTAAATCTTCAGGCTGCCTGCCAGACACGGACTTGTGATTGGGAATGGAGCGCAGGAAATAGTGCAAAAGGAAACCAGGCAGAGGTCAGAGAGAAGAGGGCTTGAGACTGTAAATAGCATAGTGGTTAAGAGGAGCAGCGGCTGCATCAGACCTTCCCACTGATGCAGGGAGAGGAGGAGGAAAGATGGAGATGTGGTGACTGGAGAGGAGGGGCGGATGGAGAGATGGAGGGGGTGTGGGCAGGAAGCAAAGAAGGGAAGCAGGAAGCTTTGGCCGGGCACAGTGGCTCACGCCTGTAATCCCAGCACTTTGGAAGGCCAAGGTGGGCTGATCACCTGAGGTCAGGAATTCGAGACCAGCCTGGGCAACATTCCTGGTGAAACCCCTTCTCTACTAAAAATACAAAAAAATTCGTGGGGCTTGGTGACATGTGCTTGTAATCCTAGCTACTGGGGAGGCAGGAGAATCACTTGAACCCAGGAGGCGGAGGTTGCAGTGAGCCGAGATCGTGCCATTGCACTCCAGCTTGGGTGACAAGAGTGAAACTCCACTCAAAAAAAAAAAAGTAATAATAATAAGAAGAAGAAGGAAGCTTCTTCGTCAGGGCCAACCCAATAGCATTTGCATTCATCAGGGCCAAACCATGGAAGCAGAACCACTGATTATTATGGACTAAGGTATTTATTATAAGAATGAGATCTTACACAATGCGGTGGGGAAAGTGGAGAAGTAAAGATCTGAAAAGGGGAGGTGAAGAATCACGAGAGAGTCACTGCTTGGCCTGGCATGGGTGAACAAGGTGCAGCTTGCAGAAAGCAAGACAAGTCTGGCTGCCGTCAAGGGCCAGGTGACAAGAGGACATAGAGCCTCAAATTTGGGACCATGTTTCTTTTAAAGAATAGTTGAGAGGAAGACTGTCGGAGAGTTTCTGTTCATCAAGACTAAGTTGCAAGTGGTAGAAATTCTAAAACAAACTGGCCTAAGTGAGAAAGAAAGAGAGTGACTTTTGGGGAAAACTCTGGGGTAGCTGGAGGAATCAAAAGAACAATTGCCAGATAACGCCAGGTGAGTCAGACCTGGGAACTCGACACCACAGACCCTTTCCTTGTTTCCATCTCTGTCTCTCGCTGCCTCATTTCTTCTTCCCTCTGGCTGGTGGCCTTGTCCTCCCAGCCTTCTCTGTGGCACATGGGGTCATATTGATAAAGCTCCTTGACCAGAAAGGAAAGATATTTTCCCTACAAGCTTAATTTGGAAAAATCCCTGGCTTGCTTTTTCTTTCTTTCTTTCTTTCTTTCTTTCTTTCTTTCTTTCTTTCTTTCTTTCTTTCTTTCTTTCTTTCTTTCTTTCTTTCTTTCTTTCTTTCTTTCTTTCTTTCTCTTTCTTTCTTTCTCTTTCTTTCTTTCTTTCTTCTTTCTTTCTTTCTTTCTTCTTTCTTTCTTCTTTCTTTCTCTTTCTTTCTTTCCTTTATTTCTTTCTTTCTTTTCTCTTCTTTCTTTCTTTTCTTTCTCTCTCTCTCTCTCTTTTCAGATTGATCCTTAGATGCATTCCCAGATCAATCACTGTGGCTAGGTGAGTAGGTTGTTATTATGGTTGAGTCAGGGTCACATGCCCACCCCTGTGGCCCAACAAGAGGAGGCCAGGGTCCTTTGATCAGCAGCCTCCTCACAACCATGTGGAAGAAGAAAGAAGCAGTTCCGCCACGGAAGGAAGTTCTGTCCCCTGAAGAGCAGAAGCGCTGAGCAGACACAAGTCACAGCTGTCCACTCTGGTGTCCCATGGACTGAATGAAACGTTCCTTAAATTCATTGTTCTCATTCTTACCCATTTTATTTAATGTTATGCCCACTGCAGCAAGTTTCTGAGAACATTCAACTGACATTTTAAAGAGAGATGTCACAAACAAGGAAATACTTTGTAAAGTGTGATGCTTAGTGATCGTAATCATAGCGACCTAGAGAGATTGAGTGACTTGCTTGAGGCCACTCAATTATTAAAAAGGAGAAGTACGACTTTCACAGAATATCCCCATGGAATAAATTAATAGTCTGGTTTATACAGCACTCTGGAGACTTGAGCAACTATGAATCCATCATCCAAGGCCTGATCAGATTGTTTTCCTGGACGATAAAGAGCAGACCAGGGCCAGAGTGATTACTCAGAGGTTAAAGAATAAAAGACATTACCCGGAATCTGACTTCAGCATGCAACCAGGCAGAGATGATTCATGAAGAGTGTGTGTGTGTGTGTGTGTGTGTGTGTGCGTGTGTGTGTGAAATCTTCACTGTGTGTTTAGATTGCTAGGTAAGAAAAGTAATGTAATTGAAGTCACATACATCTTTTCCAGGAAGAAAAAAGGGACTTGAAATTAGGGTTTTGGGTACCTTGAAAAAGATAGGCAATTTAATTGTTCTCTAAGTTGGCCGTTAGTTATCCACTCTAAAGAGCTTAAAACATGCCTATGTCTTTAGCTCACAATTTATTTCTCTTCTCCTGTTTGTCTTTCGTACTTTGTCAGTGGTTTCCACATTTGGATGTGCGTCAAAATCACTGGTGGAACTTAAACAAAAGCATCCAGTCACCAGCCTGCCCCTGACCCCTACACTCACATTTCGGGCTCCATGGAGGATTCCAGTACATAGGTGGGGCAGAAAACATCTCCTCATGCTGCAAAATGCTCTCCAGCATGCAGAGAGACTTTGTGTGCTTTATCTTGCCTGATACCCCACAATTGTGGGGCAAGGCCAGACTGGGAAAATAAGGAGACAGCAGTTAAATGGCGTACCTAAGGTGACGCAACTTGTAAGTAGTAGAATTAGGAGGACTAGAACTTAGATTTTGCTCCTAATCCAATCAATAAGGATGACTAGGGCTTGGTCTTGACCAACTGTGGAGGAGTAGCAGGTAAAAGAGGCATAACTAACAAGCATAGGTCTACTTTTGCCAAGGAATCAAAGTCATACTCTTAAGCAGCATCTAGAAATCAGCACCTTCCATAGGCCGTGCCCTTCCTAAAATGTACCATCTGTATACTCTTTCCTTGCAGAAGGTGTCTTCCTTTCTTGTTCTGGTAATGACCTTGGGAAAGTTGCTTGACCTCACTGTTCCTTGGTTTCCTCATCTATACAATGAGAGTGTTGGACTTGGTTCCTTTCTGCTCTTGTGCTAGATAGTTACATTTGTTCAGTGACATGCCCTGGGACATCATGTGATTGCAAAGGGCTAAAACAGAGCCCTCTGTATTCTAAGTGTCTGTTGATGCTTTGTCCAGTGGACAAAGCCTTTCAGGTTGCTATGTGGCATAAGAAAAAGCTCAAAATGAGGCTGGGTGTGGTGGCTCACACCTGTAATGCCAGCACTTTGGGAGGTCGAGGTGGGTGGATCACTAGGTCAAGAGATCGAGACCATCCTGGCCAGCATGGTGAAATCTCGTATCTACTAAAAATACAAAGATTAGCTGTGCGTGGTGGTGTGTTCCTGTAGTGCCAGCTACTTAGGAGGCTGAGGCAGAAGAATCGCTTGAACTTGGGAGGCGGAGGTTGCAGTTAGCCAAGATTGCACCACTGCACTCCAGCCTGGAGACAGAGTGAGACTCTGTCTCAAAAAAAGAGAAAAAGCTTAAAATGTGATAATCCCTGGAAAAGGTGCATTGTGACTCAGACTCATTCAAGTAAAAAATGAAAATGATTGACAGCAAAGGGAGGGGGAAGTGTGCAGAAAATCAAGTAGAAAGACTGCAGATCTGTGAAGGCGAATGGGGAGATGGGGCTGAAGAACACCCTCAGGGGCTGGAGTTGACCAAAAGAGGGGTGGCAGCAGCAATGTCTGATTAATTTCAGTTTTGCCTAAGGTGGGTTGGCCCTACATGGATTATTGGATGGAAATTGGACTCTGAGCCCTTACTTCTGCCCCAGCCCATCTGGAAGGTCTTGAGACCCTTTTCACCAAATTTTCTACTACCCAGAGCCCCATAAGGCCGAAATAGACACTAGTGTCCTAAATGAATGAAACATTGATGTTGGCCCTTGCCCACACTGGCTGCAAGAGCTGGAAGAAGGAACCTGGAAACTAAGAAGGGAATGGAAAGACAGACACAAACTCATAAGAACGGTGTCAGGAAGATTAAAGTCACTACAGAGAGGGGCCTTGCAAACCTTGGCCAGGGCAATAAAAAGGCCTATTAGGTGAAGTTCAGGACAAGAAGATGGACTAGTCCCATAGCTTGGGAAACAGTACAGTGATAACAAATCACAAAGAGACAGAGGAGCCATTCAGCTTCTAAGTGCTTATTCTTTTCCACTATTGGAGACACAGGCAAGTCTCTCAATACCCAGCTGAGCTCAGGGCCTGGCACATAGTAGTGGTACAATAAGTTTGCTCAATGAATGAAGAATGAATGGGAGGAGGCTGAAGAGAAGAAGGCTCTTCAAGCTCAACAACGAGCCCAAGGTGGTTGAAAAGGTCCTAAGAGGTGTCTTTGCTGTCAACTCAATCCAAGTCAGAAGCAAAAGGTCATTGTGCCAACAGTCATTGCGGTAGTGGGTTCCTTAGGAAACTACTGAGATGGAGGTTGTGTGCAGGAAGCTTATTGAGGAGTGCCCTTGGGACCCACACCTATGGGGGAGTGAAGAGAGTGGAAGGGCGGAGGGATGGGTTGAACTGTGGTGTAGATGTAACAGAGGTCTCAGGCCAAACCCATGGGATGACTCTTCACAGTTGGCCCACCTTGAGACAAGGATGCAGGGGGTTAGGTTATACTTCCTCATCAACCAGTCAATGGACACAGGCTTCACCCCTGGAGGAAACATGAACTTGGACCACCTGAGAACTGGCAGCAGCCAACCAACACTGCCAACAGTTGAGGGAATGAGTGACCGGATCTTGAAGATAGGATGTGTGGGCTCACCACAGCACCATGGCATCCACTGCAATAATTAATCCAACCTCCTCATTTGACAGATAAAGAATGTCCAGAGATGAAATCATATAGCTGGTGAAGAGCAGAGCCAGGACATTTCTCAAACGGTCACTAGAAGATTCCCTTAGGGCACTTGGAATTTGGTACAGGATTCAATAAATCCATCAATATGGATAAGAAGGAGAAATGGCAATTAGATCAATGGTTCCCAAACCTAGCTGTCATCAGCATCACGTGGAGGGATGTTAGAATACAGATTCCGGGGCTCCATTTTTAGCAATGTTATTACCGGGGTGTCTGGGGCAAGGCCTGTAAGTCTGTACTTTTTTATAAGTACCAGGTTATTCTTATGTGGCCTGTCTCTCACCCTGCACTTGGGAACAAGTGGCTAAGATCATAGAACACTGGTCAGATACTAGATTTTTAAACAATCTACACTTACAGACTATCACTGAATGCTGTTGCTCTGGAAGATCTCAGGTGGGTGCATGGAGGCTCATTCCTGAGTTCTGTCTTATTCAAAAACTTCAACCCTAAAAAAAAGGCTGGGCATGGTGGCTCATACCTGTAATCCCAGCACTTTGGGAGGCTTAGGCTGGTGGATCACCTGAAGTCAGGAGTTCAAGACCAGCCTGACCAACATGGTGAAACCCCATCTCTACTAAAAATAGAAAATTAGCTGGGCATGGTGGCATACACCTGTAATCCCAGCTACTTGGGAGGCTGAGGCAGGAGGATTGCTTGAACCTGGGAGGTGGATGTTGCAGTGAGCTGAGATTGCACCATTGCACTCCAGCCCGGGCAACAAGAGTGAAATTCCATCTCAAAAAAAAAGAAAAATTACCAACACTCAAAGACATTAATAGGCTGTAAATCCACTGAAGATAATCCCCAAACTAGAAGAGATTGCTAGTACTTTGGATGCTCAAATCAGTATTTCAACAGATTTCAACATGTACCTTGAAGTATCATGTTGTAGGTTGATATTTCTTGACATTAAAGTTGCTCGTGATGTCTTAAATGAGAGGAAGCAGCAGAGAGGCAGTGGGATGTGATGGTTTAGAGCACAGATGGTTTAGAGCATGGATCCTAATGGACTGCCCAGGTTCAAATCCCAGTCCCATTGCTTGCTCACTCGCACCTCAGTTTCCTCATCTGTAAAGTGGGGATAATCATATATCATCATAGTACTTACTGCATCAGTTTAATGTAAGGGTTATGTGAGTTAATATGTATTTAAAAATTATAACTGCCTAGCACATAGTAAGCACGATGTAATGCTATTTTTCTGTGTAGTTGTTTCAGTTATCAATTGCTGTTTTAGCAAACTACCCCAAAATTTAGTGGCTTAAAATGACAATTTACTACTTCCCATGATTCTGTGGATTGTTCTGTATCACTTGGTACTGACTCGGGCTCTGGGGCAGCTCACGTTTGGTACCGGGACCATCTGGAGCTCTACTGGCGTTCTCAGCCACAGGATTCCATTCTCCTCCATGTGCGCCTCTTCATGTGGCTAGTGAGTCCTCCTCACATGGTGGCTGGGCTCCGAGAGATGAAGGCAGAAGGTGAGGTCTCTCAAGACCCAGCCTTGGAAGCTACCCAGTGTTACTTCCACTGCAATCTATTGGTACAGACTAGTCTCGGGCCCAACCTGGATACACAGGGAGTGGAAACAGATCCCACCGTTCAGTGAGGGGAGTGGCAAAGAATTAGGAGTCATTTTTAATTTACCCCAGATGTTTAATCCCTCTTGTGTGTGTGTGTTCATGTGTATGTGTGAGTGTGTGTGTGTTCATGTGTGCATGTGAGTGTGTGTATGTGTGTGTGAGAGAGAGAGAGAATGTGTGTATGCATAGAAAATGCCCGGAAGAATATATACCAAAATGTGAACAATACTTATCTTGAAGAGGTAAGGTTACAATATGGTTGTTATTCTCTTCTTTATCTTTGCGTGTTTTGCTTTTTCTCCCTCTGAATTTTCCATGATTAAAAAAATGAGGATTTTTAAAACTTAATATGAACCAAAATTGAGATCGTTCTACCAAAAATAAAAGAAAAAGCTAGCTCAAATTTACACAGCATTACTAAAACCACAGTAGCTAGCTCTAGAACAAAGAAGGTCCTACTCCCACCCCCACACCCCCTTCAGAACCCGCTGGAGTGTGTGTGCAGTGCTAAATTCTTAGCTCTAGGATTCACAAAGGGAAACATAACATTGTTAAGGTGTGAGAGGGGAGACAAAGGTCTATAAACTGTGTCTTGTGGAGAAGGACTTAAGGACAACTGGGAGGAAGAGAAGGAGACTAGAGGGGGCATGGTATCATGAACACGCCCTCACTCGGTGTGGGGGATCAGCTGCCGTGGGGAAGAGGCAGTAGTTCTGGTCCTACAGAATTAGGAACATTGAATGGCAGTGACACAGAGGCAGAGTTAATATTTTTCATATAAAGAAGAAAGCTCGGGCCGGGCGCGGTGGCTCACGCCTGTAATTCCAGCACTTTGGGAGGCCAAGTCGGGTGGATCTTCTGAGGTCAGGAGTTCAAGACCTGCCCAATATGGTGAAATCCTGTCTCTAGTAAAAATACAAAATTAGCCGGATGTGGTGGCAGGCCCCTGTAATCCCAGCTACTTGGAAGGCTGAAGCAGGAGAACTGCTTGAACCTGGGAGGCAGAGGTTGCAGTGAGCTGAGATCATGCTACTGCACTTCAGCCTGGGCAACAAGAGTGAAACTCTGTCAAAAAAAAAAAAAAAAAAAGAAGGAACAAAGATGGAATGAACTTCCCAGGAAGGCCACAACCCCCCTGTTCTCCTGCAGACCAGATGCCCATGTTGCTGGGGGTGTGGATAGCAGAATCCCACCCTGGGAGGTGCCTGGCCCAGAAGACCCTCCAAGTCCCTTCCAAATCTCAGATTGTACGACCATAGGCTTATGTGGGAGTACAAATAAAATACACACTCATTTATTTAGAAAGCTGAAGTCTTATCCTGGCCAAAGGCTGTGACCTGAAATAAATGACTTCCTGAGATTCCTTTTATGAGGCTATAAATGGAAATTGCCCTTCCTATGAAAACATGATGAATTAAGAAATGTAACCAGGTAAACACAAGATGTGTGGCAATGTCCTGGGTGTTCAGAAAAGTCTCTTAGTCCACAGTCTTATACTGTGAGAGGAAAGACATCTAATCACCATATGAACTTAACATTCCTAAATATAGTCATTACAGATGAGTACCTATGAGGGTAGCAAGGGCTGAAAGAGTACAGGATTGATTTGTAATAGCAAAGAAAGCTTGGGGGCATGTGGAGGCAGGAGTTTTAATAAGTTGTAACCAAGAGATGAGAGGGGTGGGGACTGAGAGAGGAAAAGAGGCCCTGCCCCATATCCCTGTGTTAATGTGAACAGCTTTGGTGGAGCAAAGAAGGCACATTGCCGGTGGAGGAAAGAAAGCACAGTCTTTCCTAAACAGATCACAGATATCTTTATTGACTAATATAATAATTATAATCAGCTGGGCGCAGTGGCTCATGACTGTAATTCAGCACTTTGGGAGGCCGAGGTGGGCGGGTCAGGAGTTGGAGACCAGCCTGGCCAACATGGTGAAACCCCGTCTCTACTAAAAATACAAAAATTAGCTAGGTGTGGTGGTGTGCACCTGTAGTTCCAGCTACTCGGGAGGCTGAGGCAGAAGAATCGCTTGAACCTGGGAGGTGGAGGTTGCAGTGAGCCGAGATCGCGCCACTGCACTCCAGCCTGGGCGACAGATCGAGACTCCATCTCAATAAATAGTAATAATAATTAGAATTATAATCTCCTCCATTTACTGAGGGCCCACTGGGTAGCAGTTGCTTTAAATACATTATCTCATCAAATCAGTCCAATAGCCAGGTAAAGCAGTGACCATTTGTCTCCAGGGACCAGGGGCCAGAGATATGAAGAACTATGGCTTTTGGGGTGCCTGCCTAACTCACACTGCCCACAGTGGTTGCTCCTAGCACCCTCCATTCAGTGTGAACCCTGCTGTCTGTCCTTGGCTGAGTCAGAGCCCCTCCCCGAGAAGGCACACATCTGGAATTGTGTCCAAGAGAGATCCACGCTTTCCATGGGATGGGAGCTGTAATTTGAAGCAAGAGCACGGGGGTGGTCATATTCTGCTATGCTGAGACAGAGGAAGATGGGAGTAGGGGGTAGTTAGGGAGGGGAGGAGAGAGGGGGAGAAAGAGAGAGAGAGAGAGAAAGAGGAAGCAGATGCCTAGAGAGATACAGAGACAGAGAGATGCAGAGACAGAGAGATGCAGAGACAGAGAGAGGCACCACTTGGTGCCTGCTCCAGAGTGGCAGTTTTAAAGTAACATTTCCTAAAAGGAGGTCTGGTGAGACAGCGTGCTCTTTGCATCATCAAGGTGGCCCCTGTGCCAATTAGGTGTCACCAGCCTGAGAGCCAGCTGCTCTGATGAGCACAGGGGCTGACCAGCAGCAATGGAGCTAGTTCACAGAGTTCAGTGGTCACACACCTATCTCCATCATCACATTCTCCCTAAAACAGTGGGCATCTTTCCTACAACACCATTGTTTTCCACGTTTTAACGGCATGGAGCAGGAGAAATTCCTTTAGGAGCTTGGCTTCCTAAGCCTCTGGCATCTCCCAGCACTAGCTCCTACCTTCACTCTCACCACCCCAGAACTGCGCCTGCTTTCCACACACCTGCTTGTCAGAACTGCCACCATTGCCACCCCTTCTCCCAAGCCTCCTCCTGGCCTCTGCCCACAGACTCCCGCCTGGTTGGCTTCACCCTGAACCTTGTCCCCATGTCTATGATAGCCCCAATGACACATTCCTGCTCCTACTTGTTTAGCTGTCTGTCTCCCACTTCTACCCAGGGGCCCCTGAAGGGCAAGATCTGTGTCCAGTTGGTGATGTGTCTCTAGTCCCTATCACAGTGGATGGCACATACTTCATACTCAATAAATGTCTATAGAGTGAATGATTGAAAGAATAAATGAATGATTAAACAAACTCATTTTTTTCCCAGATCCATTTCATTCACTGTCCCTTCCCTCTGACATATGGAACATGCTACGTTTTACTTCACTAACATTTCTTTTGGTATAAGTTTGTCTTCCCTGTTTCTTTGTGCAACTGAAGGACTTGAGAACAAGGGCTTCCTCCTCTTTCCTTTTCATACCTAGCACAAGGCTTCACATACAACTGGTGTCAATTTGTGTGTGTGTGTGTGTGTGTGTGGTTCTGAGCGTTTTGTTTTAGAGCTCAACATAATAATCTTCATGATTTTTTTTTTCCAGGGAGCTTCCCAAATAGCAATGTCGTTGCTGTCCTGTCCTTTTCTTCCCCTCCTTAGGGATGCTCGCGTCTCGACAGTGGACATAGTTCAACATGAGGCTTTAGACTCAATGGGAGTGACCTTTGGCTTAGGCAACCCAGACAGGAACTTACTCAAACAGCCAAAAATAGAGACATCTATTTAATCGCCCTAATTGAGCTTAGGAAAATCTATCACATCACATTCCTGCACTTTCTGACCTGCCTGAACAGAACAAACAAGAAGTGAAGTGCCTACTGGGGGATCACCCCTGTCCCCACCAGTCAGGCAGCAGGTGCACGCATGCAATGGGTGAGCTCCTGCAGTGGGGGGCTACATAACATCTGCCCCCCTGCTGCTGTAGCCCTTACAGGCTGTTTCCTTCCCACAGCAAGCCACTGATAGTGGCCTTGAGGCTACAGGATGAGGCTATTAGAGGAGAGAGGGGTGGGAAGGGGAGAGCCAGCTGGGAGGGGCCTGGATGAGTGAGAAGGCTGTGCGTGGGTTATGTTATGTAGGTCGTCACCAGCTCTTGGTGTTCAGGGTGCTCCTCCCCAGTAGTGGCACTTGCCATTTTACCAGACAACCCTTGACATTACATTGCTGCCACCACCTTTGCTCTGGGCCCTCTGGGCAGCAGCAGCTCCCTCTGCCATCCTGGATTACATCACTTGGTTTTAGGTGAGCCAGGACAGCCCCTGGAGGGGAATAAACATGCTGAAAGGGAATTCACAGGAAGGGGAACTGACATTTAATTGCCTACTTTATGCCAGGCACTGTGCTAGGCTTTCTTTTTCCTTTTTTTTTATTAAAGAGCATAAATATGAAATTCATATATCTTAAATTAGTTATTAGAGCCCCACACAATTAATTTCTTTTTTCTATGTCTGGTTTGCTAAAAATTATTTAAGATCTCAATTCCCCACTGATTTGGCAAGATATGGGGAAATCGATAAAATATTTTTTTAGACTTAAAAAAGAAGGAAATCCTGCCATTTACAACAATATGTATGAAACTTGAGGACTTTATGCTAAATGAAGTAAGCCAGACACAGAAAGATGAATACTGCATGATCTCACTTACACATGAAATCTAAAAAATGTTGAACTCATGGAAACAGAGAGCAGAGGGGTGATTACAGAAGTCAGGGTGTGGGAGAAATGGAGAAGTGTTGTTAAAAGGAACTAATTTGTAGTTGTAAGATGAATAAGCTCTGGAAACCTAATGTGCAGCATGGTGACTATAGTTACGAATAGACTGTATACCTGAAATGTGTTAGGAAAGTAGTTTTGTTTTGTTTTGTTGTTGTTAGATAGAGTCTTGCTCTGTCTCCCAGGCTGAGTGCGGTGGCATGATCTCGGCTCACTGCAGCCTTCACCTCCCGGGTTTCAACAATTCTTGTGCCTCAGCCTGACGAGTAGCTGGAATTACAGGTGTGCACCACCATGCCCAGCTAATTTTTGTATTTTATTAGACACGGGGTTGTACCATGATGGCTAGGCTGGTCTCGAGCTCCTGATCTCAAGTGATCTGCCTGCCTTGGCCTCCCAAAGTGCTGGGATTACAGGCGTGAGCCACTGTCTGAAAGTAGATCTTAAGTATCACCACATATACAGACATGCACAAAGGTAACTATGTGAGGTGATGGATACATTACTTAGCCTAGATGTGGTAATCATTTTACAATATATATATATATATCAAAACATCATGTTGTACAACTTGAGTATATGCAATTCCTATTTGTCAATTCTATCTCAATAATGCTGAATAGAAATAAATTAAAGTCAAAACCCCCCTGTTCACATTGGATCAATGGATAATGAACATATAGCCAACATGGGAAATTTTCAAAGAAAAGTAAATATATTACTTTAATCATTAAAAAAGATGTGAAATTGCTTGGCTTTTTGTAGATAATATACATGACAAGAGAACTGTGTCTATATTTCTGGTCTTCTATGTAGCTCTGACTTTATGGTCAATATTCTGAGTCTCATTCTATTCTCAAAGCAGCAAAATAACTTGAAGGCTTGAGATTGAACATTTTTGGTCTAATTGCTCACCAGAACCTGTTTTCCTCCTCATCCCAGTCACATGTCCCAGCCTTCCTTGTAGTCAGATATGGCCAAGTGGATAAATTTCCTCCAAGGCTTTGTGAGCACAAGTGCTGTGTGTCTCTTCCAGGACTACGCCTGAATGTGTTTCTTCCCCAGGCTCTTCCCCATTTCCACACACTGAGACTGAGACACGGCAATGATTCAACAAGGACCATGCAGACAACAGCAAGGCCTAGGGAATGGAGGAGCAACAAGATGGAAAAAACTTAGATCCCTGAATGATTAGGTGGAACAGAGCCACCCACTGCTTGGAATGCCCACCTTGAACTGTTAAGTGAGAAAAAACTAAACTTTTATCTGTTTTGAGACAGTGTTTTACTTTGTCACTGGAGTGCAGTGGCGCCATCTCGGCTCACTCCAGCCTCAGCCTCCCAGGTTCAAGCCATCCTCCTGCCTCAGCCCCCCAGGTAGCTGGAACTGCAGGTGCACACCACCATGCTCAGCTAATTTTTGTACTTTTAGTAGAGACAGGGTTTCGCCATGTTGCCCAGGCTGCTCTTGAACTCCTGGCCTCGAGCGATCTGCCAGCCTCAGCCTCCCAAAGTGCTGGGATTACAGGTATGAGCCACTGTGCCCGGCCTCTTTTATTTTCTTTCAGGTATGGAATTATTGATTGGTCTCTGTTAGAGAAACCTAACGTTATGCTAACTAATACAGAAATTAGTATAGAAAATACAGCATTGCTGTTATCAAAATCTGAAATATGTGGCATTGTCTCAGCAGTTGAGAAATAAGAAAATTGATATTATGTACTGGAAAGCCAGTGTCCTTTTTATGCTGAGGCAAAGAAAAGTTTGGCAATAGTAATAATAATTAATAATAATAACAATAAGAAGAAGAAGAAGAAGAAGAAGAAGAAGAAGAAGAAGAAGAAGAA
>NW_026652293.1:2256910-2306032 GCF_009828535.3 Hylobates moloch
GAAGAAGAAGAAGAAAAATAAAAAGCAGAAGAAGACCAAGAAGAACTAGTACCCAGGAAAGAACTTTGGGAGTGGTGACTGGTCCATGGAGCTGACTGAAACCTTCTCAGTTTTTGAGGGAACTAATTGCCAAATAAATTGCAAGCCTCGTCAGTAAAAAAGTCTTTAAGCATTTATGCCTTAAAGCAGCACTTGGGCCCCCACGTCTGCACCAGCAGGACAAAGCTGTGAAATCTGCATTGCTCCTAAGAGGGCTTAATCCAATACTCACTTTGTATGTTGCAAGAGGGGATAATGGATGAAGGACCTCTCAGAAGGCAAAGCCATCAGTCATGAGTGACCGTGGACATACCGCTTCCATACTTTTACCACTTCCTGCCCACTGGGATTAACCATGTTGTTGCACGTAGCTACTGGTCATTCATTTTCATTGCTCAGTAGTGTTCCATTGTAAGAGTATATCATAGTTATTTATCTATTCTTCACTGATGGATGTTTAGGTTGTTTCTAGTTTTTTTTTTTTTTTTTTTTTTGCCAAAATGTACATGAACATTCTTGTACATACTTATAGCTGCACCTGTGCACAGATTCCTCTGGGGTATATTCTTAGGAGTACAATTGATGAATTGTTGAGTACTTTACTAGAAATGCCAAACTGAAAGTGGTCGTACCAGTTATACTTCTTCATGCGATATATTTGTGTTCCCTTTGTTTCATAGTCTTGTTTGCTATCTTCAGGTGTTTTAATTTGGCAACCTTGTAAATATCTACTAGTGTATATATGGGATTTAATTTACATTTTCCAATTACTAATAAGGCTGAATATTTTTCATGTTGTTTATTGGCCATTTGTAGTTTCTCTTTTGTGCCTATTCAAAACTTTTGGAGAGAGCTCCTGGGTTACCTATCATTTTATGTTAATTTGTAGGAATTCTTTTATGTAATAATTGATCATTTACATAATGTTGCAAATATGTTCTCTTACCTTGTGGCTTGTCTTTTTACTCTCTATCTGGTGTTTTGATGAACAGAGTAGTTAAATTTAATATGGTTAAACTCACCTATCTCTGTATCCCTCAGTCTGTATCTCTTCCTATCTATGGTTCACATTCAGGATCTCTGAAAGCTCATCTAATTGGTTGACCAGGCACAGTATAGGGAAATGTGGTGTGGTTGATACTCTCATACCAGACCGTTGCCTAGGACCTGCGCCACCTATGGATGTCTGCCTTGGGGTCAGTGTCAATCTCTGGATCTAGTAGCTGGGGCCTAAGATGGAGAGTCCCATTTAATTTTTATTTACTTTTTTGTTTTTTTTTGAGACAGGGCTCACTCTGTCACCCAGGATGGAGTGCAGTAGCCCTATCTTGGCTCACTGCAACCTCCCGCTCCTGGGTTCAAGAGATTCTCCTGCCTCAGCCTCCCGAGTTGCTGGGATTGCAGACACCCGCCACCATGCCTGGCTAATTTTTGTACTTTTAGTAGAGATGGGGTTTCACCATGTGGTCCAGGCTGATCATGAACTCCTGGCCTCCTGTGATCCACCCACCTCGGCCTCCCAAAATGCTGGGATTACAGGTATGAGCCACCATGCCTGGCCTAGAATACCATTAAAAGCAATAAATAGGCCAGTGCACCACTGCACTCCAGCCTGGGCAACAGAGTGTGACTCTGTCACAAAATAATAATAATAATAATAATAATAATAATAAATTTAAAATAAATAAATAAATAATGGGGCAGGAGGAAATCAGACAAAGAATAAGATAGCCAAGTCTAGGCCGGGCGCGGTGGCTCAAGCCTGTAATCCCAGCACTTTGGGAGGCCGAGGCGGGCGGATCACGAGGTCAGGAGATCGAGACCATCCTGGCTAACACGGTGAAACCCCGTCTCTACTAAAAATACAAAAAATTAGCCGGGTGTGTTGGCGGGCGCCTGTAGTCCCAGCTACTCGGGAGGCTGAGGCAGGAGAATGGCGTGAACCCGGGAGGCGGAGCTTGCAGTGAGCCAAGATCGCGCCACTGCACTCCAGCCTGGGGCACAGAGCAAGACTCCGTCTCAAAAAAAAAAAAAAAAAAAGATAGCCAAGTCTAGAAATATTACTCTTGGATCAAGAAAACATGACCTACATATACAGTGGAATATTATTCAGCCTTTAAAAAGAAGGAAATATTGTCATTTGCAACACCATGGATGAACCCAGAGGAAATTAGGTTAAGCGAAATAAACCAGGCACAGAAAGATAAATGCCACATGATCTCACTTATACATGAAGTGTGGAAAAGTCAGACTCATGGAAACAGAGTTAAATGGTGGTTATCGGAGGCCGGTGGTAGGGGGATTGGGGATATGTTGGTCAAAGGACACAGATTTAGTTAGACAGAAGGAAAAAGTCTAAGAGGTCTATTGTATATCATGGGACTACAGTTAATAACAATGTATTATATACTTGAAAATTGAAAAAAGAAAGAAAAATAAATATTATTTACTGATAATAAAGCTCTTAATCCACATCCAGAGATAAAGAAAATAATTAGCAGGAGACTTCTTAGAAGTTATATAATTTCATAGTATGGGAGTTTGAAAAAAACTATTTGGTAATTGAATACCTAATAACAATAACCCACCTAAAATGTGATTTTTTACAGTTTATTGATTATATTAGGGTGATTCCAAAGTTAGCACCAGGAAGTTATAAGTTTAAAACTTCATGAGAGTCTGTTGAAATGATAACTACAATTGCAGTCTAACAGGTGGCAGTCCAAAGTCTAGAGGGAGGACAGCCAGTGAGTTAAGATTTGCCAGGGTCCACTGAGGAATTTCCAAGAGAGCCGGATTGGATAGACAACATTCCTGTCACTTCAGGAAGCTCCGTTTCAGTTTTTGAAAATGAGAACATCCTCCTACCAGAAGCCTCAAGCTCAAATGAGGAAA
The DNA here is from genome assembly GCF_009828535.3 of Hylobates moloch. Lineage (NCBI taxonomy): Eukaryota > Metazoa > Chordata > Mammalia > Primates > Hylobatidae > Hylobates > Hylobates moloch. The sequence continues at coordinate 2,259,845 of NW_026652293.1, forward strand.
GAAACTGCTGGGAACTTGCATGGGGCAGACTGCTAAAGGAAAACTGCAGGGAAGATCCAGAGAACTAGAAAGCAGCTATACCAGCATCACTGGCTCATGCAAACCTATAAGCATTTATCAAATGCCTGCCATATGGCAGATATTGTGGTGGATACAAAGTTGAAGATAAGTTCCCTGTATCCAATAGAACTCTTCGTGGTGCAAGCTAGAAAGAACTTGGCTCCAACTTAATAGCAATTGTTTTGGCTCATGGTAAAAGGAAGTTCAGAGGTAGGACAGGCTTCAGGGTTAGATTCATTCAGTAGCTTTTGGGTCATCTCCCATGTACTGGTCTCTTCTTCAGACTGGCTTCCCTCATTGTGCCAGATCGGCTCTTTTTGACATCAGGATTTACAAAAGAGAGGAAAAGTTCTAATGGAGGTTAGAACTTTCCCAGAAACACCTAGTGAAGATTGCCTTGTTCTTCATTGGTTCACATTGGATCACATGATCTTTCCAAAATTAATTCCTGTATCCAGAGAAATGCCATGCATTGTATGGTTCAGAAACCCAGGCATACACCAACTGGCTTGGCAAACAGCATGGGAATGATTACCTCTAGATAATAAAAACTCATCTCTGGAGCTAGGGGTTGGAACCATCTTCCCCCAAAGCCAGTAGGCCAGATAGTGAATACTGAGTGAAATTTGGGATACTATCAGAGAGTGGCAGAAAGCATACTATGTCATCTTCCAATAAATACCCATTACAGTTTCAATTTGCAAGAAGTTTACAGTTTAGAGGGGAAGACAGGGCTGTAATTTACTCATAATGAAAAAGTGATATGAGAGCTACAAAGTGCTTTGAGAAACTAGAGAAGGAGGCTGTTTATAGCACCTGAGGGATCAAGGAGCTGGGCTGTGATAGATGCATTTTTGAAAGATACAAAAATAGAAATATATTTGTTGCAGGATCCTTGGGGTGTTGCTTTTCTGGCCAGAAACCTCTGTGGCTGTTGGTGTTTTTGCTTGAGTTTTGCTCGGGCCTGCTGGGCTCGTTCCATCCACTTGGCCTGGCAGGTTGCACTTGGCTCATACTACTGGCCTAGATCCCACACCTGCCAAGGGCAAGCCAGGTGTGCAGTAGCGAGGGGTGTGTGAGCAAGTGAGCGTGGGGTCTGGCCACTGTGCACAGGAGGCACACTGGCTGCTGCAGTGGGGCAGGCAGCTCCAGGTGCCAGGATGGGCACCAGCTCTCTGCAAGGCTGCGGCCGGACCAGGTGCACTGCAAACAGCTTATCACAGCTGCCACTGGGGAACATGGTGGTGCCTGGAAGCTTGGAGACTCCAGGAATCACAGGGCCCCAAAGAGGGAGTGACAGCCTTGGCTCAAGGAGCTCCAAAGTCTGGGCTCCCCAAAGGACCACAGCTATTCTCACCTTCTCTTCACCTGTAACATGGTGAGCAAGGGGCGTGTTTCAGTCCTGTTTATGTTACAGATCTTTGAGCCTTGCCATTTGGCAGTTCCTGAGTTCTTGTCCTGCTCCAGGAAGAATGAGATATGTGGACAAGTGGAGGATGAGTACGGAGAAGATAAGCTTTATTGAGTGACAGCTCAGAGGAGACCCTGGAGTGGGTAGCTCCTCTCTGCAGCTGGTCATCCTGATGTCTGCTGCTCTCAGTAGAAAGAAGGCCCTGGAGTGAGTAGGGTAGCTCCTCTCTGTAGCTGGTTGTCCCAACATCTGCAGCGCTCAGTAGAGGAGGCCCTAGTATGGGTAGCTCCTCTCTGCAGCTGGTCATCCTGACATCTGCTCATCTCTGGCTGAGCTGGGAGATTTCATGGGCCTCAGAGGTGAGGAAGTGAGCATCAGTTGATCCATGGGTGGCCATGGGTGGGCTCAAAAAAAGCACCACAAGTTCCCACTTTGGTTTGTGGGGACTGGCAGCCTGGCCCCCCGCCTTCAAGCCCTCCCTGGCCTGAAGGTGGGGCCTCACCAGGGACCCACCCTCTTCCACCCAGGAGCCTATTTGCCTCCCACTGCCAATGATGCCCAGGCTATTTGCACCAAAGAGCACCTGCAGGCCAATGCTGAGCTGCCCTCAGCCCCACCTAGGCTTCCGTCCCTTGCTTGTTGGTGCCCAAAGTCTGGAGGGGGCCAAGCTGGCAGGGGGCTGCCATGTCAGCACTTCCCCAAGCATGCGCACACCCAGCTAGGTGTGACAGCACCTGGGCTCAGCCCCAACCTTGCTCCAAGATCAGATCAGGTGCCAGGAGTGGGAGAGGCCAGGCAGCAGGATCAGACACCTCTGAGCCTATGGGGGCAGGGGGCCTTCCCAGGCCCCCAAGAGTGCAGAGATGCCCAGCTCTGCAGCCCCAGCTTGGGTGGCTGTAGCTGCACCCAGGGGGGAGGGTTCCTATATGCTCTGTGGAATGAAATACATGGGTCCACAGCTATGATTTTCGGTGACTGTATCTGCACCCGGAGGGCAGAGCTCCTGCCTGCTCCCAGCACTCCCAAGAGCACAGGTAGGCCCAGGTCTGCAGCCACGACTTGGGTGGCTGAAGCTGTGCTTGGGAGGGTGGGGCTCCTGCCTGCTCCAAACACACCTGAGAACACAGGGAGGGGGAGTAGGGAATGAGTTAAATGTGTAGTAATATGGAAACATCCAAGTGAAAATATCTGAAGAAAATTTGGGAGCAGACAGACCTTAAGAGGCAGAGTTGGAAGCCATTAGCATAAGAGAAATGAACTGTCATATATTAAATACTACATAGATGTCAGATTTGTTCCAAGCATTTTATTTGTATTATTTATTTTAACTTTCATAATGCAGTACAGAGAATCCTGTCTTAATTTTACTAAAAAGGAATCTGGCACTCGAAAATGTAACTTACCAAGGCCATTCAGCTGGTCAATGGATGAGTAGGATTCAAACCCAGTTATTCCAGAGTCTGGGAGCTGAAGCTATGAATATGGCCAAGGTTGCTCAGGAACAGAAGAAAGAAGAGATTTTCCAGTCTTTGTCTCCAAAATGCAGCAATCCTCAATTCACAAAAATGCTTTGACTTTTTATTAATATGTTTGTTCAAAATTCTTTTGTTGTCCATAGCTCTTTTTTCCCCATAATACCTGGGATCTTTTTGGCTACAAGTAACTGGAAACACTGACTCAGCAAGCCAAAGCAATAAGGAAAAAGTATCACCTCATACAACAAGAAGTCCCAGCTGGGCTTATAGTGGCTCAGGTCTATAATCCCAGCACTTTTGAAGGCTGAGGCAGGTGGATCACTTGAGGCCAGGAGTTCATGACCAGTCTGGCCAACATGGTGAAACCCTGTTTCTACTAAAAATACAAAAATTAGCCAGGTGTGGTGGCAGGTGCCTGTGATCCCAGCTACTCAGAAGGCTGAGGTAGGAGAATTGCTTGAACCCAGGAGGCGGAGGTTGCAGTGAGCCAAGACCGGGCCACTGCACTCCAGCCTGGGTGACAGCGTGAGACTCTATCTCAAAACAAAAACAAAAACAAACAAACAAACAAGTCCCAATGTGGTCAGTTCCAGGATTGATTAATTCAGTGAGTCAGCAACTCAGCATCATTCAGAACCCTGATTATTTCCCATTTTGCATCTTCGGCATGTCAGGCCCTTAAGCAAACTCTCTTGATAGACAAAAGATAGCAATCAGAGTTCAAGTCAACACATCAAGACCTGACAACATCTGTGGGGAAAAGGTAGGCTACCTCTTCAAGTTTGACCTTTTTTTTTTTTTTAAAGATGGGGTCTTGCTCTTGGCTCACTGCAGCCTCGACCTCCTTGGCTCAAGGGATCCTCCCACCTCAGTCTTCCAAGTAGCTGGGACTATAGGCAGGTGCCACTAAGCCCAATTCATTTATTTATTTATTTTTTGTAATTGTTTATAGAGATAGGGTTTCGCCATGTTGCCCAGGCTGGTCTCGATCTCTCAGCTCAAGCGATTCCCCCACCTCAGCCTTCCAAAGTGCTGGGATTTCAGTTGTGAGCCACTGAGCTCGCCCCCACCAACCCCACCTTTTTTCATTAAAACAACAACAACAACAAAAAGATGGCTAATCTGCCCTCACGTCCTATTGCCCAGAATTGTGTCATACACCTATTCTTAATCAATCATTAGCAAAGAGAATGGGATATTGCTTAATTGATTTAGCAAAGTGCATGACCACGTGGAAGACAATGGGTTCAAGACAACAATAAATTAGGGGCCGGGCACGGTGGCTCATGCCTGTAATCCCAGCACCTTGGGAGCTGAAGCGGGTGGATCACCTGAGTTCAGGAGTTCGAGACCAGCCTGGCCAACATGGTGAAACCCTGTCTCTACTAAAAATACAAAATTAGCTGGGTGTGGTGGTGGGCACCTGTAATCCCAGTTACTCAGGAAACTGAGGCAGGATAGTTGCTTGAACTCGGGAGGCAGAGGCTGCAGTGAGCTGAGATCAAGCCACTGCACTCCAGCCTGGACAACAGAGTGAGATTCTGTCTCAAAAAAAAAAAAATTAGTGCTCTCTTAGAAAGGAGAGAAACCAGAGTACTGGGGGTGGGGCAGAAGTAGTGAGGAGGTGGGAGATGAGAGGTCTGAGGAGGCAAACCTCCACATCATATATTCTCAGTGGCAGTGATATTCCCCCAGGCGGACAAATAAATGGTTCAATGAAGATTTTACTCTTTTTATGTGTAAAACAGAAATACACATAGACTACATTAACAGATATACCATATGTCTATAATATTAACATTTCATAAGAAAGATGATTAGGAAAAAAAATGCCTAAAGCAGCTTCCTAGAGAGAGGTGAACATGAAGAAAAGGTTGAGAAACACCAGTCAACGTCGCTGTGTCTTTATCCAGAAATGGAAATTCCTAGAGAAAATGAGCTGTGCTGAACAGAGTCCTGTGTGGTCCTCAAGGCAGCACTTTAAGGACATCTGCAAAGGGGAGTGGCTGTGAGGCAGCTGCTGGTGGCAGTGGTGATGATTATAACAACACCGGCACTCTCTGGCCACTTAGTGTATTCTATCTCCATCCGGTTCAGATCTATACATATAATAGCAGCCAACATTACATGTTTTATTTATACCTTTCACTTGGCAAGTATTAGCTTGTTAAATCTTCACAACAACCAGTTGAAGAGGGTATAATTATTGTCTACATTTGACAGATGAGGAAACTGAGGCATGGAAGGGTTAAATGTCTCTCATAAGAAAGTGGTTGAGGGCCGGGCGCAGTGGCTCATGCCTGTAATCCCAGCACTTTGGGAGGCCGAGGCGGGCAGATCACGATGTCAGGAGATTGAGATCATCCTGGCTAACATGGTGAAACCCTGGTCTCTACTAAAAGTACAAAAAATTAGCCAGGCGTGGTGGCGAGGTGAGGCATGTGAACGGAGGGAGTTGCCATGACCGAGTCGTGCCATGATCCAGCCTGGGGACAGGAGATCCGAAAAAGAAAGTCGTTGAATGGGGATTTGAAAAAAAAAATTTCGTATTGAAATTTCAGATAAGGGTGGCATTCCTCGCTTTCTACAGTAGTGCAAGACTGTGACAATGACCATGCAATCTGTAATCATCAATGGGGAAAATTGCAATTGTTTCGTGACCTTTAAAAATGTTTGTCAAAGCATTAAAAATGCTCTTACTTGCAGTTGTAAATGTATAGGGAAATGAAAAAATTATTTTAAAAACCCAATATTTATTTAGTACACTATAATTTAAAACATTAGAAACATTGAAAATAGGTGTTTTATTTCTACGTAAAAAATGTATCCGGATAATTTGAACAGTGCTTGCCTTCTCATTGTTTAATGTATGATATGGAGTCAGCATCTTTTTTATGTCTTAGCTTATTGTCATACTCCTGAATTTGGATCAGCTTCCAGCATTTTATCTTTTGCACTTTCAATGATGTAAAACATCTCCAAGTGTGCCCATTTATGCTTACTGTTCCATTATTGGAACGCTAAGCATGTGGGAGTTATCTTATACATCCTACTGCTCAAGGTCATCACCAAGGTCTGATTTTCAAAATTCAAAAAATTGCATCCTCAGGCATAAATGGTTTAATGTGAAGGTTTTTTCCACCAGTGTCACTTCCTCTGGGACATCTTCATCCTCTTTACTTTCCCCATTTATGTTGATGTCATTAGCTCCCCTAGCTGCATACACAGAGTCTTGAACAGTGGTGGTGTCAACATTCCCATGGTTCGGAATTTCCTCCTATAATTCTATTTGTGTTTGTCTTGAATTTCACTGCTATTGTTATCACTTTTCATTTGTTTGGTACATTTTCTTTCTTTCTTTCTGGCCAGTTTCCTCTTTTAACTATCCATTTTTTTTGGGAAAATATCATGGGTTTATCACTAGGAGACAAGGAGGCAACATGAAATGTGCTTCCGTCTGTGTGTGAACTGAACCACAGATGGGCAGTGATCAACCATCAACTGACAGACTTTGAAAGAAGTGATGTGACTGACCACTGATCACGATGTGCATCTGTTATTTACACAGTGATTTGGGGACTGAAGTGCCAGCAGCCAAGTTTGTACTTTATGCAATTACTCACATTAATATACTGTGGAAACTGAAATCTGAACTGTGTTGTGGGGTGACTGATGTTATTTAACTAAACCATGGCAACTGAAATCCATGCAGATTGGGGCCATGCAAATTGAGAACTGCCTGTATGGTCATCCCTCGGTATCCTCGGGAGATTGGTTCCAGGACCCCAGCAGAGACCAAAATCCACAGATGATCAAATCCCTGATATAAAACGGCTAGTATTTGCATACGACATATGCACATCCTCTTTAAATCATCTCTAGATTACTTGTAATACATGATACAATGTAAATGCTATGTAAATCGTTGTTATACTGCATTGTTTAGGGAATAATGACAAGGAAAAAAGTCTGCAAGCCATGGGCCTGTAGTCCCAGCTATGTGGGAAGCTGAGATGGGAGGATTATTTAAGCCCAGGAGTTTGAGTCCAGCCTGGCCAGCACAGAGACACCCCCATCTCTAAAAACAATAAATAAGATAAAATAAAATAAAATAAAATAAAATAAAATAAAATAAAATAAAATAAAATAGTCTGTACATGTTCAGCAGAGATGCAATTTTTTCCAATATTTTTGATCCTCAGTTGAATCCATGGATGCAGAATCCAAGGATGTGGAACTCACAGATCTGAAGAGCCCACTTTATATACTAAGCAGGCAGAGCTGTACAGATTTTTATGGATTTTAGACATACAAATCCTAATGTATCCAACACCTAACTTCAACCATTATCAACCCATGGCCAATCTTGTTTCTGCAACACCCCCATTCATTTTGAAGCAAATCCCTGACATCTCATCATTTCATTCTTAAATAGCTCTCTATGCAATTAAGACTGGGGATTTTGATCAAACTCTATCAAATCCCAGGGCATGAACTTGTAGAAATACACTCGCCAGCTTCCTGGGGAGGGCAGTAGACCCAGGGAAATGGAATGGCGTACTAATAGGAATTTGCTCCTTTCATCCTGACTGCAACCCCATGAAGTCTTATTGTCCTCATTTTTTCAGATGAGGAAGCTGAGGCATGGAGGGGCTAACTTGTCCAAGGTCACACAGTACATGAGTAGTTGAGTCAGGCATTACATTCAGATCTGATTCCACATCTCATTCTCTTCCTATACATCACGACTGCACCGAAGGGGGTCCTTAACCATCGCTGACTTTCTCCTGTGTCCAACCTCCTGTACCAGTTAGCCCCCAGCTATGGCCAAGAACTTAGGAATCATATATTCCTTCCTTCTTTGCACACCTGGTCTTCTTGGAATATACTCTCAATGGGAAAACAAACGAACAAACAAAAAAACCAAGGACTCATCACAAATCTCTGCTGAAGTGTTGACTTCTCCCAGTCCTGAGGGAGATGGTTCCTCCTGGCACTGAATCCATTGTCAGGGCCACACTTGTGCCATGCTGAGGAGGGCTCAGAAGAATCCTAGTCTATCAACAACCGTCTTCCCCAACGGTGTCCTCTGCCACTGACTCACAGAAAAGCCTAATGGAACAGGTTACTGGGTTGAAAACTACAATGCCCCCAGCTGTGCCTTACCTGGGCCTGGGCTCAATGACTCTTCGTTTAGTGTTCAAACACCTTAGCCCTGGACTGTGGCCTTTCAGGGCTGAAGGTCTGGCAGGGGAAGGGACTTGCCTGGAGGGAGTCTGATACTGTGAAAACAGCAGAGGAGAGGAAGAGGGAAGGGGAGGGATGATGAGAAGGAGGAACAGAGGAGAGGGAGAAGAGGAGTGAGAGAAGAAGGAGCCAGGAGGAGGAAGAGAAATAAAAGAAATCCTGCTTGTCATCCTATTGGCACCTCTCTGAACACTGTCACCGATTCTAATGGGACTTGCGTCCTAGTCCATAATCCCTCAAGTGCTAAGAGAATAGGCCTCATAGTGGCTTCTCAGGCTGTTTTTTTCTTTTCAACTACAGCTTTCTGATTTCCCTGGAAAACTTCCTTCTATTCCAGAACTAAGGCACATTTTTCTCTTGCTCCTAGAGGCTGTGCAGAGGGACAGGGTCTTTTTGGTCCCCTTTGGCTGGAGTTTCCCAACAGTCTCAGAAATGACTCTGGGTGTGGCTGGAAGATATTTAAGGAAGGAGGTAGGAGGCACTAAGAACAGAGGGACTGGGGGTTGACGAAAGAAGGAAGAAACAAGTGGCCCAGTTTATGTCTATTTAGATCCCAGGCATTATAGCCTTACATATGGCATCCCATCAATTGAAATAGATGGTGGCTTTTATCTGCCCAAATCTACTCCTGCTCCCAAATCCTTATTTTTTGGTAATAACATTTACGAATACCCTGTCCTCTGGGAAATTTCCTCTCCCCATTCTCAATGATTCTGATGGGACTGCTAATCACAAAACCCTTCTTGCCTCAGCCCAGATCTGGCCAATCAGAGCCTTCCTTGGGCTTATATATATGGATATTGGGAAAGAGAAGCCCTCCTTCCCTCTGGGGTTGCTAAGGAGAAATTAGATAAAACTAAAGTGGCATGCACCTGTAGTCCCAGCTACTCCAAAGGCTGAGGCAGGAGGACTGCTTGAGCTTAGGAGTTCGAGGCAGCAGTGAGCTGTGATTGCGCCACTGCACTCCAGTCTGGGCAACAGATTGAGACCTTATTTTTTAAAACACTGAAATTAGGCTGTGTGCATTGGCTCATTCCTGTAACCCCACCACTTCGGGAGGCCGAGATGGGAGAAATGCTTGAGGTCAGGAGTTTGAGATCAGCCTAGTCAACATAGTGAGACCCCATCTCAAAATTTAAAAAATAAAAAAATAAACTGAAACTATTTGCAACCATTGCCACCCTTTGTATGGAGGAAGCTCATTTGTAGTAGGAGAAAATAAGGGCAACACACAGAAAGAAGTGTGTGTGTGTGAAGAGAGAAAGATAAATTGAGATAATTGTTTCTATTTACGTATCTATCTATCCATCCATCCAACCCTGACAACTCTATTTTAGTCTCTAAATTATGTTGTAATGTAAACTAGCAATACCTCTGTGAATAAATTTTTGTGTGTGTGTGTGTGTGTGTGTGTGTGTGTGTAAGCTGGTTTGAGTTGGGTTTTTAATACTTAGAACATAGAGAGTCCTAATAGATTCCTTCCATCCTCACAGCAATCCTGTGAAGTAGTCAAGGCTCAGAGAAGTACATTGTCCAAAAGTCATGTGGACAGCACTGGAGAGTCAGGATTCATACCTGGTCTCTCCGATCCCCCAGCTCTGAAGCTGGTACTTGCCAGCTCCCCAAAATGGGTTAAACCTGGTCCTGCCCCAAAGTAACAACGAGGAGAGTTAGACCTTTATACAACTATAAAGCAAGACAGAACATAATGCTATAATATAATAAAGATACAAATATAATTCACTGGGATACACAGGGGAGAAAGTATTTGAGACCAAATTGTGGCTAAGGCATCCCAGGCCCAGTTTGGGGTAGGGGGAGATTCCTGCATACTTCGATGCCCAAAGAAACCCCAAAATGACCAAAGCTGTTTCAGGCTTTTGTGGGCACTGACCATTTATGGATGTGTGACCAGCAACCCGTACAACCCTGAACAGAAACTTATTGCTGCAAGCTGTTGCCACTGTTTGCAGAGCATGGCGTTGTTTGTGCAGTTGCCCTGAAACCTTTGTTCCAAGAAGTCCCACTTCCCTCCCTCATTCCCCATCTCAGCTCTGCTGCCTGACCAGTTGGCCTCTATTACTTCTGCTACAATCACCGTGAGCCCGTGGCTGGTAGGGGCTGGCAAAAGGTTCAGTATGGATATTTATTTCCCATGCATCTACCAAGGGAAATGAATTTGCACATGCCATTTGCAAGCTATTTGCAAAGTGTGCAGTACATCCTGTTGTTTCCTAGAGTCTAAAAAGAGTGGTTTTCAATCTTTTCTTTTTCCTGTTCTAGGCCACTTTAAGCTGGGCAGAATAACCCACAGTCAATTTGCTCCACCCTTTCTCACATACAAGTGGAAAAATAATGCAAGCATACTATTGAGGCATCAATGTAAAGTATCTTGAGGGGGATTAGTTGTACATGTGCTTTCGCGATCAAGGCATAAATGATTCACATTCAAATTGCAATGCATAATTGTCTTTAGGTATAATTACCAGAAAATTAAAGGCCAAAAATACAATTAAAACAAAGATATATCACTGATCACCTTAAGCTTCAAACAAATCCCAACTAACTTGATAATAATGAAGCTAAATTAACAGTAAATTACAATTAGAAGCAAGAATGGCAGCAATTGGAGACCTTGACCCACACACGACAAACACCACTGATGGCAGACTGATGATAAAGCACCTGTCCACAGAACCCAGGGATGGGCAAGGCTCCAACAGTGTCGGGCCACGCTTTCTCCAGAGGCCAAACTTCTCAGGGGAATACAAAATCAGAAACCTCAATACAATTTGGTAGCACACTGACTTTTATTTATAAATTCCAAACTGGGTTAACCTGTAGTCATTCACTTAGCAAGCTTTCAGTAAGTAGGTCTTAGATGTACATAAAAATGAGTGTGGATGAATTTGTAAATAGCTCTTCCTAAAGGTAATTATTTACAGTAGTTCATCCTAAAGGGAAGACTTGCTTTCTTGGGTCAGTTTGAAGCCTGTCAGGTGGGTCTTGGGTAGCATTTAAGAATCACTGATTGGGGCCAGGCGTGGTGGCTCACGCCTGTAATTCCAGCACTTTGGGAGGTAGAGGCGGGGGGGATCACCTGAGCCCAGGAATTCAAGACCAGCCTGCGTAACATGGCAAAATCCTGTCTCTACAAAAAATACGAAAAAATTAGCCGGGTGTGGTGGTTTGCACACCAGCTACTTGGGATGCTAAGGCTGGAGCCCAGGAGGTCGAAGCTGCAGTAATCCATTATCGTACCATTGCACTCCAGCCTGGACAACACAGTAAGACCCTGTCCCCCTCCACCCCCCACCAAAAAAAAAAAAAAAAAAAAGACTGGTTAAAAGGCATTGGAATGCAACTGAATTGTTTGTTATATGCAGGGGTCTTAGACTAAGAGACATGAGAAGTGAGAACCAGAGACATTTGTTTCAACTCTCTTGCTTTCTACTATAAGAGTTATGCCAGGACCTCAGGCAAAAGCTAAGCATTCCAACCTGACACCACCAGTTAGGTTAGTACAGAGGCTACTGTGAATTGGAAGATTTCACCCTTGCTAAATTAAAAGAAGCAACTTCCTCAAAGCAACAAACGTGAATGTCAGCAATTCACAGAAGCGTTATGATATTTTACCTTAAAATTTAGACAAAAGAAAGACTAGGAAGCAGTCTGCCAGAAAATCTAGCAGCACCCAACTCCAAAGGGTGCAATACCCAGGTAACTCTACCTTAGAAAATAACACTTTACAATTGTGTAACACTTTAACCTCTCCAAACACGTTTGCGTGTGTTACTGCAATCCTCAGAAAAAAGAGTGAGTTTCTGAGGTGTCCTGACTCCCTGACCTCTTTTTTCTTTCCTCAACTCTCTCCTTCCTTCTCCTTGGGTCCACACGCCTCTGGATTTATTCCTTTCTCTCTTGTTCTTTCTGTTCAGTTTCTCAGTTCCTGCTTCAGTAGCTTGCTCAGGCCTTGCTTATCCTTAAGATGCTACAGGACTTTTCAGGGTTGCTCTGAGTTCAAAAGGAATCAAAACATAACTCAACCTAGGTTTGTTGAGTCCTTTTTAAAGAATAAAACTATTTGGCTTTTGGTTGGGCATGGTAGTTCACACCTGTAACCCTCGCACTTTGGGAGGCCAAGGTAGGAGGATGGTTTGAGGCCAGGAGTTAGAGACTGATTTGGGCAACATGGCAAAATCCCGTCTCTACAGAAAAATACAAAAATTAGCCAGGCATGGTGGCTCATGCCTATAGTCCTACCTACTCTGGAGGCGGACATGGGAGGATCACTTGAGTCCAGGAGTTCGAGAGTAAGCTATGATTGCGCCATGGCACTCCAGCCTGGGTGACTGAACGTGGCCCTATCTCTAAAAGTTAAAATTTTAAAAAAAGATATGGCTGAGTAAGGTAGGGCCCTTTATGTAAAGCCCCTTCATTTCTGGATAAATAATTGAAGGTAAGCAGGTTTGGGAATCATCAGGCCCTCATGTGTAGCATATGCTGTCGCAGCCCTCTAGCCTCACTGAGACAGCCAGCACGAGCTGTGAATCCTAAGTTCAAAGTCACTGGGGGAATATTATGGGTTGAATGTTTCCCCCCTCCCCTGAACTTCATATGTTGAAGTCCTCCTAACTTCCTGTACCTCAGACTGTGACCTTATTTTACTACAGACTCTTCGTAGCGGTAACCAAGTTAAAGTGAGGTCATTAGGGTGGGCCATAATCCAGCTGTGTCCGCAATTGGTGGGTTCTTGGTCTCACTGACTTCAAGAATAAAGCTGCGGACCCTGGCGGTCAGTATTGTAGTTCTTAAAGGCGGCGTGTCTGGAGTTTGTTCCTTCTGATGTTCAGATGTGTTTGGAGTTTCCTCCTTCTGGTGGGTTCGTGGTCTCGCTGGCTCAGGAGTGAAACTGCAGACCTTCACGGTGAGTGTTACAGCTCTTGAGGCGGCGCGTCTGGAGTTGTTTGTTCCTCCCGGTGGGATCGTGGTCTCGCTGGCTTCAGAAGTGAAGCTACAAACCTTCACCGTGAGTGTTACAGCTCATAAAAGCAGTGCGGACCCAAAGAGTTAGCAGTAGCAAGATTTATTGCAAAGAGTGAAAGAACAAAGCTTCCACAATTTGGAAGGGGACCCTACTGAGTTGCCACTGCTGGGGCAGGAAGCCTGCTTTTATTCTCTTATCTGGCCCCATCTACATCTTGCTGATTGGTCCATTTTACAGAGAGCTGATTGGTGTGTTTTACAGAGAGCTGATTGTTCCATTTTGACAGGGTGCTGATTGGTGCATTTACAATCCCTGAGCTAGACACGAAAGTTCTCCACGTCCGCACTAGATTAGCTAGATACAGAGTGTCCACTGGTGTATGTAGAAACCCTGAGCTAGACACAGAGTGCTGATTGGTGCATTTACAAACCTTGAGCTAGATACAGAGTGCCGATTGGTGCATTCACAATCCCTTAGCTAGACATAAAGATTCTCCAAGTCCCCACCAGACTCAGGAGCCCAGCTGGCTTCACCCAGTGGATCCCGCACTGGGGCTGCAGGTGGAGCTGCCAGTCTGGCACCGTGCACCCGCACTCCTTAGCCCTTGGGGGTCCGTGGGACTGGGCGCCGTGGAGCGGGCAGGGCGCTCGTCGGGGAGGCTGGGGCCGCGCAGGAGCCTATGGCGGGGGGCAGGGTGCGGGAGGGATGGGGGAGTTGGGGAGGCTCAGGCATGGCAGGCAGCAGGTTCCGAGCCCTGTCCCGCAGGGAGGCAGCTAAGGCCCAGCGAGAAATCGAGCGCAGCAGCTGCTGGCCCAGGTGCTAAGCCCCTCACTGCCCCTGCCGGCGGGCGCTCCGAGTGCAGGGCCGGCAGAGCGCTGGCCCGCAAGCGCCACAAGCAGCCCCAGTTCCTGCCCGCGCCTGTCCCTCCACACCTCCTGGCAAGCTGAGGGAGCCGGCTCCAGCCTTGGCCAGCCGAGAAAGGGGCTCCCACAGTGTAGCGGCGGGTTGAAGGGCTCCTCAAGCCGGCCAGAGTGGGTGCCAAGGCCGAGGAGGCACCGAGAGTGAGCAAAAGCTGCGAGGGCTGCCAGCATGCTGTCACCTGTCAGAATGAGATACTGGTATGGCTTGTATCTTATGAGAACAGAAAATATGGACACAGAAAGATAGTGGAAGATAATGTAAAGACACAGGAGAAGACAGCCAGCTGCAAGCCAAGGTGAGAGGCCTAGAACAGATCTTTCCTTCACGGCCCTCAGAAGGAACCTCATCCACATTTTTTTTTTTTTTTCTGAGATGGAGTTTTGCTCGTCGCCCAGGCTGGAGTGCAGTGGCGAGATCTTGGCTCACTGCAACCTCCCCCTCTGGAGTTCAATGATTGTCCTGCCTCAGCCTCCCAAGTAGCTGGGATTACAGGCGCCCGCCACCATGTCCAGCTAATTTTTAAATTTTTAGTAGAGACGGGGTTTCACCACGTTGGCCAGGTTGGTCTCGAACTCCTGACCTCAGGGGATCCACCCGCCTCGGCGTCCCAAAGTGCTGGGATTACAGGCGTGAGCCACCAAACCCGGCCCCCCGGCCCCCATTTTGATCTTGGACTTCTGGCCTCTATGACTGTGAGAAAACAGAATTCTGCTGATTAAGCCATCCAGTTTGTGGTACTTTGCTATAGCAGGCCTAGCAGGCTCATTTAGAGACCAGCTAGCCCAGAAGACTAATTTTTCTCACCTCCTCACAAGATGGTTTTAATAATAAAATGAGCTAATAGAACTAAAGCCCTTTGCAAATAGTTAAAGCTACAATGAAGATGAAAGGGATTCATATTACTATGATAACAGAGCCTGGCTGCCATATTTAAAACTACTGGATTTTTAAAATTACCCCTCTTCTCTGCATACAACTGAATCGTTTTCCTGGATATGTTTTTCTCTGTAGAACACATATCAGCTTCTAACATACTATGTTTTACTTATTTATTTTGCTTATTCTCTATCTCTTCCCACGGGAAGCAAAGCTCCACGACGGCAGGGACTTTCTGTTTTGTTCACGCTAGTCTCCAGCCTGGTGCATGGCAGGTCCTCAGCGTGTACATAATTATCATTCATGCATGTTGGATGAATGATAAATGCACATTTGCTTCCTCATCTTCATCAGGCTATTGTCTACTGATCCTTCAAGGCCTAACTCAGGCCTACTCTTTCTTAGGAAGCCTCCCCACACCACTTTCCTCTTTCCTAGTTTGGAGCTTCCCCTGCATTCTCTCACATGGATCTTTCCAACAATGCAGGGACCACATTGTGTTTGTTTCCATGACTCCCTCACTGTGGGCTTTGGAGGTGAGGAACACCCAGGTCTATATACCCTGTAGTTAAAGGAGGCGGCTCTGTGCCTGGCCCTTGGTGGGCACTCTGTGCGTCTCTGTTGAGTGAGAGAGTAGCTGAGGAAAAAGGGAAGGGCATGGGCAGAGGGTGGATCAGAGGTGGCCCACAAGGGAGTACTGACCTTGTAGCTGGGCTGTGCCCTCGAGCTAGAATAGTCAACAACACTAAACACCGAAAAGGAAGCCCACCACCACAGGTTGCTGGAACCACAGAGGAAACCAAAGTGGAGAAGAGTGAGGCCAGCTGGGAGAATGACCTCACGGTTTGGAACAGAAGACGTAAAATAGAAATTGATAAATCAGAGCAGAGATATGCAAAGCCACTTTAAAGAGAAAACAAATGAAAGGTTCCTGGAAATGCAAAACAGGAGTTTCACCTGATTACTATGTTCTCATAACTGAATATAGAATGAGTCACCTGGGGCTGAGATAGGGCATGGGGTTTGTCAATTAAGAAATTTTGGTTAGAGGTCAGGCGCGGTTGCTCACACTTGTAATCCGCACTCTGGGAGGCTGAGATTGGCAGGTCACTTGAGGCCAGGAATTCAAGACCAGCCTGGCCAACATGGCGAAACCCCGTCTCTACTAAAAATACAAAACTTAGCTGGGCATGGTGAGCACCTGTAATTCATTACTCAGGTGGCTGAGGTACAAGAATCACTTGAATCCTGGAGGTGGAGGTTGCAGTGAGCTGAGATTGCACCACTGCGCTCCAGCCTGGGTGACAGAGCAAGACTCTGTCTCAAAAAAAAAAAAAAAAAAAAAAAAAAAAAAAAAAAAAAAAAAAGAAATTTTTGTTAGAAAAGGGAGAACTGACCAGGTGTCATGCTCATGCTGTAATCACAGCAATTTGGGAAGCCAAAGTGAGAGGATGGCTTGAACCCAGGAGTTCGAGATCAACCTGAGCAAGATGGTGAGACCCCCCACTCGATTAAAAAAGAGAGAGAGAGAGAAAAGGGAGAACTAACAGGTGTTTGTCAGCTGAGCTGCTGGGTACAGAGTGCCCGGACTGGGGATGAAGATATCAGATCTTCCTGAGAAGTCTTTGATGGGAATTAAATCTCAGAGGTGGGGGCAGGGCTGGTCTAGTAAAGGGAGGCCAGCATGATTAGCAAGTAGTTGGAGGTGGGGCTCAAATATAATAGTATAACTCATGGTAAGAATTCTCTGCCCCATGTGGAACATGGTGGTGGTGTTTGCATTTACAAAGGTAAAAAGTATGGGCCAGGGCAATGGCTCATGCCTGTAACCCCAGCACTTTGGGAGACCAAGACAGGAGGATCTCTTGAGCCCAGGAGTTCAAGACTAGCCTGGACAATGTAGCAAGACCCTATCTCTACAAAAAACGCACACCTGTAGTCCCAGCGACTTAGGAAGACTGAGGCAGGAGGGTCACTTGAACATAGGAGTTTGGGGATCCAGTGAACTAGGATCACACCACCGCACTCCAGCCTAGGCAACAAAGTGAGACTCTATCTCTGAAACAAAAATAAAGAAAAAAGAAATAAAAAGTACAGGTAAGACCATCTGTAAAGGTCATTGTGCTCTGAGGGAAGAATTAAGGAGCTCAGCTCATGCTTCTTGTCTACAAAGAATGAGGAAAATTATCACTGGCTTTCCAGGCTGAACTGCCTTTGGTATTTCACAGTCTTGAGGGGGAAACTGTCATCCTTTGACTGTTCATTCATTCATTCATCAAACATTTTTGAGCCAGATACTGTGCTACATCCTGGGGATACAAAAATAAATGTTAACAATCAGTTCAACTAAGAACCTTGACCTCCTGGATTTGTGTAATCTATAATCCAGTTCAAACAAGCATCCTCTAACATCCCCCCGTGCTGTGGGGAGGAAGGTGGTTAGGAAGGACAGCTCAAGCACCAGGGGCAGCAAGGCTAATCAAGCAGAACAGAAAGTCAAAGTCCCGGAAGAGGAGTAAAATGCCAATCCACTAGGGGAGTCTGGAACCAAGGCTTTGCAACCTCTCCCTGGGAATGTTGAATGGTACCCACGAGAGCAGAAATACAGCACCAATTAGGTTACAGGCACTGCCACTAAAATTCAGTGAGGCAAAATTATCATTGAACTGAACAAGGAAATAATTTAGTTAAACAGATCTTTTGAGAATGCCTGCAGAGTCACTGGAATGAGTTGTTGACATTCTTCATCAACACAGAAAATGTTGCCAGGGTGCCTGCAACAAAAGAGATTTATATGATGCCACTCCTGACTCCCCAGAGACCTGCCGACCTGAAGCAGACAGATTAAAGTCAGCCTGGGACACACTTCCTGATTTTAAAAATAAACATTCTCCAGGTTTTGAAAAGTGAATTTCTCCAGGAAACACTTTACACAAGTAATACCCTGGAGTGTACATATTTTGTATTCTCTGTACTCTGTGAATATTTCTCATATTACGGACAGTAAGATATTCAGTGTTGACTTCGGATATAAAGGGAGCACATCCTTGAGAAGGAGAGTAGAAAGTCCTCGCCCAGTCTTTGTCCAAGTCATCATCTGTTTTCTGTTCATTAGACGTTAGTAGAGAGTCTACTCTGTTCAGCACCGTGCTGGGTACCAGGGTGATGCGGCAGGAGGGAAGGAGGAGGTAGATAACAAAGGACTTGACAGGTGGCCTTTTATACACTTCTAGCCTAATGGGAGTGGTGTGGGTTGAGTTCCCTGGGTCTGAGATAGAGAACTGGGGGCAAGAGGTTTATTGGGGAGTATACCCCAAAACAACATGTGTGTGTGACTGAAGGAAGTGGGCAGAGGTGGGTAAGTTGAGCTGTAATGCAACATAAGCCTGAGCGGGCTCCATGGGACACTCTGAAGCTGAGATGCCCTTCAGAGATGTCTCAAGTTGAGGTCAGGGAGAGGTGTCTGTGCCCTTTATTGAATGTTACAGAGTGTAGGCTTTCCCCAGGGAAGGGGAGTAGCCTTACACAAGACAGCTCCATTCTGTGGAGGGACATTTCCGAGAAGGAGCTGAGCCTGGAGCTTTCAGCAAGCAACACTCCTAGAAGTTGGGAAAATGCGAGCCTTGGGCCAGAACGTGGGGATCTGGGCAGCACACCACAGTATCCACTACAAGTGAGCATAATACAACAGCACGAAGGGCAGTGTGACATTATGGTGTTGTAATGAGGGTACAGATACAGTACAATGAGCACTCAGAAGGTGGAGGAACCGCATCTGATAGGGAGCAAAGGAAGCCTCCTGTGGAGGTTGAGGCCCCTGAATATGCACAAGCCTTCCACCCCTACCCCACCCCTTCCCCACCCCGGCAGAAGAGCGAAGGTAATTAAATCACACATTCCCAGCTGATGGGGAAGGAGGATGGAGCAGATGGGGGGAAATAAGATTTCTGCAATTATCTCCTTCCCCAGCACTTCCAGAGTCACAGCCCCAACTGGCAATCACTTCTGATTGCCACAGTTACAGAGCTCCTCAGGTCAGCAACCCCTTATAATATGGGTAGAGTGATGGCCACAATGGGCCTTTAAATGTGTCCACTGACTTCCCAGCTAACTGACTGGCTTACCTGATGGAGCAAGCCGTGTTTGGTCCAGGAACAAACCGGCCCAATGTCATCCCAGAATCTACAATGCCTCCCATTTTCAAAATTATTTCTTCTTATCAAGCGAGGTTATTCATTCGTTTTTCAAGAGTGGCTGTCGAGACTCGTGAAACTAGAGTCACCCTTCTGGGATCAGCGTGGATGGAAGCTCAGGATGTGAGGAAGTGCATGACGATCCACTCTCCGGCAAAGCCAAAAAAACTTTTAGAATCAGTTTTAACATTTATCCTTCTGTTTGGGATGCCTCCAGGCTAAAGGAAACAAATATTCCATGGATTTACCCCCAGAGAGCAATGTGTCCCCTGTCCTAGTTTATATTTCTGCTCAAAAAGCTGCTGTTTAACAGCTGAATAATGGTTTCCCTTCTCAGCGTTCTGTATACACTTGCACACTGCAACATATAGCTTTCTATGCCAAGGTTCAAAAGCATTTCTTCAAGTAAACAAAATTAAACAAAGCAAAGCACTTTGGCCCTATTCAGATAAAGCCTCATTTTCCTACATGTGAAATAGAGACTGGTCCTACTCAACAATCGTTGATTGCCAGCCTCTTCTATGCTAAGACTCACTGAATTACATTGACCTGAAGCAGCTAAATTGAGACCCGCTGGAAGGTATAATAGTTACATATTGCTGCATAACAAATTACCCCTACATTTAGTAGCTTAAAACAACCAACATGTGGCTGTGCACGGTGGCATGCCTGCAATCCCAGCACTTTGGGAGGCTGAGGTGGATGCATCACTTGAGGCCAGGAGTTCAAGACCAGCCTGGTCAATATGGGAAATGCTGTCTCTACTAAAAATGGAAAAATTAGCGAGGTGTGTTGATGCACACCTGTAATCCCAGCTGCTCAGGTGGCTGAGGCATGAGAATCACTTGAATCCGGGAGGCAGAGATTGTAGTGAGCAGAGATCCCACCACTGCACTCCAGCCTGGTGAGACTGAAAAACAAACAAACAAACACAACCAACATGTATATGTCACAGTTTCTTTAGGTCAGAAATGAGAGCAGCTCCACTGGGTGGCTCTGCTTGAAGCGTCTCATGAAGTTGCAGTTAGGATGTTGACAGAGGCTGCAAATATTTAAGGCTTGGCTGGGGTTTGCAGATCCACTTCTAAGATGCTTCAACTTACACAGCTGTTGGAAAGATGCCTCAGTTCTGTGCCACATGGACCTTTTTTTGTGATATGGTAGCTGGCTACCAATGGAGCAAGTGACTCAAGAAAGGGTGGCTATGATGGAAGCCACAGCGCCTTTTATGGCGTAGTCTCAGAAGTAACACAGAATAAGTCTCTGTCATATTCTATTAGAAGCAAGTCACTAAGTCCAGCCCATAATAAAGGGGAGGCAGATCACTATATTAGACACATTTCAAAACCACGGCAGAAGGGAAGGTGAGGGAGTGTTACCTGAGCTACAGAGTGATCCCTAAGCAAAGCTGTGCTTTGCAGTCTTATCTTGGTGCCAGTGCCACCCCAGTACCCTCCCATACTCCCACCCCACTTCATTGGCTCAGCTTCTTAGGTGTGTTCTCTCCTTTCATCAATCCATCCAAGTCCTTTATTTTATCCCTCCCAAAACTCTCTGTGCCCCCAAGATGATCAAAACAACTGGTGCACTAATCTCCTTCCAGGTAACCAGCATTTCATTAGAGAAACCTGCCTCTGCTGGTGAAAGTGAAAGTTCTCTTGGAGGAAGAATGAATATGTAGAGGGCAGTTCCCTGAAGAATATTGTGGGGTGGCTGCTCAATGTACTCATAATATAGTGCCTCTCCCAGGGAGCTTGCATGCATCAAAGGAACAAAAGTCAATGTCCTGACCAGACACTTCTCAAAAGACATGCAAGCAGCCAACAAACTTATGTAAAAATGCAAATGCTCACCATCACTAATCATCAGCGAAATGAAAATCAAAATCACAATGAGTTACCATCTCATACCAGTTAGAATGGCTTTTGTTAAAAAGTCAAGAACTAAAGGATGCTGGTGAGGCCGTGGAGAGAAGGGGACACTTGTATACTGTTATAGTAATGTAAATCAGTCCAGCCACTGTGGAGAGCAGTTTGGAGATTTCTCAAAGAACTAGAAGTTGCATTATCATTCAATCAAGCAATCCCATTACTGGGTATATACTCAAAGGAAATTAAATCATTCTACTGAAAAGACACATGCACTTTTACGTTCATCACAGTGCTATTCCCAAAGCAAAAATATAGAGTCAACCCAGGTGCCTAACAATGGTGGACTGGATTTTTAAAAAGTGGTACATATATACCATAGAATACTTTGCAGCCATAAAAAAGAACAAAATCATGTCCTTTGCAGCACTGTGGATGCAGTTGGAGGAGGCCATTATCCTAAGAAAACTAACACAGAAATAGGAAATAAATACTGCATATGCTCATATATAAGTGGTTGCTAAACATGGGTACACCTGGGCATAAAGATGGAACAATAGATGCTGGGGACTACTAGAGTGGGGAGAGAAGGATGGGAACAAGGGCTAAAAAATTATTTATATCATGGATACTATGCTCACTACCAGCGTGACAGTTTCCATCACATCCTGAACCTCAGCATAACAGAATATACCTCTGTAACAATCTTGAACATGTACCCCCTGATTGTAAAATAAAAGTTGAAAAAGAAAAAAATTGGAAGTCCTAACTGGAGCAATCAGGCATGAGAAAGAAAAGGCATCCAAATAGTAAGAGAGAGTCAAACTATCTCTGTTTGCAGATGATAAAATTCTATACCTAGAAAACCTACTCTGATAAACAACTTCAGCAAAGTTTCAGGATGCAAAATCAAGGTTCAAAAATCAGTAGCATTTCTTTACTCCAACAGCATCCGATCTCAAAGCCAAATCAAGAATGCAGTTCCATTCACAATAGGCACAAAATGAATAAAACACCTAGGAATACAGCTAATCAGGGAGGTGAAAGAGCCCTACAAGGAGAATTACAAAACACTGCTCAAAGAAATCAGGGATGACACAAACAAGTGGAAAAACATTTCATGCTCGTGGATAAGAAGTATCAATATTTTTAAAATGGCCATACTGCCAAAAGCAATTTACAGAGTCAATGCTATTCCTACCAAACTACCAATGACATTCTTCAGAGAACTAGAAAAAACTATTTTAAAACTCATATGGAACCAAAAAGAGCCTGAATAGCCAAGACAATTCGAAGCAAAAAGAACAAGGCTGAAGCTATCACATTACCCAACTTCAAACTATACTACAAGGCTACAGTAAGCAAAACAGCATGGTACCACTGCAAAAAACAGACACATAGACCAATGGAACAGAATAGAGAGCCTAGAAATAAAGCTACACACTTACAACCAACTGATCTTCCACAAAGTTGACAAAAACAAGCAGTGAGGAAAGGACTTTCTAGTCAATAAATGGTGCTGGGATAATTGATAGCTATATGCAGAATACTGAAGCCGGACCTCTTACTTTCGCCATATGCAAAAATCAATTCAAGATGTATTAAAGACTTAAGTGTACAACTTAAAACTACAAAATCTGGGTGATAACCTAGGAAATAACACTGTGGACATGGGACCTGGCAAAGATTTCATGATGAAGATTCCAAAAGCAATAGCAACAAAAGCAAAAATTGACAAATGGGACCTAATTAAATTAAAGAACTTCTGCACAGCAAAATAAACTATCAACAGAATAAACAGACAACCTACAGAATGGGAGAAAAATATGTGCCTCCCATAGAGAAAACTATGCCTCTGACAAAGGTCTAATGTCCAGAATCTGTAAGTAACTTAAATTTATAAGCAAAAAACAACCTCATTAAAAAGTAGGTAAAGGACACGAACAGAAAGTTTTCAAAAGAAGACATACACATGGCCAACAAGCATATGAAAAAATGGTCAACATCACTAACTATTGGAGAAATACAAATCAAAACCACAATGAGATACCATCTCACACCAGTCAGATTGGCTATTATTTAAAAGTCTAATAAAACAGATGCTGATGAGGTTGAGGAGAAAAGAGGATGCTTATAAATGGCTGGCGGGAATGTAAATTAGTTCAGCCATTGTGGAAGACAGTGGGGTAATTTCTTTTTTTCTTTTTTTTTTTTTTGGAGACGGAGTCTCGCTCTGTCGCCCAGGCTGGAGTGCAGTGGTGTGGTCTTGGCTCACTGCAAGCTCCGCCTCCCGGGTTCACGCCATTCTCCTGCCTCAGCTTCTCCGAGTAGCTGGGACTACAGGCACCCGCCACCATGCCCGGCTAATTTTTTTGTATTTTTAGTAGAGACGGGGTTTCACTGTGTTAGCCAGGATGGTCTCGATCTCCTGACCTCGTGATCCGCCTGCCTCGGCCTCCCAAAGTGCTGGGATTACAAGCGTGAGCCGCCGTGCCCGGCCGGACAGTGGGGTAATTTCTAAAGGAACTTAAAAGAGAAATACCATTCAACCCAGCAATCCCATTATTGGGTTTATACCCCAAGTAATATAAATTGTTACTTTAATATAATTTATATATTTAACACATATAAATATATAATTAATATAATTTATATTTTAATATTTATGTTTCATACAATTTTTATATAATATAAATTGTTACATAAAGATTTTTATATAATATAAATTGTTACATAAAGATTTTTATATAATATAAATTGTTACATAATAATATAAATTGTTACATAATAATATAAATTGTTACATAAAGACACGGGTACACGTATGTTAATCACAGCACTATTCACAATAGCAAAGGCATGAAATCAGCTTAAACGCCCATCAACAGTAGACTGGATAAAGAAAATGTGCATATACATCATGGAATACTACACAGCCATGACAAAGAATGAGATCATGTCCTTTGCAGCAACATGGATGAAGCCAGAGGCCATTATCTTAAGTGAACTAACACAGGAACAGAAAACCAAATGCTGCATGTTCTCACTTATAAGTAGGAGCTAAACATTGAGTACACATGAACACAAAGAAGGGAACAACAGACATCAGGGCCTACTTGAAGGTGGGGGGGTGGGAGAAGAGAGAGGATCAAAAAACTACCTATCAGGTATTATGCTTATTACCTGGGTGAAAATAATCTGTACAACAAACCCTTGCTACATGTGATTTATATATATAATAAACCTGCACATGTACCCCGAACTTAAAATAAAAGTTGAAAAAACAGATTAAATTCAAAAAAATAAAAATCAATACAAAAAAAGAGAAAAAAGATAAAGTATTTAAGGCTATAAAAAATAAAATAAAACAAATACCCAACATGCTGCACTTCCCCAAGGCTGTTATGCTCCCTTCTAACCTCTGTGATAGGATAAGTACGAAGCCTAGTGATGGCTCACCTCAGAGAAGTTCTTCCTATCAGCCTCTGCACTGGGACCACAAACCCAAGAGAGATGCTTTGAGCCCCTACTGGGTGAGCACAGTTTTGTTTCCTGAGCCCCTGTCTCTTCTCCCGTGTTTCATCTATTGAGCTGAACCACGTCCCATCCCAGAGTGGAAAGCAAACTCACACCCGTTTCTTGGAGTCCTTCTGGGCTGGGTTTTGGAGGCTGGTCCTGCTAGGCCACCATTAGTAACTGTATCCTCTGGGAACCTACCCAACCAGGCCTGGATCCGGCAGGAACATGGACAGCTGGACCTGTAGCTGATTGGCAGTTTGCAGATTAAGCATCAGTGGTTGGTTGCAAACACCAGATAATAGGAAAAGCCCTGTTGATGTTTTTAGGTACCCAAAGAGTTATCTCTCTTCAACTCCACCCTTCCAATCAACCTTCTTACTTGTATTAAGGCCCAGATGAGAGCTCCTCTCAGCTTGCCCTCTCACTTTCAGGGCCAATCTAGCATCTAGGCTTAGCAACATGAGGGCTAAGGGCTAGATTTACTCCTCCATCTTTTGCTTCCTTGCCTGGGCGCGCTAATATTCTCTAGTCAGACAATTGCAAGGGCTTTTCTACCATCTTCCAGGTTCTGCTTGGCACACTTCAAACTATACATTGCTGCTGGCGTGCCCCCTCCAGTCATGTGCCCCAACAACTTTCAGTGGCTCTTTAATGTGCCTCCCAAATGAAGGATGCATTCTACTCCCTAGGTCTTCCAGCCTCATTCCTACCACTTGTCTTCCTCCCTAGATGGGCTTATCCAGCCAAATTAAAGTATAGGTGGGTTTCCAAATAGATTCTGACATTTTCTCACCTTTGCTTATGTTGTTCTCTCACCTTCCTTACTCCCATTTCTTTTTTTGAGACAGAGTCTTGCTCTGTCACCCAGGCTGGAGTGCAGTGGTGTGATCTCGGCTCACTGCAACTTCTACTTCCTAGGTTGAAGTAATTCTCCTGCCCCAGCCTCCCAAGTAGCTGGGATTACAGGCATGCACCACCACACACAGCTAATTTTTTTGTATTTTTAGTAGAGATGGGGTTTCACCAAGTTGGCCAGGCTGGTCTCAAACTCCTGACGTCAAATGATCTGCCCGCCTTGGCCTCCCAAATTGCTGGGATTACAAGCATGAGCCACCACGCCCAGTCTCTACTTCCATTTCTTTGTCCTTCAGATTTCTCATCGCTTTGACTTCGAGCCATGTCCCTCATGCGCATATATAAACAATTCTGTCCAAAATTT
Source organism: Hylobates moloch (assembly GCF_009828535.3). Taxonomy (NCBI): domain Eukaryota; kingdom Metazoa; phylum Chordata; class Mammalia; order Primates; family Hylobatidae; genus Hylobates; species Hylobates moloch. Next base: position 2,285,621 of record NW_026652293.1, read on the forward strand.
TAGCAAATCAAAATTTGCTAAAAAGACAACACGGTATATAAAAGGACAACACATCATGATCAAATAGGGTGTATCCCAGAATGTAACGTTGGTTTACCATTAAGAAATCAATCAATGTAATTCATTGTATTCATTTATTTTTTTTGAGACAGAGTCTCTCTCCGTTGCCCAGGCTGGAGTGCAGTGGCACAATCTCAGCTCACTGCAACCTCCACCTCCCTGGTTCAAGCGATTCTCCTGCCTCAGCCTCCCAAATAGCTGGGATTACAGGTGCATGCCACCACACCCGGCTAATTTTTTGTATTTTTTGTAGAGATGGGGTTTCACCATGTTGGCCAGGATGGTCTTGAACTCCTGACCTCAAGAGATCCATCCACCTTGGCCTCCCAAAGTGCTGGGATTACAGGAGTGAGCCACCATGCCCAGCCCATTGTATTCATTTTCTTTTTTGTTTTTTAATTTTTGTTTTTTTTTTGAGATAGAGTCTCGCTCTGTTGCCCAGGCTGGAGTGCAGTGGCACGGTCTCGGCTCACTGCAAGCTCCGCCTCCCAGGTTCACACCATTCTCTTGCCTCAGCCTCCCGAGTAGCTGTGACTACAGGTGCCCGCCACCATGCCCGGCTAATTTTTTGTATTTTTAGGAGAGACAGGGTTTCACCATGTTAGCCAGGATGGTCTTGAACTCCTGACCTCAAGAGATCCACCTGCCTTGGCCTCTCAAAGTGCTGGGATTACAGGAGTGAGCCACCGCGCCCAGCCCATTGTATTCATTTTCTATTGCTATGTAAAAAATTGCCATGAATTTAGCAGTTCAAAACGACTCAAATTTGTTAAGTTTCTGTAGATCAGAAGTTGAGGCCAAATTCTCTGCTCAACATCTTAACAGGCTGAAATCAGAGTTGGCCATAGCTGTGGTTCTCATGTGGGGCTCAAGTTTCCCATCCAAGTTTGGAATTTCCATAGCCTTTTATTATACCTCTTTCTATAGCCTATTTCCTTTCAAAAATGCTTGTGTGTTTGTCTTATCCCTACCACGACCCCTGGACTGAAGGCTGAAGCTGTCCTCTTATTCTCAGTTTTGTGGACCTGAACTAAGAAGTTCAAGTGTACTGGTGCTTTCCTTTTTTGCTTGAGCATTTTATAACAGTGAATAAAGAGAGAGTCATCATCATATTTCTACCATTTTGCCACAGTCCTTGTCTGCATTCTTCCCATTTGGCAGTACTTTCCCCAGTCTGGTAGTCAGCATTTCTGACAGCTGTTTGGCATGGCTTTCAATTAGAGACAGCCATCTGTAAAAGGTACATTGCCATACAGCCTATTATGGCTCTAGAGCTGGCGATGGCAGCAACAGTTACTATTATTTATAATCTAGTGGGCCAAAGTATTTTTATTTTTTTTTAGAGCTCTTACCTGAACATGGCTCTGCCATTTCTGGATAAAACTTTCATTTTAAGAAATTGCATCCAGTAAATTGAACTAGACAAAGATATACCTGCAAAACTGGAACAAATGCCCACACCTCCAACTCAGGGGTTATCCTTTGGCACAGAGGTCCAAGTGGTGCTATACTTCTTCCCTCATTTCAGCTGTACCTACTTCTTTTTACTTCCTAGTAATGGGTGAGGGCAGAGAATTGCACTATGAGAGCAGGCAGGGATTCTACCTCCCTTCTCGCATAGAGATCTCCACCGGGAGAAAGTGAGCCAGTCAAGCAGGGTCAGGTACACAATACTAGTTAACAGCTCAGGCTTTGGAGTCCAACTGTCTGGGTTTGAATCCCAGGGCACATTTCTTAATATTTTGTACCTCAGTTTACTAACCTATAAAATGGGAACAATAATAATAATCCGATGCCAGGTGTGGTGGCTCACACCTGTAATCCCAAGACTCGGGGAAGCTGAGGTAGGTGGACACTCGAGGTCAGGAGTTCAAGACCAGCCTGGCCAACATGGTGAAACCCTGTCTCTACTAAAAATACAGAAATTAGCCGGGCGTGGTGGTGTGTGCCTGTAATCCCAGCTACTTGGGAGGCTGAGGTGGGTGGGAGAATAGCTTGAACCCAGGAGGCAGAGGTTGCAGTGAGCCAAGATCGCGCCATTTCACTCCAGCCTGGGCGACACAGCAAGACTCCATCTCAAAAACAAACAAACAAACAAACAAACAAACAAACAACAACAAGAAATACCCAACCTTATCTGATAAGCTTATTCCAAAGACTACATAACTAAATGAGTTAATTCATTGAAAACAATGACTGACACATAGTAAGTACTAGTAGTAAAGGTTAACTACTCTTATTATCTGTAGAACTCTTGTTTGCAACTTGGGTTGTATGTTCAAATTAATTGATTTGAAAGATTTCGAAACATGCTGAGGCTCAGAACCCCATGCTAGTTCAGGGCTTCTCAGTTGTGCTACCATTGACATTTTGAGCCAGGGAATTCTTTGTTGTGGGGGACTTTCCTGTGCATTGTGAGATGTTTAGCAGCATTCCTGGTCTTTACCCATTAGATGTCAATAACAAGCCCTCACCCTCAAGTTGTGATAACTAAAAATGTTTCCAGACATTGTTAAATCTTCATCCCTTGGTTGGGTGGAGGGGGGGCAGGTAACTGGGAGATTCATCCCCTGAATGGATCTCAGGTGGGTTGACCCTAGCTGAGATCCACTGCCCTAGATCAATTAAATCATCATCTCTGGAGATGGGAGCTTGGGCATGGGTCTTCCCGAGGGCAGATCCAAGTTTTGTGAGGCTTGATGCTTATAAAATTTTGGAGTCTTCCTGTAAGAAAAATAACAAAGATTATAAATACAAATTTTTGTATGGAAGTGAATAGAATATTAGAATATTTAGAATAGGTAAATAAAGACAATAATTATTATTTATATGGAGATTTATATCCCTCTTATTTGAGATCACTATGGGCAATTTGCCAGCAGAAATTCTTCTTGATCGCAACGTGGCTTTCTCTCCCCACCTAGGTCACTGTACAAGTTTCAGCACTCACAGGGGCCTGTGTGATTGAGGTACCTTTAAGTCTAAACATTCTGAGCAAGCTTCATGGTGAATCTACCTCTGGGCCTTCTCCTGCTGCAGCACACTAGCTCTGGATGGAATCCCAGACCAGCAGAACAGGCACGATGCCCACGAGGCCCAGCCATCTTAATCACCATTTCAGAAAACTTGGCATTAGAAGGTAGGTTGGAGGTGGGCAGGGAGCACAGCAAGAGGGAATTGAGATTGCAGCCAGAACCCAAAGCCTGGAGTACCCCCCAAGCCTGGAGTGGCCCCAAACTAGAAAAAAACAGCTCCAGCCACTCTGCTGAGCTAACATCAGCCAAACACACAATAAGAGATGGTGTATAAAAGAATTGGCTTTTATTCTTTAAAATATGTCAATGTCATAAAGAACAAAGATAGGCTGAGACACTGTTCCAGACTGAAGGAGAAAAAAGGAATGTTATTCTAAGTATAAGATGTGATCCTGGATCGAATACTGTATGGGAAAAAAAAGTAGCTATAAAAGGCATTATTGAGACAATCAGTAAAATTGGAATATGTGTTATATATTAGATAAAAGTATTTTATTAATGTTAAATTCACTGAATTTAATAACTGAACAGTGGTTATCTAAAGAGAATATCCTTATTCTTAGGAAATCTACATGAAGTTTTAAAGGCTATAGAGATGATATGCAACCTACTCTCAAATAATTTAGGAAAACCTTTTTATAGACAGAGACAGAAAAAGATTGATAAAGCAAATATAGCAAAATATTTAAAATTGACGAATCTTGGTAAAACATATGTGAAAAATTTGGGGTTGTTTTTCCAACTTTTCTGTAAATGTGAGATTATATCAAAATTAAAAGTTAATTTTAACAAGTATCCATGAATCACCTGAATCAGAATACTGGAGTATTTGCTACAGATGCAGATTCATGGGACCTGCCACTGACTACTGAATCAGAAATTCAGGGAGTGTGGACAGGAGAGGTTAGAACCTGGCAATTTTCATTTACAAAAACATTCTTGGTGATTGTAATGTATACTAAAGTTTGAAAAACATTGGGAGTGTACTTCAATTAAAAATCAATTATGGCCAAGTGTGGTGGCTCACACCTGTAATCCCAGCACTTTGGGAGGCCAAGGCGGGCAGATCACCTGAGGTCAGGAGTTCAAGACCAGCCTACCCAATACGGTGAAACCCCATCTCTACTAAAAATACAAAAATTAGCTGGGTGTGGTGACACATACCTGTAGTCCCAGCTACTTGGGAGGCTGAGGCAGGAGAATTGCTTGAACCCGGGAGGTGGAGGCTTCAGTGAGCTGAGATCGAGCCACTGCACTCCAGCCTAGGCAACACAGCGAGATTCTGTCTCAAAAAAAAAAAAATCAGTTATAATGTGGCTGGGTACAGTGGCTCACGCCTGTAATCCCAGTATTTTGGGAGGCCGAGGAAGGAGGATCCCTTGAGCCCAGGCATTCGAGACCAGCCTGGGCAGCACAGAGAGACCCTGTCTCAAAAACAAACAAAAGAATCATAATTAAAAGCCTTCACTGGCCAATGCATTTTCTTTTCATTTTGAAAAAAATTTTAAAACTCAAAACCTTTTAAACTTTATTCCATTTCTTATTTTTTAAATTTTTTTATCTTAAAAAGAAAAAAATTAAATTTTCTAATTGTCCACCTGCCCTCCTTCAAGCCAATGCATTTTCTTAGCTTAATCAACTAAATGCCTTGAAGAATACTACTACTAGCTAAAACGTATCATGTGTTTATCATGTGGTAAGCACGATACATAATTTATTCAATTCTTGCAATAATTCCTATGAGTTGCTATAATTATAGTCCTTACAGATAAGGAAATGGGGTTACATAAATTGCCAAGGTCATATAGCTATTAAGGGATAAATCCAGGATTGGAACCCAAGGACAATCTGACTCTAGGGCCATACTTTTGCCACTCTGCTTTTGAGCCTTGCTAGGAAACCACATGGTAAGGTTATTGGCTTTGGCTATTATAAAATTGACATGTTATTTATCTCTTTTAAAGTCAGCCTTTAATTGCATATTAAGGAAGGAAGGAGTGGTGCAGCTAATACAATGAACATTATGATAAGGCATAAAATTCCCCCTGCTAATCTTCCATCCTGGTGACAAAGCCTTGGCTCTGTGACTAAGATAAGGCTATACAGCCTGTTGTTTCTTCCTGAGCACTACTATGATTGTCCCATCACAGATCCTTAAATGCTCTTCAGCCTGCAGGTACCAAGCTGGGTGAGATCTGGGTATACCTTCTTTAGAGATCCACCCTTGGCATTGGAAGAGTTCTTCAATGAGGTAGAATGTCATCACGTTTTAAACTAGGAAAGGAATTGTCCCCGATGAAACCCAGGAAGTGACTTGACTAAAATAAAAAGTAAGCATTGCCCAGGGTACAGCTCAGCCTCTTCTGGTACCTCCATTCTTCTGAGTTGCAGTTCTCTGCAACAGTCATTCCACAGAGAAAAGCCTGAGGTAGCTCACTGGACTTTCAACAATAAGCCTATGAATTGAGTTGGGTGAGCATTAGTCTCACTAATAATATGGATAGATTTAGATTGAAAACCAGTCGCCCAATTCCACAGGCCAAGCTCTTCCATAAACCACAATGCCTCCTGAATAAAAGAGATCAATACTGAAAGTTTGTTGGAATCATGGCCTCATGTGTTTGTGCAGATTGATAAGTGCAACCCTTGTGGTAAAAAGTAAAAATGTGTTTTTTCAGCAGTGGCCAGCTGAAATGTAATATGTAAAGAGTTAGTAATAATTTTCGTTGAGAGATTCATCTTTTCTAATGAGAAAAATGAAAAGCTGTCAGCAAAAAACACACCACTATTTTGAAAAGATTGATGAAGCACCCCCAGCTCAGCCCCAGCACAGCACAGTTGTTGTAATCCTCCATAAGAACCTTCAGGTTGCAGGTGACATAATCTTATACAAAAAATCCTAAGAAATCCACTTAAAAACAATAAGAACTAATAAATGAGTTCAGCAAAGTTGAAGGATACAAGATTAATATACCAAAATTAATTATATTTCCATATGCTTGCTATGAAAACTGTGAAAATGAAATTAGGAAACCAATTCTATATACAACAGCATCAAGAAGAATATAATACTTAGGAATAAATTTAATAAAAGAAGTATAAAACCTGTACTCTGATAACTACAAAATATTGTTGAAATAAATTAAAGAAGACAAAAAAATGAAAAGACTTAATATTGTTAAGATGGCAATACTCCCCAGGGCACTATAGATATAACACAATCCTTATCATAATTCCATCTGGCCTTTTTACAGAAATCAACAAGCTGATCCTAAAATTAATATGGTAATTCAAGGGACCCAGAATAGCCAAACAATCTTGAAGAAGAAGAATAAAATTGGAGGACTCACACATCCTGATTTAAAACTTACTACAAAGCTACAGTAATCAAAACAGTATGGTACTGGCATAAGGAGAGACAGTCATACAGATTAATGGATAGAATTGAGAGACGAGAAATAAACCCTCACATCTATGGTCAATGAATTTTGACAAGGGTTTTAAGACCATCCAATGGAGAAAAGATAGTCTTTTTAACAAGTGGTACTGAGAAAACTAAATACCCATATGCAAAAGAATAAAGTTGGATACCTCCCAAACTTGTACCACATGTAACAATTTATTCAAAATGTAGGACTAAAACTTAAAGTCTTAGAAAATGTAGGTGTAAATCTTTGTGATCTTGAATTAAGCAATGGCTTCCTAGATATGACACCAAAAGCACAAACAACAACAACAAAATATAAATTGGACATCATTAAAATTAGAAGTTTTGTGCTTTACCCCCAAAAAGGTGAAAAGAAGCCAGGAGTGATGGCTCACGCCTGTAATCCCAGCATTTGGGGAGGCCAAGATTAGAGGGTCACTTGACCCAGGAGTTCAAAACCAGCCTGAGTAACATAGCAAGACCTTGTCTCTACTAAAAAAAAAAAAAAGGTAGCCCGGTGTGGTGGTGTGCACTTGTGGTCTTAGCTACTCAGGAGGCTGAGATAGGAGGATAGCTTGAGCCCAGGAGGTTGAGGTTGCACTGAGCTGTGATTGTGCCACTGCACTCCAGCCTGAGTGACAGAGCAAGACCCTGTCAAAAAAGAAAGAAAGAAAGAAAAGAATGTGAAAAGAAAATCTGCAGAATGGGAGAAAATATTTGCCATATATATCTGATAAAGAAGTCACATTTAGAATATATAAGATATTACAACTCAACGATAAAAAGATAATCCAATTAAAACAAAGCATCTCAATAGAGATTTCTCCAAATAAAATATACAAGCCCAGGCGTGGTGGCTCATGCGTGTAATCCCAGCACTTTGGGAGGCCGAAGTGGGCAGATCATGAGGTCAGGAGTTCGACACCAGCCTGGCCAACATAGTGAAACCCTGTCTGTACTGAAAATACAAAAATTAGCCAGGCATGGTGGTGTGCGCCTGTAGTCCCAGCTACTCGGGAGGCTGAGGCAGGAGAATCTCCTGAACCCAGGAGGTGGAGGTTGTGGTGAGCTAAGATCATGCCACTACACTCCAGCCTGGGCAACAGAGTGAGACTCCATCTCAAAAAAAAAATAGTAATGCAAAATGGGGATATATTAGGCCATTCTTACATTGCTATAAATAAATATCTGAGACTAGGTAATTTATAAGGAGAAGAAGTTTAATTGGCTCACGTTTCTAAAGCCTTTACAGAAAGCATGGTGCTGGCATCTGCTTGGCTTCTAGGGAAGCCTTGGGAAGCCTACAATCATGGTGAAGGCGAAAGGGGAGCAGGCACGTCACATGGCAAAAGCAGGAGCAGGCAAGGTGGGGGAGGGTGCCACGCACTTTAAAGACCAGATCTCTTGTGAACACACTGTGAGAGTTCACTTATCGCCAAGAAGATGGCCCAAACCATTCATGAGAGATCAACCCCAATGATCCAAACACCTCCCATGAGGCCCCACCTCCAATACTGGGGATTACCTCTCAACACGAAATTTGGGTGGGGACAAATATCCAAACTCGTTTTTTTTTTTTTTTTTTTTTTTGAGGTGGAGTCTTGCTCTGTTGCCCAGGCTGGAGTGCAGTGGCACCATCTCAGCTCACTGCAACCTTCACCTCCCAGATTCAAGCGATTCTGCTCCGGCCTCCCAAAGTGCTGGGATTACAGGCATGAGCCATCGTGCCCGGCCAAACTCTATCAGAGGAAACTCCTAGTAACTCTTTTGCTTAATGTGTCTTAAGATGCATGAATTACAACTTATCTAGTTGATCAAAAGCTCATAAAGATGGCTGAAAATAGCTTTCCAGTTGGGGTCAGAAGACAAGTCCTTTTGTTGAGACTGAGGGGAGAAAATTTAGATTGAAGTTTAAAGTAAAGAAGACATTGTATTTGAAATGAGACAGGCTCACGTGGCTTACGCCTGTGATGAACGTGGCTCACGCCTGTAATCCCAGCACTTTGGGAGACTGAGGCGGGTGGATCACGAGGTCAGAAGATCGAGACCATCCTCGCTAACACCGTGAAACCCCATCTCTACTAAAAAAAAAATACAAAAAAATTAGCTGGGGGTGGTGGCAGGCGCCTGTAGTCCCAGCTACTCGGGAGGCTGAGGCAGGAGAATGGCATGAACCCGGGAGGTGGAGGTTGCAGTGAGCCGAGACTGCACCACTGCACTCCAGCCTGGGCAACAGAGTGAGACACTGTCTCAAAAAAAAAAAAAAAAAGAGACAAATGGGATGGGAAGCTGATCAAGGAGCTATAAAAGGCTTTCCAAGTGACTCAAGGCCTAATCGAGTTTGGAAGCCATGTTGTATTGTGCTGCCCTTCTGTACAGAGTTGTGTGATTTTTTTCAACTGAGCCCAACATCCCCTATGTGAGTATGACAAAAGAAGAAAATGGATTCAAGGCCATCCCTCGTACTGTGGGGCAGGTGTAATATAAAGACTAGGGGAGGCTGGGTGCAGTGGCTCATGCCTGTAATCCCAGCACTTTGGGAGGCCAAGGTGGGTGGATCACTTGAGATCAGGAGTTTGAGATCAGCCTGGCCAACATGTTGAAAACCCATCTCTACTAAAAATACAAAAAATTAGCCGGGTGTGTGGCGTGTGCCTGTAATGCCAGCTACTTAGGAGGCTGAGGCAGGAGAATCTCTTGAACCCAGGAGGCAGAGGTTGCAGTGAGCCGAGATCACGCCACTGCACTCCAGCCTGGGCAACAGAACAAGACTCTGTCTCAAAAAAAATAGACTAGGGAACAGGTAAGTTGAAGGAAATAGTGAGTTATTAAAGTGACAAGTGAGGTAATAAAAGCCCAGAGGAGAGATAGGGAGTGGGAGAAAGAAGAGTGGGGTGTTTCAAGGTAGCAGCAGTGAGGGAGTGAGCAATAGAAGACCAGGAGGTTGTGGTCAGAGGCCTGAATAATGGAGCTTAAGATTTCATAATCAAAGCAGTTCTGGGTGGTGACCAGGTCCAAGGTGACCCTGAGAGTGGATGCTATATAATTCCTAAATCTGTTTCTTTGGAGCCCCTAGATCGTGGGGCAGCCTTTTAGCTTTTTGACTTAATCAGTTATGCCAGAGCTAGAGGCAGGATTTATTACTACCTTTTAAAAGTAGAGAGAAACATATCTGCCCTTGCCATATATGCATTTGACTCCCAAGTAATCTAAATATATACTGGTCACAATAATAAGATTTTCAGAATTATTTCATTCACATTATTTTTCATGTATTTTACAATAAAGTTAATTCAAGCTAACGTGACTAAATGCTGCAGGATGAAATTGGGCTCTTTTACAGTAATACATAATAATATTAAGAATTGCTAATTATTATGTTGCAAAGAAAACATATATGTACTTCACTGATGTAAAAAGTACAAAGACATGCTCCTATGGGCTTATTACAGATTAAATATATTAAATTAAATATAGATTAAATAGATTAAATATAAATGGAGAAAAAGGAAGCAAAAAAGGCATGTAAGTGTAAATTTTTATTCCACATAAAGTGTCTTCATTATTGTTTGCTTGGCTCAACCTCTTAATGGTAAAGCCACCAATTAGTTTTATGGTGCAAAAAAGAGTGCTGCAATTAAAAGAGTATCAAAAGGTCTTCCAAAAGTTCATGAAAAATTCATATTATGGAAAACTATGCATGAATTTCAAAATTTTTTTTCACTGAAACAAACTCATACTAACTTGTTTGTGTCTGAACAGGATCTAGTTTGAGGCACTAAGAAGGCTAAGATATCAGTTTGATTTTCTCAAAATCTCGATGAAAAAATGAAAAAAAAAAAAAACACATCAGTTTGAAAAGAGCCCCTATCGGAGCAAATTCTGCTAAAATGAAGCAAAAAGAAACATCAAATTTATGGTGAAGCTTGGGTGGAAGAATGTTGAAATCATTGATGCCTTATCAAAAGTTTATGGTGACAATGTGCCAAAGAAATCAACAGTTTACAAGTGGATAACTCATGTTATTAATAAGAAGGGTTGAGACGATGTTGAAGATAAAGCCCACAATGGCAGACCATCCATGTCAATTTTCAAGGAAAAAATAATCTTGTTCACGCTGTAATTGAAAAGGACCAACGATTAACAGCACAAACAATAGCCAACACCATAGACATTGCAATCGGTTTGGCTTACATAATTCTGACTGAAAAATTAAAGTTGGCCACGTGTGGTGGCTCACGCCTATAATCCCAGCACTCTGGGATTATAGGCCAAGGTGGGTGGATCACCTGAGGTCAGGAGTTTGAGACTGGCCTGATCAATACGGTGAAACTCCATCTCTACTAAAAATACAAAAATTAGCCGGGCGTGGTGGTATGTGCCTGTAGTCCCAGCTACTGGGGAGGCTGAGACAGGAGAATTGCTTGAACCTGGGAGGCAGAGGTTGCAGTGAGCTGAGATCACACCACTGTACTCCAGCCTGGGCAACAGAGCCAGACTCTGTCTCAAAAAAAAAAAAAAAAATTAAAGTTGAGCAAACTTTCCACTCAATGGGTGCCAAAACTATTGTGCTCAGATTAGCTGCAGACAAGAGCAGAGCTTTCGAGGGAAATTTTAAATAAGTGGGATCAATACCCTGAAGGACTTCTTTGAAGAATTGTAACCGGAAATGAAACAGACCTTTACTAGTATGACCTTGAAGACAAAGCACAATCAAACCAATGGCTGCTAAGAGGTCGAAGTGGTCCAGTCAAGGCAGGAGAAGACTGGTCAAGAGTAAAGGTCAGGCCGGGCATGGTAGCTTACGCCTGTAATCCCAGCACTTTGGGAGGCTGAGGCGGGTGGATCACGAGGTCAGGAGTTCAAGGCCAGCCTGGCCAAGATGGTGAAACCCCTGTCTCTACTAAAAATACAAAAAAAAAAAAAAATTAGCCAGGCATGGTAGCGGGTGCCTGTAATGCCAGCTACTCGAGAGGTTGAGGCAGAGAATTGCTTGAACCCCAGAGGCGGAGGTTGCAGTAAGCCGAGATTGCACCACTGCACTCCAGCCTGGGCGACAGAGTGAGACTCCATCTGAAAAAAAGAAAAAAAAAAAAAAAGAGAATAAAGGTCATGACAACAGTTTCCTGGGATCCTCAATGCATTTTGCTTGTTGACTTCCTGGGGGGCCAAAAGAATGACAACATTTATTTATTATGAGAATGTTTAGAGATAGCTGAAGCTTTAGTAGAAAAATGCCTGGGAAAGCTTCACCGGAGAGTACTCCTCCACCACAACAATGCTTCCGCTCATTCCTCTCATCAAACATGGGCAATTTTGTGAGAGTTTTGATGGGAAATTTTGATGGGAAAATTTTTTTTTTTTTTTTTGAGACGGAGTTTTGCTCTTGTTGCCCAGGCTGGAGTGCAATGGCACCATCTCGGCTCACCGCAACCTCCGCCTCCCGGCTTCAAGCAATTCTCCTGCCTCAGCCTCCCGAGTAGCTGGGATTACAGGCATGCACCACCACGCCCAGCTAATTTTGTTTTTTAGTAGAGATGGGGTTTCTCCATGTTGAGGCTGGTCTCGAACTCCTAACCTCCAGGTGATCCGCCAGCCTCAGCCTCCCAAAGTGCTGGGATTACAGGCGTGAGCCACTGTGCCCAGCATTGATGGGAAATCTTTAGACATCCACCTTACAGTCCTGATTTGGTTCCTTTGGACTTGTTTTTGTTTCCTAATCTGTAACAATCTTAGGGCACCCATTTTCTTCAGTTAGTAATGTAAAAAGACTGCATTGACATGGTTAAGTTCCCAGGACCCTCAGTTCTTTAGAGATGGACAAAATGGCTGGTATCAGCACTGATAAATGTGTCTTGAATGTGATGGAGCTTATGTTGAGAAATAAAGTTTATATTTTTTATTTTTATTTTTTAATTCCATTTTTCTAAGAACTTTTTGCAGTCCCCTCATATACACTGTTTATTATACCTATTAAAAAGGTGAAACATATTCAAAGAATGTTAAGGTTATTAGAAAACAACAACAACCATAAGTAAACAATAATTTCCTTCACTATGTTTAGTGCATGAGTTTAGAAATCTGATAGAATGAATATTTGCAAGTATGGCCAGAAGCACAGTTCTCATACCAATAAAACCTAGAAAAGTAGCTAATGGAAATGACTGGAACACTTACTAGCAGGAGGAAAAAACATTTTAGAGAATATCTAGATGAAAGATTTTCTTGGCTTCATTTATAGCAAATCTGTGTGGGGTTAGGTGTGGTTGTTAGGCTACAAAGAAGATCATTTTCCTTGGGGAACACAGTGATCTGAGGTGGTTGAAATGCCTAAAGGCAGCAAGTTAAAGAGACATAACTTTTCTTTATAGCCTTTGATTTTGGAAACTAAGGCTCAGACCAGATAGTTTATTTGAGCATACCTTGTGTTTTGCACTTCATTTTATTGTGCTTTGCAGATATTGTGCTTTTTACAAATTGAAGGTTTGTGGCAACGCTGTGTTGAGCAAGTCTTTACAAATTGAAGGTTTGTGGCAACGCTGTGTTGAGCAAGTCTTAACAGTGACATTTTTCCAACAGCATGTGCTCACTTCTTGTCTCTGTGTCACATTTTGGGAATCCTCACAATATTTTCAACTTTTTCATTATTATTATATCTGTAATGATAATCTGTGATCAGTGATCTTTGATGTTACTATTGTAATTGTTTTGGGGTTCCAAGAACCTTGCCTATAGAAAGTGGGTGAACTTAATCAATAAATGTGTGTGTTCTGTTTGTTCCACCAATTGGCCATTCCCATCTTTCTTCCTCTCTTTGAGCCTCCCTATTCCTTGAGGCACAACAAAATTGAAATTAGGCCAATTAACCTACAATGGCCTCTAAGTGAAAGTGAAAGGAAGAGTTGCATTTTTCACTTTAAATCAAAAGCTAGACATAATGAAGCTTAGTGCGGAAGGCAGGTTGAAAGCCAAGACAGGCCAGAAACTAGGCCTTTTGCACCAGTTACCCAGGTTGTGACTGCAAAGAAAAAGTTATTGAAGGAAATTAAAAGTGCTACCGTAGTGAACACATGAATAAGAAAGCAAAACAGCCTTACTGCACATAGGGAGCAAGTTTTAGTGGTCTAGATAGATGAAATCAGCCACAGCATTTACTTAAGCTAAAGTCTAATCCAGAGCAAGGCCCTAACTCTTGAATTCTATGAAGGCTGAGAAAGGTGAGGAAGCTGCAAAAGAAAAGTTGGAAGCTAGCAGAGGTTGATTCATGAGGTTTAAGGAAAGAAGCCATTTACATAACATAAAGTGCAAAGTGAAGCGGCAAGTGCTGATGTAGAAACTGTAGCAAGTTATCCAGAAGATCTAGCTAAGATGATTGATGAAGGGGGCTACACTACACCCTAGATTTTCAATGTAGACAGAATAGCTTTATATTGGGAGGAGATGCCATCTAGAACTTTCACAGCTAGAGAGAGGTCAATGCCTGACTTCATAGCTTCAAAGGATGGCTAAGGCTCTTGTTACGGACTAATGTAACTGATGACTGGGCAGAAGCCAATGCTCATTTACCATTCTGAAAATTCTAGCCCTTAAGAATTACGCTAAATTGACTCTTTCTGTGCTCTATCAATGGAACAACAGAGCGTGGATGACAGTGCATGTATTTATAACATAGCTTACTAAATATTTTAAGCCCACTGTTGAGACTTACTGCTCAGAAAAAAAAATCATTTCAAAATATTATTGTTCATTGACGATGCACCTAATCACCCAAGAGCTCTGATGGAGAGGTACAAGAAGATTAATGTTGTTTTCTTGCCTGCTAACAAAGTATCCATTCTGCAGCCCATGGATCAAGGAGTAATTTTGACTTTCAGGGCCTATTATTGAAGATAAAGATATTTCATAAGGCTATATCTACTATGGATAGTGATCCCTCTGGTGGATTAGGGCAAAGTAAATTGAAAACCTTCAGGGAAGGATTCACCATTCTACATGCCATTAAGAATGTGATTCATGGAACGAGGTCAAAATATCCACATTAGCAAGAGTTTGGAAGAAGTTGATTCCAACCCTCATGGATGACTTTGAGGGATTTAAATCTTCAATGGAGGAAGTCATTGCAGATATGGTAGAAACAGCAAGAGAACTAGAATGAAAAGTGGGTCCTGAAGATGTGACTTAATTGTCACAATCTCATGATCAAACTTGAATGGATGAGGAATTGCTTCTTATGGATGAGTCAAGAAAGTAATTGCTTGAAATGAAATCTACTTCTCCTGGTGAAGATGCTTTGAACATTGTCAAGATGACAACAAAGGATTTAGAATATTACATAACTTAGTTGATAAAATAGTGTCAGGGTTTGAGAGGACTGACTCCAATTTTTAAAGAAATTCCACTGCGAGTAAAATGCTATCTAACAGCGTAGCATACTACAGATAAATCTTTCATGAAAGGAAGAGTCAATCAATGCTGCAAAATTCATAGTTGTCTTAAGAAATTGCCACAGCACCTCAACCTCCAGCAACCATCACTGTGATCAACCAGTAGCCATCGACGTGGAGGCAAGACCCTTTACCAGCAAAAAATTACAGCTTGCTGAAGACTCATAACTGTAAGCATTTTTCAAGAATAAAGTATTTTATTTTTTATTTTATTTATTTTTTTTTTGAGACGGAGTCTCGCTCTGTCACCCAGGCTGGAGTGCGGTGGCGCGATCTCGGCTCACTGCAAGCTCCGCCTCCCGGGTTCACGCCATTCTCCTGCCTCAGCCTCTCCGAGTAGCTGGGACTACAGGCGCCCGCCACCACGCCCGGCTAATTTTTTTTTTTGTATTTTTAGTAGAGACGGGGTTTCACCGTGGTCTCGATCTCCTGACCTCGTGATCCGCCCGCCTCGGCCTCCCAAAGTGCTGGGAGCGTGAGCCACCGCGCCCAGCCAAGAATAAAGTATTTTAAAATTAAGGTTTGTACTTTTTTTAGACATAATGCTACTTTACACTTAATAGACTACAGCGTAATGTAAACACAACTTTTATACGCACTGGGAACAAAAAATATTTTATCACTCGCTTTATTGCAGTAGTTTGGAACCAAAATTGCGTTATCTCAGAGATATGCTTGTACTTTGGATAAGGCAAAATCCTCTTATATAGACCCCAGTGTTTTAGTGCTCAAGAATATATAAATTAGAGTAGTCCTATGTAGAATTTGAATCCATATTTCACTCTTGTACTTGAGTTAATCCATGCAGTCTTAGAAATAGCATTTCCATCTCTCACCATGTCCTGCCAATTTTACCCCTAAATTTCTCTCAAACCCATCCTTTTTCCCTCAACTCCACCATCATCACCTTAGCCCAAGCTACCATCCTCTCTTGTCTGGATACTGCAATAATCTCCTAACTGTCTTATCAATTGCGCTCCTTCCTTCCTACATTTAGTTTTCTATAAGACAGCCAAAATGTAATCTTTAGGAAAAAATCAGATCATATAACTATGAGGGTGACCAATCCCTTGGTTTGCCTGGGGCTGTTCCGATTTTAGCACTGAAAGTCTCACATCCCTCAGTCCTAGGCAAACTGGGATGGTTTGGCACCCTAGGATTCTGCTCAAAACCTGTCAGCACCTTCCAGTCATCCTTGGAATAAAACCCTTTATGATGCTCTGCAAAGCCCCATGGAATGTATCTCTTGCCCACCTCACCAGCTCATCTCAGACTAGGCTCCCCTTGGACTCACCACTGTGGGTGCACTAGTTTTATCTTAATTTTGAGAATTTATTGTGATCTTTTCCACCACATGGCCTTTGCCCTTCATTTCCCTTCAGAGGATGTACCTTCTGCCTCTGTTAGTTAACTCAGGTTCATCCTTCATATCCCAGCTTAATTGCAATTCACTACATTAGGTTCCTCTAATACAAGTTCTCAGAATATTCTGTTCCTTTCCCTCAGGTCACATACCTCAGTTTGTCATTCTATAATTTTCCATTAGTAGTTTTATGTCTGACTCCCATACCAGCCTGTAAACTCTTTGAGTGTAAGAACCATGTGTGTTTTGTTTATCACTGTGGATTTGACTCCTAGAATGTGCCTGGCACGTATAAAAAGGGGTTCAATAAATATCCACTTCAGTTCCACTGCTAATGTCACAGGTCAGACTTGAGATTTCTGAAGCATTTCTCTGCCTCTAATCTGTTCACCTTCCAAATCATAATACCCACTAGTGTCATGGTAATCTAGATGTGGATGCCCTGTACATTTCCACAGATATCACTGTGTCCCATATTGGTCTGTGATCCGCCCTTGTATATAATTAGAAAAGGTACATTTATTAAGAGTATACTATGCACCAGCACTGTGCTAAATATTTTATATATTTAATATAATTTGCACCTCACAATCACCCTTGAGGGACATTCTTCCTATTTTACATGCGAGGAGACAAAGGCTTAGAGAGGTTAGGTAACTAATCCATTACCACATAGAGTTTGCAAGAGATGCAACCAGAATGGTACCTGATGCGTAAACCCTTGCATTTTTGTCTTTCAATTTTATGTTTTATTAGTTATAATTAGGCTTGGCTGTACATGACAAGAAAGTCCAAAGTACAATAGTGGCTTAAGCGAGATAGAAAATTACATCTATCTCATGGTTTTCCTCTGGTCTCTCCTGTTAAACAGATCAGAGGAAAGCAGTCCAGGGTTAGGATGACCTGATTATCAGGGATGCACACATGTGTTGTTTGCTTTCCCTAGCTTGTGACTTCCACCTTCAGGTCCAAAATGGCTACCTGGGCTCCAGTTTCCTCAACCCTGTTTAGTTAACAGGAAAAAAGAAGATGGGTCCCTCATCCTCTAAGGATACCTTAGAGAAGTCACAGATGACACTTCTGTTTATATTTCATTGGCCAGATTATAGTCATATGATCAGATCTTACTGCAAAAGATGCTGGGAAATATAGTTCATGCTTTTGTTGTCCATAGGCTGAACTTAAAAAAAAAAAAAAAATCCTCCTATAAGGAAGAAAGAAACAATGGATATTGGGGGAAAAAAACAGCATCTGCAAAACACACGCTAGAGCAAGTTCTACTTATGGCTTTCAAAATTATCTACAATTTAGTTTCATCCTACATAATGTTCTAGTTTTCCACCTCTCACTCATTTTAAACCATTGCCACAATGGGCCACTCACCTCTGTTTCCCAGACATATCAAACTCATTTTCGATTTTACTCTCCTTGCTTTTTCTCCTACTTGGGAGGGCTTCCTGTCAACCCACATAAATTCTACCCACACTTTACTGATTAGCTCATTTTAGAGGACATTATCCTCTAAAAGTTTCCTTTATATTAGCTTTCTGTCCCCTAAATAGAATGGAAGAAGCAAAATTGTGGGTACATAGCAAGCACCTAATAAATACTTACTGATTAATATATAAAATAGCCTTACTTAACTCCTTTAATTCTTATGTGGACCACTGCTTTATTCAGGATTTTTCAGTATCAGTTTACACCAGGTGACTTCTGTAGTCCCTCTTCCCCTCTCTTGTGAAAATATAGGCACCTAATGAATATTTATTAAGGACATGTCTGGTTTTATTTTATTGTTTTTGGAGACAGGCTCTCCCTCTGTTGCCCAGGCTGGTGTGCAGTGGTGCAATCACGGCTCACAGCAACCTCAAACTCCTAGGCTCAAACACTCCTCCTGCTTCAGTCTCCCCAGTATCTGGGACTACAAGTGCATGTCACCACGCCGAGCTAATTTTTTGTAGAGACAGGATTTCGCTATGTTGCTCAGGCTGTTCTCAAACTCTTGGCCTCTCAAAGTGCTGGGATTACAGGTGTGAGCCACCACACTCCTCCAGTAAGTACATGTTGAAAGCCCCCATTGCTCCAGGTTATCCACTTAGAGCTCTCACTTGGTTTCAATTTCTGAATTGATGTGGTGGTATTTGCTGTATTGTAGGGCACTACTTCTCAAACTTTATATGCATACAGATCACCTAGGAATCTTATTAAAATGCAGATTCTGATTCAGGAGATCCAGGGTGGAGCCTGAGATTCTGTATTTCTAAAATATCCTAGGTGGGGCTGGGTGCAGTGGCTCATGCCTATAATCCCAGTACTTTGGGACGCCAAGGCAGGAAGATCACCTGAGGCCAGGAGTTTGAGATCAGTTTGGACAACATAGCAAAACCCTGCCTCTACCAAAACAACAACGACAACAACAACAACAAAAAAAACCACGCAAATTAGCCAGGCATGGTGGTGTGTGTGTCTGTTGTCCCAGATACTTGGGAGGCTGAGGTGGGAGGATCACCTGAGCCCAGGAGACACAGGTTGCAGTAAGCTGAGATCACACCACTGTACTCCAGTACACCACTGGATAACAGAGTGAAACCCTGTCTCAATAAATAAATAAACATAAATATAAATAAATAAAAAATAAATAAAATAAAATAAAATATCCAAGGTGATGCCAATGTTGGCAGATGTAAATAGCAAGGCTGTGGAGATCCTCAGATTATCTGCCCCAGATCACATGAAGATGCATTTTAAAGCAAAAGATCCCTGGATCCCACTTCAGACCTATGGGATCAGAATCTCTGAGATGGGACCCCAAATCTGCATTTTAACGAACTCTCTAGCAGATCTTCATATACACTAATATCTGAGTTTAAAAAGAACCCTAGATGATTTTTATGATTAGGCCTGTTTATAAGTAGGCAGCTTTTTGAAATAATGCCATTCAGTTCAGCATAACACGGAGTAACTGAAACTACCAAAACTTAAGAAATTAAACAATGTATTAATATAACTTGAATGGTTCTGAGTTTTTTTAAATCCCATACTTTAAGCTGCAGCATTTTAGCATCACTCTTTTGCCCATAGCTTTGTTTGATTCATAGCACTTAGAGCAGGAGAACCTCCCCTGCCCCACTTTGGGATATCTCATGGCTGTAGGCTTGCCAGCAGCTGGTTCCAAATAATTCAGATCTCTACTTCAGCTTATGCTTTGAAGAAAAAATTTAAGAGAAACAAAAGGTTTGAAATTGTGTTTCATAAAATATTTCTTGAAGACATTTCAAGAGAAAATCACTTGTAAAGAAATTCTTTCCTTAACCTTATTCTTATTTCGTTTAACCAATAAATACCTGCTTACTTAAAGGAGTTATTGATAGCGTCTAACAAGATTGTGTGTGTGTGTGTGTGTGTGTGTGTGTGTGTGTGTGTAAGAACTTTGTCACCTGAAAAGCAGTGGAGAAATGCAAGGTGGCATGACTTTCATTATAACAGAGTATTAGCCAATAGGCTTAGCCCCAAAATGATAAATTAATCTTAAACATACAGTTGGAGTAGGAACAGAGTGAAAAGTTCTGCTCAAATCCCTTATGATTTAAGCTGATGTGATGAGAAGCATGGAAAGAGCCAAGCTACACTACAGAAGGCTTGGATAAGATGAGGAAATTTAACCCAGGTAAAGACAACTAATATGGTTTAGAGGAAACATTAAACACCACTATCAACCCTGAATGTCTTGTTAATCTCTGATATATCAGACCATCAGGGAATAGGTAAAGCAGATCAAAACGTGGGGAGGGAGGGGAGCAGGGAGGCTGGATCTCCGTAACCTAAGGGGCTGTATGGGGACCCAGGAGTCAGGAGACCACACATAGGGCCACCAACCTTTTGCCAGGACTGAGGAATTTCCTGGGAGGCGGGAGTTTCAATAGTAAAACTATGGGTAAAATCCTGCGTAAGCCAGGATGAGCTGGTCACCTCGATACCACGCCAACTCGATTTCTGTTCTACTATATGATGAACAAGCTGCATAAGTTCTCCACAACTTATTTTCCCCATTCATAAGTGGAATTATTCTGTTCCCTCTCTCCC